>NC_073640.1:17886111-18191666 GCF_029407905.1 Bubalus kerabau
ACAGTCACCAGCTGAGATCTGAGAGGGGAGACTAAAATGACAGAAAGGGGACAGAGGCAGACTCAGCCATCGATAGACATTTATACTTTGACCTCAAACCCAAGCCTGTGGTTTGGGGCCAGGACAGGAGGTCCATCAGAGCTGCTCAGGACTTTGCTGTGGGAGAAGCTGGGGAGCGGGTGGTGGCCATGGGGGGCAGCCCCCTACAGCGCTTGGCACCTCGGTTTCTGCAGAAGTATGCGTGGTTCAGCATTGGCAGTGTGGACACCTTCGAGCGCAACCTGGAGACCGCCCAATGGGAGCTAGGCATTGAGCCCCGCAATCAGACAGCCGTGGTCTACACCACCGAGAGCGATGGGTGAGCGGGTGTGGTCGGGCCCTGGTGCTGGACACGCAGTGCTTCCTGCTGAACTTGTTCAGGCATGTTGTAGCTGTCTTCTGTAGTCAGTGTCTGTGGTAAAGACAAGTTTGTTAGCTGTGTTTTTACTGGGGAAAGAATTTGTGGGGAAATGTTTAGCTTGGTAGCCTGAGGGCTGTGGTGCGGCAGCAGGGCAGAACTAGCTGGAAGGAGGCCGTGCTGGGTCAGGGGGTTTCTGGAGACAGCCCACGGCTACCCTGCCCTGCCCTGCCCACAGGGGCAGTCAGGCAGACAGATGATCGTGGACAGGATCCTTTACAGTGGGTGAGGCCATGTGTCCAGACGGCCAGTGCTTGCTTTTGTGTAGCAGAGCCAGGTCCGCTGTTCACGGCCTGTCTCTCAAGGGAATGTGACGGATGGTTTTCTTGGCCTTTCTAGGACTTTCTTGCGAAGCCTGGTGCCCACCCTTCTCCTGATTGGCATCTTCCTCTATGCCATGAGGAGGGGTCCGATGGGGGCTGGGCGTGGTGGGCGAGGAGGGGGCCTCTTCGGCATTGGTGAGACAATAGCCAAGATCATCAAGGATGACATCGGCGTGCGGTTTGCAGACGTGGCTGGTTGCGAAGAAGCCAAGCTGGAGATCATGGAGTTTGTGAATTTCCTGAAGAACCCCAAACAGTACCAGGACCTTGGGGCCAAAATTCCAAAGGTACTGACTTGAGAGAGCACACGGTGGTGCTTGAGCCAGAACCAAGCAGCCTCTGGTAATGATTCTATGTTTTATTAATCACATCGAGAAGTGGAAATAGCATTCGCAGAGTCGAACGAATCCTCTTATCTGGTAACAGCGTAAGCAGTGCACACCCACCTGTGTTTATTTCACCTGCTAGCACAGATGCCCATGCTTTGTTTAGAAAACAGGCCTTCCTTTGAGGGTGACACCCGCGATTAGATTCTCTGTTCAGTACCCTGCACAAAGCACTACAGTTTTTTTTTTTTTTTAATAGAAAGTTTGCATTTTTTTGTTTAAAGTTGTTTTAGGGTGTACTGGGTCTTCATTGCCGTGTGCAGGCTTTCTCTAGTTGCAGAGAGTGGGGGCCGCGCTCTAATTCTGGTGCAAGGGCCGCTCACGGCGGTGGCTTCTTCTGTGCTCTAGGGTGCGCGAGCGTCGGTAGTTGTGGCGCATGGGCTTACTTGCTCCTTGGCTTGTGGGATCTTCCCTGAGCAGGGATCGAGCCTTCGTTGCCTGCTTTGGCACGCAGCTGCTTTACCACCGTGCCACCAGGAAAGCCTTTGTCGGTAGTTTTGTTTCTCTAAATTGAACTGAGAACTTCAAAGCAGTTCTAAGCACAGAATCATGTATTTTTATCCCATTTTCTTACTATTTCAGTTTTTTGTCCGTTCAGTTTGACAGCATTTTTTTCTTTAATAATTTGCCTTGATTGATTTATTATATTAACAGTTTCAGCTTCGTTTTTGATGAAAGGACTTTCTATTCTGTTATTTATTGTTAAAGGGTATAATTAAAGCAAGTGCAGGGAATTCTCTGATCCAGAGGTTAGGACACCACACTTTCATGGCTGGGGCCCAGGTACAGTTCCTGGTTGGGGAACTGAGATCCTACAAGCTGTGTGCCATAGCCAGAAAACCCAAGAAAACAAAGAACCAACAAGTACGAACTGCCGTGAACGGGTCTGTGGTCAGCTGCCTGTCAGATAACCCATGGCCCAGCAGTGGGACAGGTGTGCAGTGGGACAGGTGTGCAGCGTGGACGTGGGTCGAGGCTCTGCACACAGGAAGTGACACTGTGGAGATTGTGGCCGCTGGCTTTCCCTGCAGGTGGCTCTGAGTGTCATGGATGTTCGGGGGCCCCAGCAGTAGCTGAACCCCTTCCCAGAAAGGTCTGCATCTCACATGGAAGAGGCTCACAGACCACGCCCTCCCCCGCCCACCCCCACCCAAGGCGTCTCGGCTCTAGATCAGGCTGCGAGCTCTCTAGGGTGGAGACTCAGTGCGTGACCTTCCTGGTAACCCTGTGTGCTTCCCTGAGACTGTCCTGGACAGCAGAGAACGTGACTGGCCTCTGGAGATTAGGCGGCAGGAGGCCTGTGCTTCTCTTTGACCACCTGGTAAGGTTGGCTGGGAAACTGGGCTGTGGTGGGCCCAGGGGTCCCCTGGTCCCATGGCCCACTGCCTTGTGGAGACCCTTTGTGAGTCCATATCCATGTTTATGGGGACCTGGGGCCCTGGCGCCTTGTGAGTTTGTTTTGAGGCTCCCTCATCCTTACCTCTATATATTTTGTTTTTATTTTTACAGACTTAGAAAAAACAACTTTTTTGTTTCTTTTGAAATAAGTAGATGTTGGCAATGGCACCCCACTCCAGTACTCTTGCCTGGAAAATCCCATGGACGGAGGAGCCTGGTAGGCTGCAGTCCATGGGGTCGCTAGAGTCAGACACGACTGAGCGACTTCCCTTTCACTTTTCACTTTAATGCATTGGAGAAGGAAATGGCAACCCACTCCAGTGTTCTTGCCTGGATAATCCCAGGGACGGGGGAGCCTGGTGGGCTGCCATCTATGGGGTCGCACAGAGTCGGACACGACTGAAGCGACTTAGCAGCAGCAGCAGCAACCCATACTGTCAACTAGAAATGAAGTAGTGTGAGCCCCCCCCTCCCCTTTAAGTCCCTCCTCATGAAAGGAATACCTAGGTGTGTTACTGGGTGCAAATTTCAGCCTTGAGTCAGCCTAGAACAAGGCAGGTTGTGGACAGAACCACACACAGGTGCCGCTGTCAGACCTGCTGGACAGAATCATGGGAGCGAGTGTGGGGAGGGCCTCTTGCTCTTCCTGGTGTGAGTTGGCGTGTTTCATAGAGCAATTTGCTAGTAACTGTTAAAGTAAACATTGGACCGTGAGATCCATTGAGTCCTGCCCTGGGAGCGTCACTTGAAGAAATAACCTGCTCGGTTGGGCTGGGGCTTTGGGGGGTTTCCTCCACCTGCAGCATTTGAACTTTTCATGGTGAATGCGCGTTCGTTTTACAAGCAGGAAGTTTCAAACGGAAGGCACACCTTAGCCGAAAGCGTGGAGTGGGCCAAGGAGTCAGTGGAACGAGACTCTCCTTGGCCCCGTCTCTCCCCTTTCAGAACCAGGTGTCGTCTTTCTGTTTCAGGGAGCCCTGCTCGCAGGTCCTCCCGGTACTGGCAAGACGCTTCTCGCCAAGGCAACCGCAGGGGAGGCTGGTGTGCCCTTCATCACCGTGAATGGGTCTGAGTTCCTGGAGATGTTTGTTGGTGTTGGCCCAGCTCGGGTAGGTAGAGGCACCCTTGTCCTTGCCCTGGCCTTCAGGTGGGACCCTGGGGACGGGCACAGGGCACAGCACGGATGTAAAGATGACCTGGCAAGCAGACAGAGCAGCCGAGGTGGGAGTCAAGCCCCAGAGGTGGGCCTCAGCCCAGGGAACTTAGTCCTGTCCTGGCGCCAGTGACAGAGCAAAACTGTGTGTGGACCCCTGTTTCAGGTTCGTGACATGTTTGCACTGGCCCGGAAAAACGCTCCCTGTATCTTGTTTGTGGACGAGATTGATGCAATTGGCCAGAAGCGTGGCCGCGGGCACTTTGGAGGCCAGAGCGAGCAGGAGAACACCCTGAACCAGCTGCTTGTGGAGATGGACGGTGAGCGGGCTTGCTCTCTGGGCAGAGCTCCCCGGGCGAGACTCCCGCTCACTCAGTCTGAGGAAGGCTGTCCTCAGGCCCCACAGTGCAGGGAGCTCCCTCCGAGCTCAGTGGCTGGATGAGGGCTGACGCCCAGGCTGCGTCCTCGTCACCTCTGTCCTGCTGCCTCCTGCTCGAGAACCCTCTCTCCACCTCGGGACTCCTGTTCAGGCAGGGTCTGGTCCCGGTGACAGCCGCGGGCCTGCTGCTGCCTCTTGGGGAAGGTCCGGTCTGGGGTGATAGCCGTGGGCCTGCTGCAGCCTTCTCGGTGAGGGTCTGGGCGTTTGTGCCAGGTTCGAATTTGGAGAAGCTTTGAGCCTTTGGCAGGTCCTGTGCTCACTTGGCTTTGTAGCTGAGTCAGGGTACCCAATGTGACCCCAGGTTGGTCACTTGCTGGGAGGAATCCATGGGTCCTTGGATTCATAATCATGGTTGACTGCCAGGCCAGGACATGGGAGAATCATGGGGAGCAGGTGCCTGGGCCGGGAAGGCGGCCACAGCCTCCAGAGCGCTCTGCCCACTGAGTCTGGGTCGCAGCTTCTTCCTGGCAGCCAGTTGGGTGACACTCAGGAGTGTCATTGACTAGGACAGGGTTTCCCCTGGGGCTGGTCACATGGCAGTCTTTAACCAGCGTGGGTCACAACCCCAGCCTCCCAGGAGGAAATATCATCTACTCAGATGACTGAGGCACGCGGGGCCCCTCCCTGAATCCCAGGTCCTGGGGTGGCCGAGGGCCCCAGCAGACCTTTCTGAGGATGAGTGCTGGTGAGTCAGGCCCTCACCCTGCTGGGTACCCCCATCCTCTCCCCACTGCATCTCCCCTGCTCTCGCCCAGCCTGGCTCCCTGGGCCCAGCAAGCCATCCAGGACCTGGGTGGAGGGGTCTGCGTGGCTCCTGCAGCTCACTGTGTGGTGTGAGAGGTTGGCAGGGATCCGTACCAAATTAAGATAGGAGTTTACACCCTGAGATTGGGCCATGGGCCTCCTAGTTGGCTGAGGAAGGTTGGGTTACAGCCAGAGCCACCGTTTCCTGCCTGTGACAGCTCCCTGGGTGGGCAGTGGTCCCGGAAAGTGGGGGCCAGGTGTGCAGGGGAGAGGAGATAGCTGCTGGCCAGGCCCTGCCTGGGCTCACCTCCTTCTCTTGTGTCCAGGATTCAACTCTACCACGAACGTTGTCGTGTTGGCCGGAACCAACCGCCCTGACGTCCTTGACCCAGCTCTGATGCGGCCGGGCCGCTTCGACCGTCAGATTTACATTGGTGAGTGTGCTGCGGGTTGAAAGTTTGGTTCGATCATTAGCTATGTATTTGGAGGAGGTTTTGAGGTGCCCTAAAGCAGCTAACCCCACTTGTGAAACAGTGGAGGTGCAGGACTGGGCCCCACTTCAGGATGAACAGGTGTGGCTGGGATGCGGAAAAGGTCATAGCAGCCCATGCAGCTGAGAGTGAGGTGACAGTGTTGGGTCCTTCAGCTTTTCTTTTTTGTGCACTGTTTACGAGAGAAGCATTCACCCTGGCCTTTCCCACTTGTGAGCAGGTCCTAGAAATTTAGGACCTCATTCCTGCCCTGGTCCCCCGCTGCCAGAGCAGCCATCCTGGGGATTGAGTTGTGCAGACTAGAGGCCCCACAGTGAGGAAGGGAGAGCTGAATGGATGTGACCTGTGGGTCGTTTCTGCCACCGGGAGCTCTGGCCCTGGTCGGGTAGTCGAGTGTGCAGTGCAGACAAGCAGGAGAGGGTCCTTCTGGCCCTGGTGAAGCGGCTGAAGGTGACCCTGCCCTGGCCACCTGTGCCTTTCTCTCTCTCAGGGCCCCCGGACATCAAAGGCAGGTCGTCTATCTTCAGGGTCCACCTGCATCCACTCAAGTTGGACGAGAGCCTCAGCAAGGATGCCCTGGCAAGGAAGCTTGCGGCCCTCACTCCAGGCTTCACAGGTGAGTGATGGAGGCCGGGCGGCTGCCCTGGGGCTGGCCGCATCATCAGCAGGTGGTGTCTGGTTGTGCCATTTGGTCCTGAAACTGCGCCCTTGTCTTTAGGACTTTGAATCTGGTGGGCACACCCGAGGCCCCAAAACTGGCTTTTGTCGGCTTTCACTGTGCCCCCACCCACCCACCCACCGCCCCGGGAACGTAATGTGGTGATGATGGGGATAAGGCCCCATCCTCTTGGTATGCTGCTTAGGGAAGAAGTCCTGGTCCACCCTTGCCACATTGTGTAAGAGATCTGAGTCTGCACATCCAGGAAGTGGGATAAAGTACGAGACGCCCACACTGAGACTGCATCATCCGTGTTGGTTAAGACCAGCAAGACCACAGGGTAGCAGCTGACTTCTTTTGGAAATGGAGCCCAGGAGGCAGTGGGTCAGGCAGAACTATTCTTCCATAGTAAAGGAGAAATTAAGGCATCCCGTATAAAGGACAGGTGTATAAAACCATAATCACATATCTGTGTTAATGGGCACACAGTGTAGAAAGATGTAACCTGTGAAGGTGAGATGGGCTGCGTAGGAGCAGAACCTTTGTACATTGTGAAGCTGGAGCCTCAGCTTCATGTGGAGCTGCCAGGGGATAGAAGAGCCACACAGCCTGTAAGAACAAAGTGGCAGACACTTCCCCAATGTGGAGCTTCTGAGGGCGGGCGTGGACCATCAGGATAAAAGTGAGAGGCCAGGTGTGTGCCTGTGCGTCTCGGTCAGTTGTTTTGTCAAGGGTGCGAAGACCATCCAGTGCAGAAAGAATAGTCTGTTTGACCAGGTATTCACAAGCAAAAGGATGAAACTGGACATTGGACCACATGTAGCAGTCAACTCGGAGTGGATAAGAGACCTGAGCAGTGGGGCAAGAACTGTAAAAGGTCTTAAAATCTTGGATTGGGCAATGGTTTCTTAAAGCACAGACTGCAAGTGAGAAAACAAAATAGAATTTTTCAAAACTGAAATCTTTTGTGCATGGAGAGACATTATCGATGTGATGAAAAGAGCCTACAGAAAGGAAGAGAATGTTTGGAAATTATGCACCTGGTAGGGTCTAGAATCCACAATATATACAGAACCCAATTTAAAAATGGGAAGAGGGTTTGAATAGACATTTCTCCAAAGTATATAGATGGCCAGAAACCATGTGAGAAGGTGGTCATGGTATTAGTTATTAGGGAAACGCATATCAAAAGCACAGTTTGACACCACCTCACGCCCACCAGGGTGGCCGTAAAAGATGGAGGGTTGGCAGGGATGTAGGGAGACGAGCACACTCACATGTTGCTGGTGGGAATGTGAAGTAGTGTGGCTGTGGAAGTTGGCCTGGCACTTCTAAAAGTAAGTACAGTTAGCATATGACCCCCAGTTCCACTCCTACATAAGAGAATTGAAAACATTTGTCTGCATAAAGGCTTGCACATGGATGTTCACAGCAGCATTACTCATAATAGCTAAACAGTGGAGACCACCCCAGTGTCCAGCAGCGCGTCACCAGTAGATGTGTGTACTGTGGGCGGAACCTGCAGATAGAGCTGGCCATGTTACATGAGTGACTCGAGCGTCTGTGCAATCTGGTGTCTCCTGTGGCTGCCTCAGGGCAGATGGAACCTTATTCAGCCGTGAAAAGGAATGAAATACCAGGACACGCTCCTGACAGTGGATGAATGGAAAAACACTGTGCCGTGTGAAAGGAGCACACACAAAAGACCATATACTGTGTGGTTGCACTTATATGAGACTTCCGGGATGGGCATGTCTAAAGACGTAGAAGGCAGAGTCATGTTCGGCTAAGCCTGGGTACAGGATCTAGCCCCAGACAGCACCTTCATGATGGGGATGTCTGAGATGAGATGACAGCAGTCATCACACATCTTGATGAAATTACTGAAAGTCTTTGAAATGTACACATTTTTAAATGGATAGCTTTTATGTTAAATGAATCACATCTCAGGAAATCACTGAGCCAGAAAATTGGCTGAAAGCAGCAGTGACTGACAGAGCAGGTCCTGTTTCCTTCACGCCCTTGACCTGTTTTAGCTCTGGCTCCAGTACTGCAGAGTCCCTGTGACAGCCTGCCCTGGGCCCCTGATGGACGGTTTCTTCTCCGGGTCAGGTGCTGATATTTCTAATGTTTGCAACGAAGCCGCCCTGATCGCCGCCCGCCACCTAAACCCCTCTGTCGGGGAGAAGCACTTTGAGCAGGCCATTGAGAGGGTCATTGGAGGTAAGTTGGGCCACCGTGGGTGAGTTTCCACCCTGGGGCCCCAGGCTCACTTCAGGGTACTCCACCTGGGCAGCTCTCCAGACCCAGATCTGGGACGTGGGACCTGCCAGCAGCTCTCCTGCTCTTCCTGGAGCAACGTTCAGAATCTCAGAGAATTGTAACCTCCAGACCTGGGTCTGGGTGCCCACTGTGCCCTAGAGGACGGCCTGCTGGGTGCTTCCCTGGGAAGGTTGCCGGGGTCCCCAGCGCTCCCAGTGGCCAGCGTACCTAGAGGGGGTGCAGGCTTCAGCCTGAGGGGTCAAGGTCTCGGAGTGCCATCCTGGGGACAGAGGTCAGGGAGGCATCCGTGTGGCCAGCAGCCATCCACGACCCCACCTCACAGCTGTGAGCGCCAGCCCGTCTAGATGGCAGGTAGCCAGAGTTGCTTCGTCTACTTCACTTTGTGTTGCGGTGTGACACATACACAGGCATGTAGTGTCAGGAGCCCAAGGCACTTGCCACGGCTCTTTGGGGCTGTCATGGGTCATGCTGAGCTGAGCTGCCGTGAAACTGACTCACACTAGCTGTCTGTGCCTCTGCGTGCCTTGTTCTCTGCCTGTGACTGGGTGTACAGGGTGTAGAGAACGCTCCTGTCTCCCTGCTTTGGCTTCACTACCAGTTGAGCCACAGAGTAGCTAACACTGCTGCCTAAGAACAGGTCTCCCTGAGCATATGTTGCTTGCACAGGAAGTGGAGTGGGGTGTGGGATATCTGCAGAGCAGAAGGCAGCTTAGCGTCTGGTGTGCAGGGACAGACCCCTGTGGGCCTGAGCAGTGTGTGTGGAGCCGAGAGGCTGCAGGTCTGCTCTGATCAGCCCCCCGAACGCCAGAGTGGGGGCTTGGTTCCCACCTCTTCGCTGGCGTTCCTCCTGTGCCTCTCACCAGGAGTGTGACTTGCAGGCCTTGAGAAGAAGACACAGGTCCTGCAGCCTGGTGAGAAGATGACGGTGGCCTACCATGAGGCTGGCCATGCGGTGGTGGGCTGGTTCCTGGAACACGCAGACCCCCTGCTCAAGGTCAATCCAGGCCCTTACACATCTCCTGTGGGTCCAGGGCCTGCTCCCGCCCCGGGGGCCATGTGTGCACAGTGTGTTGCGGGTGTCAGCCCTTTGGCTTTTGAAGAGATGGAACCATCTACAATGTGTCCTTGAAGGGTGGGTGGGAGGGCAGGGCGGGGTGCTGGTTCCAGGAGGGGTCTGGATCTAGACACCTGACACCTGGAAGTTCCTGGTTGAACTTACCTCACTGCAAGCTTCTCCCGGAAGGCAGGCCCCTCCACAGCTTCCTAGGGACTGCGGGACAGAGGGTGTTTTTGAGTTCACCCTCAGGGTGACCCCCTGTGTGTGCTGGGGCCTAGGGTCTCCTCTCCTCCCACACTTATGGAGATGGGTGGTGGTCGGGGGCCCTGGGGATGACAGGGCGCCCTGCTGTGTCTGGCAGGTGTCCATCGTCCCCCGGGGCAAGGGGCTTGGCTATGCCCAGTGCCTGCCCAGGGAGCAGTACCTGTACACACGGGAGCAGCTCTTTGACCGCATGTGCGCCATGCTGGGTGGCCGCGTGGCTGAGCAGCTGTTTTTCGGGCGGGTCACCACGGGGGCCCAGGACGACCTGAGGAAGGTCACCCAGAGCGCCTATGCCCAGGTAGAGCAGCAGCCTTGGGGGGTGGGGGGTGGGGGGTGGGGGGCGGGGGGCTCTGCACCGGGCTGATCCCGGCACTCGCCTCCTGCAGATTGTGCAGTTCGGGATGAGCGAGAAGCTGGGCCAGGTGTCCTTCGATCTCCCGCGGCCAGGTGAGGCGCTGGTGGAGAAACCATTCAGCGAGGCCACGGCACAGCTCATAGACGAGGAGGTGCGGCGGCTCATCGGCTCCGCGCATGCGCGCACCCTGGACCTGCTCACTCGCTGCCGCGAGCAGGTAGACAAGGCAAGTTGGCGGCCGGACCCCGGGTGCGTGCGGGTCTCTGCGGGCCGGGCGGCCGGCTGACAGCTGCTGGGTGTGCAGGTGGGCAGGCGGCTGCTGGAGAAGGAGGTGCTGGAGCGGGCCGACATGGTGGAGCTGCTCGGGCCGCGGCCGTTCGCCGAGAAGATCACCTACGAGGAGCTCGTGGAGGGCACGGGCGGCCTGGAGGAGGACACGGCCCTTCCCGAGGGTCTGCAGGGCTGGCGTGGGGGGCCCACTGCAGGAGAGCCCAGCCTAGCGCCTCCGCCTGGAGAGCAGCCTCTGGGACCCCCAGGAAGCAAATTAAAGCACATGTAACCTGAAGCAATGGCACCCCACTCCAGTACTCTTGCCTGGAAAATTCCACGGATGGAGGAGCCTGGTGGGCTGCAGTCCATGGGGTCGCTAAGAGTCGGACACAACCGAGCGACTTCACTTTCACTTTTCACTTTCACACATTGGAGAAGGAAATGGCAAGCCACTCCAGTGTTCTTGCCTGGAGAATCCCAGGGAGGGGGGAGCCTGGTGAGCTGCCGTCTATGGGGTCGCATAGAGTCGGACAGGACTGAAGTGACTCAGCAGCAGCAGCAACCCGCAAACAGCTTTCTTCCAATCAGGGTCCTTGAAGACCATGGGCTTCCTGCTCCCTGAAGGCACCCTTCCACTGAGGGGAGCTGGGACCTGGTCAGTGCAAGTGCCCTCACCTGCCCCAGGGAGAGAAGGCCCGGTTCAGAAGCCCCCACAGGTCGTGAGGTTCAGCAGAAGTGTGTAAGCCTAGAATCTAGGGAATGGCAGTTTGGGTAATGGAAAGCTAGCTGGTCCTCACGGATGGAGCTCAGCACTCCCACAGGCTTGTGGCCGGGGTGGGGGGCGGCTTAGAGGTCTGAACCTGAGAGGAAGGGGTTGCCCTTTTCTCAGGGTGGGGCTTTGTTGCTGGCATGTCTCTGGGAAGCTGTTCCTGGTGGCCTGGTTTTGTTAGAATCCAGAAGGTGACTCTGGGCTACTCCATGGGACAGGACAGCCCCTGGGGGTGCAGCTAAGCCCTTGGGCTAGGCCGGCAGTTGTCTGGTTGGACCTGGAGCGAGACTAGGGCCCGGTCCCAGGGAGCTGGGGTTAGTGGAAATGGCCCCACAGGTCCCCAGCACACAGCCAGGGGGCTGGAGTCTTCAGAGTCATGATGGTAGCAGCAGTTCCTGCCTTGAGGGGATGGGGGGACAGACATTCTGGGCTGACAGTGAAGGGGTGCCACCCTATGTGCCCCCATTGCCAGCCCAGCTCACACACACGGCCTTGGGGTTGAAATTTTCCACATCGTTTGGTATGTTTGCCTCAAAAATAGAATTTCCAACTTGGGACAAACACTTTCAACTTTGCTCTTTGTAGAACATGTATTGTTGATATTCTTGTCTCTGGGGCTTGCCCTGTATTTGCAGCCTCCACCATTTAGCCTCTGTGCTGAACTGCTGGGGACCCTGCAGGGGCCTGTTCTGGGACCTTCTGATGGAGGTAGGATGCTCCCTCATCCCAGGAAAGCCCTATGTTGTCCCAAGCCTGGAATGCTGCCCCTCCCCAGGTCCAGGGCACACCCCTGGTGATAGCGCCCCTGCGTATGGGCCCTGTCCCCTCACCCCCTCCTGTCTCCTCAACTCCCTTCATCTGGCTGAGCACCTGGGCTGAGGCCTGGCTGAGAGTGTCTGCTCAGGGAGGCTCCACCCTTTGGGAGGAATTGTCTGCTCTCTTCTTACTCTTACTCTCACAGACTGGCCCTCCCTGCTGGCTGCCTCCCCAGATCCTGCCCTGGGCTGGGAGGAGTCTTTTGGGGCTGCCTCTTCCAGCCTGGGCTTGTGGGGACAGAGCCAAATGCTAGCCCCCCGTGTGTCACAGTGGAGCCCCCAGAGGCTTCAGCTGGGGGAGGACCAGAGCACAGAGCTCCTGGAGGTTCCTAGAGCAGCCAGCCCCCTGCCCCTGCCCAGCCCTCACCCCTGAGCTCTAGTGTCAGCTGGAAAGGAAGACACTGGTCCGCGAGACTGAGGACAGGGTGATGTTTTAATTGCGCTTTTTTGAAACGAGGTCACGGAAGCTGCAGCAGGAAGGATGAGGGCTGGAGGGGAGACCCTGGGGTGGGCGGGGTGCGGCTGCCCTCATGGGGTCCCTTTTCCGTTAGACTCTTGGCTGTGTCTGGAAATCACCCCTGTGCAGCTGCCCGTCATGTGCAGGAGTGTCGCCCCAGTGCTTGTGCAGAGGTGACTGTTTACTGGCAGGGTGTGCCCAGGGCTTCCACAGAGGAGCCTTTTTTCCTTCCCCAGAAATGTCTCAGTGAAGAAGGGGTCAGGACAGGTGGCCTTGGGGACAGAAAGCAGACTGGACTTGCTGTCATACTGGAAGCTGGTCCTGTCCTCAGCACATAAGCAGCATTGGGAGCAGTCAAGCCTGGCATCCCTGAATTGGGGTTCAGGGGGTGTGCCCAGGTGCCCTCATGTCCCCACCCCCTCAGACTGCTGCACCCCAGACTGGGATGCTAGCCAGGGACACAGACCTACACGTGTGTGTGCCTGTGTGCCTGGTGGGCTGTGGGGACTGGGCAAGCCCTGCCTGCCCTGCTGTCTGAGGCCATCTTGATGGACTTGGCATTCTGCGCTTAGGAAGGTGGGTCTGGCTGACAGGGAGGGAGGAGGACGAGCAAGTTATTGGGGGTGTCTGGCGCTGACAGTGTTCCCGGGCAGCAGCAGGGAGCAGCGGGGAATCAGAGATGATCTGGGGGACTCACTCCCCTATCCACTCCCTGGCTGGACAGCAGACTCCGGTGGGCCGGAGGTCGGCATGGCGGTTCATCCTCTTTCACCGGCAGATCCCCACTCACCCTGGCCCCACCCAGGATTCTGGTGGCAGATGATAACACCGTTCCTGCAGACAAGTCTCTTCTCATCCCTGGGCCTTGTCCCTGATCCAGGGACCAGGAAGGAGCTGATATAAGGCCACTGGGCTGTGCTTATGCTGAAGTGCCTTGAGACCCCAGCCCAGAGCCGCAGTGGGGAGGACGGGCAGTGTCCACGTGGCCACGGCTGTCCGGATCTGCCCCATCTCGGCCCTGGGCCAGCTGGCCTAGTCCTCCTTGGGCCTCTCCACAGTAAGAATCGTGTCCACAATGGCAGGCTGTCGCTCAGGGTCACCAAAGGGCTGCTTCTCACGGTTCTGCTCCGCCCTAGTGCGCGTCCAGGAGGGTGAGCGCAGACAGCCAGCTCGGGGCAGCGGGTGCAGGCCTGGTGGGAACGTGGGCTGGGTCAGTATGGCGGACCAGTCACTCCTGCACCTACTGCCTGGCCTGTTTGTGCCTCCAGCATGGTGTCCGGCCACACCTGGGGGCCCCCTGGTGCCAGCAATGTGTGCATATGGGTCTGGGTGCAGCCTGGGCACTGGCTTTCCTGATGCTCCCAGAAGGGTCCACATGCAGCCAAGGTCCCGCCCTGGGTGTGAGCCTGGCCTGTAGCTGGTGTGGGTGGGGAGTAGGGAGGGAGGAAGGTCTCTGGGCCCCCACACTCCCAGTGGCTTGCATGCCATTTCTTTGGTCAGTGGGGTCCAGTGCTTCCCTGGAACTGAGATGAGCAGCCAGGTTTGGTGAATGCCACCCACTTTGTGCTCTGCCTTTTAATTAAATCTGCATAGTGAATTCTCCTACCGGGGGGGCCTGTGGCTGTGGTCTTTTGCTGGTGTTTGAAATCCGAAATTGAGGAGGGGCCGACAATTCCTTAAAGTCAGCAGAAGGGTATGTAAAGTGCAGAAGCAGTGAGTGAGATGGTGCCATGTTGACAAACATGCATTAGGAAGGAAATCATTTTCCAGACCAGGTCTTCAGGGGGCGGTGCTGGGTGGTCTCAGGCCATGGGGCCCCCCACAACACCCTCAGAGCCCGGTGGCAATCCCACCTGCATGTGAGTCGCTGGCCACGTTCTCGTCATCTGAGTCTGCAAAGACCTCGGCCAGCTCCTGGTCAGACATGTCGGTCAGCTCTGTGAGGTCCAGTAGGTCGAAGTGCACCTCCAGGGAGGAGACGCTGCTCAGCGGCTCTGGGGGCAGAGGGGCACGTCAGTGGGCCTGGTGACGGCCAGTGTGGGGGAACAAGGTGGGGTCGACCCATTCCTGGCGCCTGCTCCCTGGGGCACAGCGGGGCCCAGAGACCCGTCCCTGGTCCCAGGGGGCTTGTGGAGCATGATGGGTGGGTGGGCCATACTTACGCCGCCTTTCCGTGACCTGCAGGAGGCCTGGTGCTGGTATGGGGATGCCCAACTCCTCCTCAGCCATGGGAGACTGGCCACTGGTCCCTGTGACAGGGACGGGGGCACTGAGGGCAGCTTGTGGCATGTCGACCTCCTTAACTAAGCCTGCAACAGAGAGGGCGTTACCCGGGAGGGGCTGGGGTCTTCACCCCCACTGCCAGGACGCAGGCTGGGAGGACCTGAGAACCTGGCCCATGGAGCTAGCCCTCAAGGCTCAGGTAGTGACGGGGGTGGTCCTGGGTCAGGAAGGACAGGGCGCTGGGGCTCTCTGAGGAAGCTGACTTTCCCCGGCTCCTCATTCTCTGGTTTCCAGATCCTCTGCCCTCACTACTTGAACGGGAATCACCGCTGGTCTTGCAGGGACCCTTGCTGGTTCTGTCAGAGCCCCCAAGACCCCAGTACTGTCACCTGTCTACTTTTGGTCCCACTAGGGTTTACTAAAGAAGACTATCTTGCAGCTGAAGATGAAGAAGCTATATGGTCAGCAAAAATTAGACTGGGATCTGACTGTGGCTCAGATCATGAACTCTTTATTCCAAGAAGAGTCTGGAGAGTCCTTTGGACGGCAAGGAGATCAAACCAGTGAATCCTTAAGGGAATCAGTCCTGAATATTCATTGGAAGGACTGATGCTGAAGCCCCAATACTCTGGCCACCTGACGGGAAGAACTGACTCATTTGAAAAGACCCTGATGCTGGGAAAGATTGAAGGCGGGAGGAGAAGGGGACGACAGAGGATGAGATGGTTGGATGGCATCACTGACTCGATGGACATGAGTTTGAGCAAGCTCCAGGAGTTGGTGATGGACAGGGAAGCCTGGCGTGCTGCAGTCCATGGGGTTGCAAAGAGTTGGACACAACTGAGCGACTGAACTGAGGGTCTAGTGGACGGTCATACATTTGCTTTAATCCAGCCTGGCCCCAGCTCATGTGTATGTTGTATGTTGTGTTTGAACTCAAAATAACATTCTCATAGTGAAAGAGACCCATTCCCCACCAACCTCACAATTGGGGATGTTCCTCCAGGGATTTTTTCTGCTCAAATTTTGTTTTCATGTAACAGCTTGTCTCTGTCAGGTGAGAGCTGAGGCCCCTTGGGGATCTGCTTGGTGGGCACTGCCACTCAGAGGGGGGGCTTCCACCCAAGGAGGGCCGTGTCCATCCACAGCTCACCCATTCCTCCCTTCCAGAGTGTTCTAGTGTCCCTCCCCCGACAGCCGGGGTCCCAGTCGTCTGTCAGGCATGTGCCCTGAGGCAGCTGGACCCCTTGGCTCCCCTGAGGCGCCTCTCCACAGTGACCTGCCCTCAGCTGAGGGATCCCCCAGCTGAACAGGTGCCCAGTACAGAGTGTGGAGTCCCTCCTCCATCAGCAGTGGGGCCTTGCCGACCCGGCGGGCGAGTGTGGACAGTGGGGTGTGGATGGGGCCACGGGAGCAGCTGCCAAAGGGGATCAGGGGGGCCCAGCACCAACAGCTGCCTTTGAGGGGTGGGCCTGTGCAGCCAGCAGCCTTGACGTGCCTGGCAGGCCGCATAGGTCCACAGGGTCCTGGCTGAGTGGGAAGTGGGACATGGATTTGTGACTGCAGAGCTGGCTGGGCTGCCCCAGCCTCAGAGGGCACCCCTCCCTGGGAAGCGTGACTGAGGGCAGGTGGGCCTGCTGACTGGCAGGGCCTACCCGGCTCTGCCCTGTGCAGTGTCGTCACTGGGGCCCAGGGCTGGCCCTGCCGGACGAGGCTCAGGATCTGGTTTCCACCTCGCTCCCACATCTGGCACATGGTGTCTGAGCATCCTCAGAGGGCAGGGTTACACCCTCTGGCGGCCCAGCCCGCCCAGCCTGACAGGGGCACCTTTTCTGAGCCTCAGAGTTCCTGCTGCAGCTTGAGGCCCAGGAAGCCCTTGGGGCCTTTGTAGGACACGGTTCTGTTTCTTAAGAGATGGCACAGTGGCCAGATCGCCCTTCCCCAAGGGCACATGCGTGCCTGGAGTGTCCTGCTCCTCTTCTGCACACGTGGCCCATCCTGGTGGGTGAGGAGGGTGGCCTCTGTCCAGCTGGGGGCTCCGGCCAGGTGCTGCCATTTCTGTGGAGCCTCCACATGGGGCGGGTGACTCTGGGTTAAGAAGAAGAAGAGTGACAGTAGCTCCTGGTTTTCTGTGCTAGACACAACCCCAGCAAAATGGTTTTCAGCTAATGTCACAACCAGCTATGGGGGAGGGACTGTGAGTTTTGTCCTGTAACACGGAGGGGATCAGCTTGTCACAGGCATGTTAACACAGGGGCTCTGGAGCTGGAACTCTTGGCCACCATTTGCCAGCCCACGGAGGGAGAGGAAACCCTGACCTTGTGCCCACAGGGAAGCTAGGGCCTGACCAGGCAGAAGGGGACTAGGATCAAAGGTGAAGCGGAGGCCAGGAGAAGGCCCTGAGGGAGCCTGGCTGCTCTGGGTGAGCTGGGTAGGAAAGCACCTACCTGCATGTTTATGGAATGGGACTTGGTCCAAGTGGAAAGGAGGATGTCTACAGCTTCTGAGATGGGGGCAGGGCAAGCAGATGTGCCTCCTTATAGACCTTGGGATCCAGGGGCCCCTCCAGCCCCCACAGGCACAGTGGCCTCTTGTATTGATTGTAAGAAGCACATATCAAATTTCGGTGTGTCTGAAACAGCACCATTTAGCTGATGGTGTTGCAGAGCCAATGGAATATGTTAACCGTGAATTTTTAAGTCACCTTCTGTTGACTTTTTTATTCCTCCTTCTCCCTTTGGCAGTGGTCTGCTCTTTACTTTGTAAATCCTGGTGTCCTGGCCTGTGTCAGAGCTTTGGGAAGAGGGAGGGAGCAGTGGAAGACACAACTTTGGCATCAAGGACGCTGATCTTTCAGCCGGAAGTGAAGGAAACAGGCCCTTGGCTTGGTCCTTGCGCACGGCAGGTGCACCGTAAATGCTGGTTGAACGAATGAGCCCGAGACCCCACCCAGAGTTCCTAAGCAGCTGTGCTACCTGAGTCTGTCTGATACCCTCTTGATAGACCTCTGTAGGAAGAAGGGACAGATTCTCCATGGGTGAGACCCCCTGTTCTTCCTGGGGTGTGAAGCAGAGCAGTGACTGATCACACAGGTAGACACAGGGGCAAGGGTCCTTGCCTGTGGCCCAGAAGTAACCCCAGGGTTGCCCAGGCCAGGGCAAAGGTGAGGGGTGTTTCTAGTTCCCCAGGAAGCTCAGCATGGATCAGTAGCCCAGTGCAGGCCCCATTGAAGAAGTGCAGCCTGTGACTCCTGCAGGGGGACCTGCTGCCCTGACCTGTGGAAGCACTGAGGCAGTACCTGCATGGGGAGACTGGAACTAGGGGGCCACAGTCCTGCCCTGCCCAGGGTCCGCTGTGAACAGATATGGTAGGGTTACCCTGTGCTATGCTGCTGACCTATTTTCCAGCACGTTCGTGCCAAGAACTTGGCCCAGATCTCAAGTTCCCTGCTGTGTGCCCAGGACTTTGCCCCAAGCCTGGAGGAGGGGTTCTGCACACACCCACCACAAATGAGTGAATTAATGAAGTGAATGAATGAATAGCATAAAACCAACATGGCTGCAGCAAAGGAGGTGTGGGCACCATCCCCTATGTCGAGGGTGCCTGGTGGATGCTGTCTCAGCTCAGCCCCAGGGTTGGGCCCCAGCCCCTCTCTCAGATGGACAAGACTTGGAGGTGGGTGGGCTAGACGCTTGGTCTCCCAACAGCACATTGCAGAGTGCACCCCCAACTCTCCCCTCCTTGTCTGTGCATTTGATATTAAATTATTGATTCATTTAGGTTTTAATTATAAAACCTTATAGAAGTAATTTCAGAAGTACTTAAGATGAAATAATACGTCTAGATTTGCCACATTAGTACTGAAGGAAGGCTGGTGGAAGTGGGTGAGCAGCTGGCCGGGGCCACGCGGGGGGCTTCAGCTTTCTGTTCTACTTCTGTATGTGCCCCTCTCTCCAGTATAAGTTCCCAGAAGTTGGCAAACTCGGAATGACAGTCACAGCCACCCACACGTGACCCCTGTCGGGTAGGTGCCTGTGGGGTAAGAAGTCTGTCTGCGGGCTTTGGCCCCAGACCCACTGTGTGCCTGCACAGAGTAGGCACCTGGTGAACACAGGTCTCTGGGGCTCCAGAACACTCCCTTCCCTCACGCCTGCTGTCTGCTCTCTTGATCTGCAGGGAAGGGGGGTCTGTCTCCACTGAGGAGTGGTCACGGAGCTCAGAGGGGTCTAGCTGCCGGCCTCCCTAAGCCCTTGCTCACCAAGCCTTCCCCATGGAATCATCATAAGGTCTCACGGAAGCCCTGGGGTCCTGGTGCAGCCCACAGGAATACAAAACAAAGAAAACCACACCCACTGTCCCCCACCCTCCCCAGTGTTTCTCCTGGTGCTCAGGAGGAGGGTGACAAGGGCCCCCAGAAGGTGTCTGGAACGCACCTGCCCAGCTCAGACTTCAGACAGCAGTGAGTGGACTGACTGCTTCAGGACACTTCATGGCTAGCATTTGGGTCTCCAGAGGCGGACCTCGTGGGCTACGTGGCCCCCGGCGGATCCCTGTGTGCTCAGGGAGTGGCTCCTGGGGAGGGGACCTCCAAGAAAGCCTAGGTGTGCCTGGGGTCTGGCCTGCTGGGTGGAGGAGCCCAGCAGTTTGCATCCAACTTCCTAGGCCGACGGCACAGGAAAACCCTTCCTGAAAGGGAACGTTCCTAGAGTTTTCCTCTCACCATCGGGCCAGGGTCAGGCTAGGGCCAGACTCCCAGGGGAGAGACCCCCGAGTATATCTCCACCGTGTGGACAGCTGACAGAGGCCCTGAGGAGGGGTCACTCCGTTCACCCCTCGACTCCCAGGTGTGTGCGCTCCTGGCCGCGCCAGGGCAAGCAACCCCTGCAGGCGTGGGAGCCCCCGCAGGCCGAGCCCGGGGCATCATCCGCCTCCCTCGCTCCGAGCCCGAGCCTGAGCCTGTATCTCAGCCTGGTGCCCCGCAGCATCCCGGCTGCCGCCTCCCCGCCCAACCCCCAGAGAGGTTCGGCACGGCCGAACAAAGCAGATGCGCGGCTGAGAGTGTAGCCTCCCCCCTACGCCTTGCTGACTTGGACCCCTTCTCTGGTCCAGGCACGCCCCCATCTCCCGGATCCCTGGCTCTGCTGGGAGGGGGCGCAGGACCAAATTGTGCGCCGCCCACTCAGGAGCGCGCCGGGCACCGCTGCCCCGGCCGGGAGCGCGGAGGACGAGGGGGCGGGGACGCGGTCCGTGCGCCTCTAGCCCAGCGCGGGGGCCGCTCCCGGAGGTACCCCGGCCTGGCTTCCCCAGCACGGCGGGCTTAGGCTTCCACGCTTCGGCCCGGCATAGGGGAACTCGGAGCTGCCTGCGGGTCTTGGAGGCCCTGGGGCGTGGTCGGTGAGAGGGCCGGGGGAAAGGACTGCGGGGAGGCGCAGATCTCGGGCTCAGGGGGGCCACACTCACCTCCCGGGCTGGCGCCCTCCGAGGGCTCCATGCGGCCGGTAGGGCCTGGGAGCCGCGCGCGCGGCGGCGGCGGCGTCACCCGGCCCCGGCGCCCCTGCAGCTGCGGCGGCGACTCGGCCCCGACTCCCTGCGCAGCGCATCGGGGCAGCAGCCGGGGGACCGCGGCGGCGGGGAGGAGCCCGCGGGGCGGGGCGCGCAGCTGCTCCGGGGCCGGGTCCCGCCCCCCCCGCCCCGCCCCCGCCGTCTCCTCCTCTGCCCCCGCAGCACAGGTGCGGCCCCGCCCCGCCCTGCTCGCGCCCCCTGTCGGCCCCTGCAGACCCTTCCCCGCCGACAGCACCCCTCCGTCCGGCTTCCCACCCGGACCTGCCCGCGGCCCCCATCCCTGGCCTGGTCCCTGCGCGCACCCTCACTCAGCAGCCGCGCCACCGTGCGGGATCATCCTCACGCATCTGTGGGACTCCAACGACGTGCCGGCGCTCCGCGGGGCATGGAGGGACGGGCACAACATCCTAGGGCCCGTAAGCATTGCACACCGTGGCAAATGCTTTGGAGAGACGCGGTGCGGGGATTGGGGCGTGGGGGGAATGGGGAGGGAAGAGAGGAAGGGAGGTAAGGAAAGGGAGGCGGGCAGAGAGGGGGCGTCCCGGAAGGCAGGCAGGCAGCGTCTGGGCGTGCCGAGAGCTCCAAACAGTTCAGCGGAGTCCCACTTTCAGTCGCTGGTCCCCTGCACAAGGCCCTGGAATGCAGCCCTGTGCCAAGCCCTTGATGCACAGTATCGCATTTCATTCTCCTGGGGAATCCTTAGCAGACGAGGCCCTGATTTTCCAGGTGAAGCTGAACACGGGGTGGGGAGGGGCGGGGGCAGGGAATTGCGACCAAGGTGCACAGCCGGTCACAGGAAGCCAGAGGAGTCAAGTGCAAGCCCCTGGTCTACACAACGACAAACCAACCAAAGAAGAGCGTCAGGAAGACAGACTTGTTCCTAGCTGGGAGTGGAGAAATTCTCAGAGGAGGAAGGTGTGAACTTGGTGTTTTCAGAAAAGGTACCCTCCTAAGGCATCTTCAGCCATCCGAGGCCTCAGTCCTCTCCAGTCACCCCGAGCCCATAGCTAAGCTTTGTCAACTGTCAGTCAGTGAGGCAGGCTAATAATTTCTATTTTTCTTTAGCTTACAAAACAAAGAAAAACTGCTAAAATGATGTCATGACCCATTAGGACAAGCCGCTGCAGTTTGCACTCCAAGAGGCAGGTCAGTCCCTCTGGGACAAAGCTGAGGGTGGTGGGGGTATAAGCCTTGAGAAGTCTGGACAGTAGGTGGACACTGGCTACTGGGGTGGAAGTTTGTATTGTCTCACAATGGTCAGAGCAGTATCTCTGATTCCCCATGTCTTCCAGAACCTTCTGGTTTCATCCAGCCATACCCTGTCTGTGCTCCTGCTCGCACCTGGGCAAGGCTTGTGCTGCTCTGACCAGTGGACTGTGTCCAGCTGATGCCATGTGACTCCAATGCTGGGTCTTAAGTAGGAGTCAGGTCTCACTCCCCAGGCTCTGCTGGAATTCGGCCACTCTGTGTGAGAAAGCCCAGGCCATTTGAAGGGCCACTTGAGTGTTGTCTGGCCCACAGTAGCCAATGAACCAGATGTAAGGTCTCAGGCAGGAGCCAGACTCTTCCTTTGAGCCACTCTCCCTGGGGTGGGGGTAATACATGGAACCAAGGTGAGCTGTCCCCACAGGGTCCCAGCCAAGTTGCAGATTCATGGGCAAAACAGATGTTGTCACTATATTAAGCCATTTCATTTCGGGGCCAACCTGTCACACAGCCATAGTAACTATAACAGTCTTGGTGTTTAATAATTATCCCCATTTGACAGATGAGTAAGTGGATACACAGGGAGTCTTGTCCAGGGCACCAGCTGATCTGACTCCAGAGGCCAGGGTCAAACTTTTCGTTCAAAACATTTTCATGGAAGTCAACTATACTTCAATTAAAAAAAATTAAACTAAATAAAAAGAAAAAATCAAACAATAGTAGAATAGCATAATTAACCCACTTATACCCATCATTCAGATTCAGTGATTACTGACTCATGGCTGATCGTATTTCTTCTCTGCTTTCAATGCCTTCTTCCACTTCTGGGTTGTTTTGAAGCAAATCCTATATGTATTATGTCATTTCTTTTGTAAATACTTCCCTGTTGATCTCTAAAAACGTTTAGTCTTCTTGAGGACTCTGTTATGCTAACATTCAGGCCTCCATTGAGCTGCTGTTGTGATCTGAGGCAATTTACCTGGATGACCATGTACGTGGGTGTTAGGAAGGGCCAGATATTCACCATAGGTCATTGGGTTTGTATTAACATTTGGTCTGTCATTTTGTAGGAAACTCAGATGTCTTTTATCTGGGTTTCTGAGATGCTCAGCTTGATGCCGATTAAAAGTATCTCAAGCCACCCATGTGGAGAAAGGCTCTTTTCTATAAATGTGAACTCAAATTCAGTATGAAAAGCACAGGTCGCCATGGGCCTTGTGGGGAGCCCAGAGAGCTGGCAACAAGGCCTCCCTGAACTCTTCATCTCTCCAGTGCACACTGATAAACCGTGCTGTGCTGTTCATTTGTGACAAACGAATACCCTGTCTTGTTATCCTGAGCTAACCCTCCTATTCTTGCCCTTTTTGTTGAAAGGAATTATTGTTAATGCATTCGTTTAATTCAGGACTCCCAGCCAGAATTCTAAAGCAAAAAGCCAGTCAGCATGAGGCACCTAGCATAGTAAGTGCTAAATAATAATCATTAGCACTCTGTGCTACCCGGCTGCACTGTCTTACTTGCCAGAACTCCTGTGGGAGGAGCCTACCTTAGGGGAGAAGACCCCTATCAGATCACATGTGTCTGACACAGGCTCAGGCTCTTGCCAGCCCAGGCACAGAGACCTCCCTCCCAGAGGCCTCCTCAGACCTCCCAGAGGCCCTGGGGCTGCTATAAATGTCACTCTTTGTGCCAGTCAGTTGATACAGGCCTTCCAAAGGGCCATTCCTCTCCAGGAACAATCAAGTCCTGGGTGGTCAAACAGGAACCCCCCAGGCTCGTTGCTGTGGCTCTCTTTCCTGACCGGAGCCTTTCTCCACTATTCACATTCTGTGCCCAAGGCAGTTCTCCAGGGAAAGAAGATTCCTCTCCATCCCCAAACTAACAGAAAACCTTGACCTACTGTAAAACCACTGTTTCGTAAGATGCTAATGTTAAGAGTGTGGAAAAGAAGACAACAAATGGTGTTGTTTTGGGTATAGGTAGCTGGATGGTAGGAGGGATCAGAAATTCTCTCTGCAATTTGTAAAGCAGTTAGCAGTTTTCAGAGCAAGAGGTTAGAGGGAAGAAACCCCCTGAAGACTTTTTTTCCTGCAGAGCTCGCCTGGAAACCCGTAGCAAAGGTTTCTAGTTTTTCCTCACCAGGAGGACAAAGTCTCTTTAGGAAGAGCAGTTAGTTTTTGTGAAGGGGAGACTTGCTGATTTCAAAACTGTGGACCCCGCTGGAATATGTTTTTCTCGCCTTACTTTTGCTTCCTCTGAGGCTTTGTGAAAATCCAGCTGTCTTCCAGCCTCAGGTGGGAGTAATCGTCAAAGGGGGACAGGGTGAGGTGAGGCCCAAGGGCAGAGGTTCCGCGAAAATTTGAATCTAATTTGGGTTAAGTCGCGGTGTGGCCGCCTCCTCTCGCTCACTCTTGGAGTTCATGCACTGTAGGTCTTGTACCCACGTAGAGTACGTAACAAGTGGACGGAAACCGCTCCTCCAACCTCCGTGGAGCTTAAGTTTTAGTGGGGAAGACCCGCAGTAAACAAGACCTGTCCCGAAAGGAATGCGTCCCCAGGCGTCTTGGAGAGGTAGCTTGTGGATAATGTCCAGCTTCGGCACAAATATACAGACTCCGCCTGGTTAGTTGCTAAGGACTCCTGCCGTTGCGAGGCACCAGCCCTGCCGGCGGGCTCTCGCGATGGTTCTCGAGACTTCGCGCGGGACCTTGCAGTCGTTGCCTGGAGACGGCGCATCCTGGGAAGGCCGGGCGCTTTGGTTTGTTGGTCCAGACAGGCGGGAAACCACAACCATGGTGAGGCAGTCTCGTAGGGTCCGCGCCGGGGCCCTGGGGCTCAGAGGTCGGCGGGCCTTGCGCGCCGGGAGTCCCCGGGACGGGAGATCTGTAGCTTTGGCATCTTGGAGCTGCGGGCTTGGTGCTCTGGGGGGTGGCGGGGATGTCCTCGCGGGGAGGGCCTAGGGTGCCGGGAGCCGGACGCGGCTCCCTCGTGGAGCTGAGAGATCTGGTCTCTCCAGAATCCTGTGCACACCGGGATGGTGGTCAGAGAGCACCGTCTCCCCCGCCCCCAGACCTAGGGCCCGGTGTGTACGTGTCCGGACCGGAAAACCTGGGTCGAGTGGCTTCCCTACCTGGAATGGAAGGCTCATTGATCAGATCCTTGGGAAACAAAGGTCCTCCAGTCTCTGGGATCGAGAGCCTGGGGTATACCATGGTGGCCAGAGGGTCCTGACAGCGGTTCCGGAGCACGTTGAGTCCCCAGGGCAGAGCTTGGGCAAACCTGCGAGGAGTCAGGTGGGAACTGAGCAGAGCGGAGCTTGGTGCCTCTGGGGTTCTCCATCCCCACCCACTCTGTGGTAGGGCTCTCAGCTGCGCACTCCCCTCTGTGCTGTACGGGCTGTAGGTCACCCAGTTTCCAGGCAGGTGTGGCAGGGTGGCCATCAGTGTGGGGACCCCTCTGTGTGTGGGGGCCCCAGGGGTTCTAGAGGCCCCACCCACTCACTGCCTTACTCCCAGATGCTGAGTGGTGACAAGCTCCCGGGCTCTTCTGATGGGTTGGACTTCTTGGAGTAGAGAGTTAGAAAGAGGGCAGTGTTTTAGGAGTGAAGATTTCAGCAGCTCTGTCTTTTGCAAGTCAGCTGGGTAAAGATACATCATCACATTTGGTGATGCACACTAAAATACATCTACTTTCACTAACTTGTGGGAAATATGCATGATTTTCCTTTTTTTTTCTTGTTACTTTGTGCTTTCCAACATTTCCTCATAAACTTTTTTGGTAATAAAAATGTTACAGAGACTTGTAGATGCGTGCCTATGTACAGACAAAAGCAGGAGCCACAGAAACCTGGGAGAAGTGAGGGCAGAGGATAAGGCGTTAGTTTTCTTTCTGTTGAGTGGCCCCTGGAGAGGGAGTGGTGCCGAAGGTCCCCTCTGGCACCTTGGAGAAGTGGTTAAAAGCAGGTGTCACCCCACTGACAGAGCCCACAGTGTGTGAGTGCCAGTCTGTGCCAGCAGTCTTCACCCTGGGTCTCTGAGGCACCCACCTTGCACCCATGGAGCGATATATTGCAGGTTTCTCTCTGGCACGCCAAACACTGTAGTCTGTGCTGCTGGGGATACTCCTTTGTGAGGGCGAGTAGATTTTGCTCCACACCAAGGAAGTCTCTGCTGTATACAAGGAACATGTTCTCTCTCTTCCTTTCCGAGGGCAAGCAATATTCTCTTCTGAGAAGGGAGATTTCTCCTTGCTGTTCCAAAGGTGTCAACAGAATGTGCCTGTGGTTAAGGATGGGAAACCTTAGGGCAGAGTGAGGCGGCCCGGGTGGAAGCCTGAGACAGTGGGCAGTCAGATGGAGGTTCCAGGCAGAAATTCCTCTCTCGAATGGCCCTGAAAGGGAATGAACCAGCCAGAAGTGAACCCTAACCCGACCGTGTGTTCTTCAACCCAAGGCGCCCAAAAAGAAAGGGAAGAAAGGCAAAGGCAAAGGCACTCCGATTGTTGATGGGCTGGCTCCGGAGGACATGAGCAAGGAGCAGGTGAGCGGGCTGGCCGGGCTGCGGCCCCTTGTTGGGTGGGTGGGATGGGTTTGCTGCCCCACGCTGGTCCTAGGAACTTCTTTTAGGTCACAGCACCCCAGCTCCTTGTCTGCCTCCCCTCAGTCTGGCTCCTGCCGTCTGTCCACACCAGGACATGTGAAACAGTGCAGCACGTGTGATGGGTAAACTTTTCTCTAGGGTAGTAGGAATTTGGAAGGAAATGTTTTTCTGATATAAAAGCTATTTTAAGTTTTTTTCATTCTTACCCTTTTTAGGCCCCTACTGTTTACAGAGATGTTAATCATAGTATATACACTTATAGCATTCTCATTTATTTGATTTACTATTAAACACTGTGAGTTATTTTAGGCTGGTTGTTCATTTCAATGACATTAAGAGCTAGGGAACATGATTTGATTAATTACAGTTTCAATTGAAAGGCTCCCGAAACCTATAACCTGTGCAACCCATGAGAGCAAATGTGGTCTGGAACTGTTCATGACTCTTACTTACTTTTGATGGTTTTAAGATAAAAGAAATCGAAGGAGACTCAACGAGGCATAAGACCTGAAGATGGAGAGCTGGGCAGGGGCCCTTGAAAGTGGTGAATAGGCTCTGTTTCTCACACAGGGAAGCCATCGGCAGTGTCTTAGAGGGTAATGAGGTCAGGTTGTGCTTTGAGGGGGTCACTGGGGCTGCCTCATGGAGGTTGGCTTACCCGCTGTTCACCCCAATAATCGGACTATTTCCTGCCTACGGGTTTACTTCCTGTCCTGTGACATGGCAGGGGTCAGTCTGCAGAGCTTGGAAGCTCTTGGGGTCCAGGCAGTAGTAAGATGAGAGATTCAGGGCAGCTGTGGCCAGGTCTGAATTTGGCAATAAGGAGTTCATGATCTGAGCCACAGTCAGCTCCTGGTGTTGTTTTTGCTGACTGTATAGAGCTTCTCCATCTTTGGCTGCAAAGAATATAATCATTCTGATTTCGGTGATGGCCACCTGGTGATGTCCATGTGTAGAGTCTTCTCTTGTGTTGTTGGAAGAGGGTGTTTGCTATGACCAGTGCGTTCTTTTGGCAAAACTCTATTAGCCTTTTCCCTGCTTAATTCTGTACTCCAAGGCCAAATTTGCCTGTTACTCCAGGTGTTTCTTGTCTTCCTACTTTTGCATTCCAGTCCCCTGTAATGAAAAGGACATCTTTTTTGGGTGTTAGTTTTAAACGGTCTTGTAGATCTTCATAGAACTGTTCAACTTCAGCTTCTTCAGCGTTACTGGTCGGGGCATAGACTTGGATTATTGCAAAAATCAGATTTAAATTAAAGAAATTTAGGTATGACCTAAATCATATCCCTTATGATTATACAGTGGAAGTGAGAAATAGATTTAAGGGACTAGATCCGATAGACAGAGTGCCTGATGAACTATGGACAGTGGTTCGTGACATTGTACAGGAGACAGGGAGCAAGACCATCCCCAAGAAAAAGAAATGCAAAAAAGCAAAATGGCTGTCTGAGGAGGCCTTACCTATAGCTGTGAAAAGAAGAGAAGCGAAAAGCAAAGGAGAAAAGGAAAGATATAAGCATCTGAATGCAGAGTTCCAAAGAATAGCAAGGAGAGATAAGAAAGCCTTCCTTAGTGATCAGTGCAAAGAAATAGAGGAAAATAATAGAATGGGAAAGACTAGAGATGTCTTCAAGAAAATTAGAGATACCAAGGGAACATTTCATGCAAAGATGGGCTCAATAAAGGACAGAAATGGGATGGACTTAACAGAAGCAGAAGATATTAAGAAGAGGTGGCAAGAATACAGAGAAGAACTGTACAAAAAAGATCTTCATGACCCAGAAAATCATGATGATGTGCTGACTTACCTAGAGCCAGACATCCTGGAATGTGAAGTCAAGTGGGCCTTAGGAAGCATCATTACAAACAAAGCTAGTGGAGGTGATGTAATTCCAGTTGAGCTATTTCAAATCCTAAAAGATGATGCTGTAAAAGTGCTGCACTCAATATGCCAGCAAATTTGGAAAACTCAGCAGAGGCCACAGGACTGGAAAAGGTCAGTTTTCATTCCAATCCCAAAGAAAGGCAATGCCAAAGAATGCTCAAACTACCACACAATTGCACTCATCTCACACGCTAGCAAAGTAATGCTCAAAATTCTCCAAGCCAGACTTCAGAAATATGTGAACCGTGAACTTCCAGATGTTCAAGCTGGATTTAGAAAAGGCAGAGGAACCAGAGATCAAATTGCCAACGTCTGCTGGATCATCAAAAAAGCAAGAGAGTTCCAGAAAAACATCTATGTCAAAGCCCTTGACTGTGTGGATCATAATAAACTGTGGAAAATTCTGAAAGAGATGGGAATACCTGACCACCTGACCTGCCTCTTGAGAAATCTGTATGCAGGTCAGGAAGCAACAGTTAGAACTGGACATGGAACAACAGACTGGTTCCAAATAGGAAAAGGAATATATCAAGGCTGTATATTGTCACCCTGCTTATTAAACTTATATGCAGAGTACATCATGAGAAACGCTGGTCTGGAAGAAGCACAAGCTGGAATCAAGATTGCTGGGAGAAATATCAATAACCTCCGATATGCAGATGACACCACCCTTATGGCAGAAAGTGAAGAAGAACTAAAGAGCCTCTTGGTGAAAGTGAAAGAGAGTGAAAAAGTTGGCTTAAAGCTCAACATTCAGAAGACTAAGATCATGGCATCCGGTCCCATGACTTCATGCCAAATAGATGGGGAAACAGTGGAAACAGTGGCTGACTTCATTTTTCTGGGCTCCAAAATCACTGCAGATGGTGACTGCAGCCATGAAATTAAAGATGCTTACTCCTTGGAAGGAAAGTTATGACCAACCTAGACAGCATATTAAAAAGCAGAGACATTACTTTGCCAACAAAGGTCTGTCTAGTCAAGGCTATGGTTTTTCCAGTAGTCATGTATGGATGTGAGAGTTGGATTGTAAAGAAAGCTGAACGCTGAAGAATTGATGCTTTTGAACTGTGGTGTTGGAGAAGACTCTTGAGAGTCCCTTGGACTGCAAGGAGATCCAACCAGTCCGTCCTAAAGGAGATCAGTCCTGGGTGTTCACTGGAAGGACTGATGTTGAAGCTGAAACTCCAATACTTTGGCCACCTCATGCGAAGAGCTGACTTATTGGAAAAGACCCTGATGCTGGGAAAGACTGAGGGCAGGAGGAGAAGGAGACAACAGAGGATGAGATGGTTGGATGGCCTTACAGACTCAATGGACATGAGTGTGGGTGAACTCCAGGAGTTGGTGATGGACAGGGAGGCCTGGCTTGCTGCAGTCCATGGGGTCGCAAAGGGTTGGACACGACTGAGCGACTGAACTGAACTGTCACCAAGTTGCTGCAGGGTTACCCTGTGGGCGTTGGGCTTCAGAGCTGTTTTCTGATATTTGAAGACAAGTGAGAAATCCAGATATTTATAAGAAGTCTAAATATCGAGTGAGGGAACATCCAGCATGAGCCAGAGTCTGGTTTAGATGATTCGTTTGAGTGACACGAAGGCAGCAGGCCCTCAGGTCAGGACTTTTCCTGGGGAGCCGAGCCCCACCCCAGCCCTAGTCCTCCCAGTCTCCTGGCTGCCCTTCTTTGCTGAGTTGTTGTCTTGGCCGTCTCTTGAAGTAATACATCTGGTTTCCTTGTGGGGAACATGGTTATCAAAAGAGGGAAACTTTACAGCCTGGGCCTGAGCTTATGGTCAAAAGGTAACTAATTCTTGCAAGTGAGAGTCTCAAGAAACTGGAAATCTGTCCTTTTTTCTTTTTCTTTTACCTATTTGCATATTTGCATTTGGCTCTGGATCAAACCCTCTTGACTGTTTCAGATCTACTGGTTTTGTCTGCTATTTTTTGCTTGATGTGTATCCTTAAAGGTGAAAGGTTTTTACATTTTATATCATTTGTATGAAAATATTTGCATCATTTTCATATCTTTGTATCAGAGGTCCATATGACCTTCTGGCTAATATACTCTTGTTTCTCAACCATGCTGTTTAGAAGCAACTTGGATCATGTGCATTTTAGTTGTTTGTTGTTGTACTAACAGTGTTGCTAATATCTTTAAGTGGAACACTCCTGTGTTCTTTTGAGAAATTTCTTTAGTGTAAATTCCCAGGGATGAATAAAAGGATATAATCATATTATGACTCTTGGCCAAACACAAGAGATTTCTGGTGTCTGCTGATGTCCCCTGTCCCTGAGCCTTCCCGGCACTCTGTGTTAGGTTCTCACTTTTCACTCATGGTTTACTTTGAGATGAGAGCAGCGCCCCCAGCGTCTTCCTGGCCTTTCTCTGCCCACCCTCCCTTGGCCGCGGGTGGGCCCTCTGGCTGCCTCACCCCGCTCTGCCCGCCAGGTGGAGGAGCACATCGGCCGCATCCGGGAGGAGCTGGACCGTGAACGAGAGGAGCGCAACTACTTCCAGCTGGAGCGTGACAAGATCCACACTTTCTGGGAGATCACTCGGAGGCAGCTGGAGGAGAAGAAGGCCGAGCTGCGGAACAAGGACCGGGAGATGGAGGAGGCCGAGGAGAGGCACCAGGTGGAGATTAAGGTGAGGGGGCTGGCCCCATCCCATGGGAGTCGCCGTGCGCAGAGGAGCTGGCCCGAGGTCCAGGGGCATGGTCGTGCCTTGCTTTGGGGTCACCGCCCTTTGTGTCCTTTGACATTGGGAACTTGAAGGTATTTTTTAATAGCAAAGCAGGTATGTTCAGGTGAGCATGTGAGCCTGTGTGTGCAGGTGAGAAGTCATGTAGAGGTGCGCAGGTGGGCATGTGTGTGCAAGCGAGCCTGTGTGTGCAGGCGAGCATACGTGTGTGCAGGTGAGTGGACAGAGCAGGTGAGCAGCGGCACTCCCTCACCCCCAGGTCTACAAGCAGAAGGTGAAGCACCTGCTGTACGAGCATCAGAGCAGCCTGACGGAGATGAAGGCGGAGGGCACCGTGGTCATGAAGCTGGCGCAGAAGGAGCACCGTGCACAGGAGGGGACGCTGCGCCGGGACATGCGGGCACTGAAGGTGGAGCTGAAGGAGCAGGAGCTGGCCAACGAGGTGATGGTGAAGAACCTGAGGCTGGTAGGTGCCAGGGCAGCTGTGAACGTGTCAACTTAGCCACACCTGGGAATTCATGCTGCTGCTAAGTCGCTTCAGTCATGTCCGACTCTGTGCGACCCCATGGACTGCAGCCTACCAGGTTCCTCTGTCCATGGGATTTTCCAGGCAAGAGTACTGGAGTGGGTTGCCATTTTTGGTTCTATATAAAAAGCCTGCCGGTGGGCAATTAACTGAAATGTTCAGCAACAACAGTTGCATCAGCCAAACAAACACCTTTGAGGCCAGGTGCAGAGTTCTGTCTCAGACTTGAGCCACCAGTTGACTTCCCGACAGGGAGATCCAGCCCAGGCCGCTCTCCACGTGCTGCCGACCCCGGGCCCCTGGAGTGAGCCGCCCGCCAGCCCTTCAGCTGCTTCGGCCTTTGTCCTGTGAGCCATGCTGACAAGCACCTCACTGGCCTTGGAGATTCTTTGATCCTTTCAGAGGGAGGCTGAGGGGCTCTGGGTGGAGGCTGGAATTCCTTCTTAAGCTTCTGTAGCACACCAGGCCTGGCTCTGATTGTGGGTGCTCAGAGGGTGGGGCTGACAGAATGCCTGCCCGTGTGTGGCTGATGGTCAGGAGAGGACAGGCCGCCCCGAGATGGAAAACAAAGTAAACCGTCAAACATGCGTCACAGGTCCGCGGGCATGAGTGCTCCAGGAGATGCGGGAAGTGAGGCGGTTGCGTTTCTCTACGGGTTCTGTGAATTCACTGAGAAGGTGACACCAGAGCAAAGGTGGGGGAAGGCAGGGCTGAGCCAGGCTAGGGGAGACCAGGCCATGAGAAGGGTTGGGATGGACCAGTGTGAAGGCTGCAGGGAATGAGGAGGCTGCGGACAGGACTGGGGCTCTGACCACCCTGCCGCACCTGAGCTGGGGACCTCTGGAGGGCTTGGGCAAACGGAGGATGTGTCCAACTTTGGCTTTCAAAGGTTCTCCCGGCTGTGGGTTGAAAGACTTTTCTCAATTAGTTTGCTATATGTCTGGATGCAGCCTAGCCTCAACTGAATCTGGGAGCACTCAGTAATATTGCAGAGTTTTCCGTGAAGCTTGAGGGTGCTGAAGATGTGGTCCCTCGAGGGGCCTGGCTGTTTTGACAGAAGCACAGCATGGGCTGGCTTCCACTGAGTGCAGTCTCTGCTTACCCAAGGCATGGTGTGGAATAGTTACATGCTCAGAGTGCCTCTTGGCATGAAAATAAAGTATAATTTAAGCCTTTTATTCAAACTTTATAGCTGTCAGAGTAATTTGTCCTGGTGTTCTAAGCCAAAGCAGGTCAGCACCACACGGGGCGCCTGGGTGGGTCTGGTCCTGCTGCCCAGCCTGTGGGCACAGCCAGGGTGTGAGTGTCATCAGCATCTTCCCCAGTCCATTATGAAACGTGGAATTTCCCAGACCCTCATTCCTCTGGGCTGGTCCTGAGCTCGGGGGTGAGGGTCCAGCCAGAGCAGCAGCCGCACAGGCTGTCGGTGCTAGCGAGGAGGGGGCCCTGCCGCGGGGCCGGCAACTGTCCTGTCCCGTCTGGCCTCCAGTGACAGCCCGCTTCCGCCTCTGCAGAAACACACCGAGGAGATCACCAAGATGCGCAACGACTTTGAGAGGCAGGTGCGAGGTCAGTGCTTTCCGCGCTCTGCTGCGTAAGGCGGCCCGAGAGCCCCTCCTGTCAGGAAGCAACTGCCCTCCAGTTAAAACAGCCCAGACATGCGGAGTGAGAGGACATGGTCATTTCTAAGGCTGGTGTCTGGGAGGTGGGAGGCTGGGAGGACCCCCCTCGCCCCCCCACCCTGGCACACAGTGACTCCTGGAGCAGGTCACCCAGCTAGGGGGCGGCATGCTGTCCCTCCCGTCCTGCAGAGGCATCGACCTCAGCCACAGTCTGGCTGGATGGCCGTGGTCCATGCCTGCTGGCACCGGGTGGCGCTTGGCTGTTGGGATCCCTGAGGCAGGGACTGATCAGCGGTGCCTGTGACAGGCAGAGGAGGGCACGTGCTGGTGCCACGCAGCAGGAGAAGCGCCCCGCCCTGTCCCACTGTCGACGGCCTCCGTCCCCTGGGAGGTCTCCCACCTTGGGCACAGCCGCCATCTGTTCTCGTCGCCACAGCACCAGGGGTTCTGCTCAGCTGCTCCGGGTGCTGCTGCCTTTCAGAAATCGAGGCCAAGTACGACAAGAAGATGAAGATGCTTCGGGACGAGCTCGACCTGCGCAGGAAGACAGAGATCCATGAGGTGGAGGAGAGGAAGAACGGCCAGATCACCACGCTGATGCAGCGGCACGAGGAGGCCTTCACCGACATCAAGAACTACTACAACGACATCACCCTCAACAACCTGGCTCTCATCAACTCCCTCAAGGTGCCACCGGGGCTGCCTGCCGCCTCGGGCCCACACCCCTGCTCGTAGACACGCCTGGCCTTCAGCGGCCCCTGATTGAAACGCACAGATTGTGAGTCCCCTTGCGTGGTGGGGAAGTCATAGGCCCATGTGCATCAGGGGTGTCATCGCACCCAAGTGCTGGCAATGAGCACAGCGGAAGCTCTGTTTGCATGCAGGCCGCGTTACTAGAGAATTCAGAAACTATTCTCCGTGTCTACACACAGAACACATGCCCAGGACCATCCTCTCTGTGCAGGAGAGCTCGCAGCCCCCGTGCAGGCCACAGCCTCCGGTCCTGCTACTGACACCCCCGTCCCGCTCCTCCCCCGGCACCCACAGGAGCAGATGGAGGACATGCGGAAGAAGGAGGAGCACCTGGAGAAGGAGATGACGGAGGTGGCCATGCAGAACCGGCGCCTGGCGGACCCCTTGCAGAAGGCTCGGGAGGAGATGAGTGACATGCAGAAGAAGCTCAGCGGCTATGAGAGGGACAAGCAGATGCTGGTGGTGGGTTTCTGCTGCATTCCCAGCTCTCCCTGGTGTGAAGGGGCAGGAAGGTCGGACAGGTGTCTCCCGAGTCCCAGAGCGGAGCCGGCCCTCGGGGCACCAGGGGAGGTGCTGAACCCCTCCGTCCCCTGCCTGGTGACCTGGGGACATGTGGGGTTGGCACCTGTTCTGGGAGCCAGGTGACTCCTGGCCACCATGGTGTGGCTTGGTCCATTGTGACCGGGAGCCATTCGCTCTGACGATCACCTCACCTGGTCATCCCTCCTGAGCTGCATCTTGTGGGTGCCTGAACTGGGGGTGCTTTCTGACCCTTTTTCGCTCCAGTGTACAAAAGCCCGTCTGAAAGTCACCGAGAAGGAGCTGAAGAGCCTGAGGTGGGAGCACGAGGTGCTGGAGCAGCGATTCATCAAGGTGGGCTCCAGGGATGTCTGGGGTGTCTGGGGGGCTCCCGGCACATCTGGGGGGCTGGCAGTTTGTCAAGGTGGGCTCTGGGATGTCTGGGGGCCTCCTGGGGCATCTGGGGGGCTTCAGGGCAACTAGGGGGCTCCCGGCATGTCTTGGGGCTCCTGGGGTATCTGGTGGGCTCCTGGTGCGTCTGGGGGGCTCCTGGTGCATCTGGGGCCTCCCAGGGCATCTGGGGGGCTCCCGATGTGTCTGGGGGCTCCTGGGGTATCTGGGGGGCTCCTAGTGCGTCTGGGGAGCTTCTGGTGCACCTGGGGGCTCCCAGGGCGTCTGGGGGGCTCCCGGCATGTATGGGGGCTCCTAGGGTATCTGGGGGGCTCCCGGTATGTCTGGGGGGCTCTTGGTGCATCTGGGGGCTCCCAGTGTGTCTGGGGGGCTCCCAGCATGTGTGGGGGCTCCTGGGATATCTGGGGGGCTCCCGGTACGTCTGGGGGGCTGCTGGTGCATCTGGGGGATCCCAGGGTGTCTGGGGGGCTCCCAGTGTGTCTGGGGGCTCCCAGGGCATCTGGAGGACTCCCGGCCTGTCTGGGGGCTCCTGGCATGTCTAGGGGGCTGGGTCGCCGGCTTTGGCCCCTCCCCGTTTTGCGGGGCTCTCAGCGGACAAGCTTGATGTCTTAGCGGTTCCCCACTGCTCTCCCCTTGGGCTGGTCTCTGAAGCAGCGGTGGTCTGGCCCATCTTTCATCCCTGTGTGTGTCTCTGAGTCCTAACCCTTTATGTGTGTGTCGTAGGAAGCCTGTGGGTGAAAATGCAAGGCCTTGGGGCTGCATGCTGGTCCTCACACATGGCGAGAGCAACCCGAGTTCTTCCAAACTCTCGAGTGTGCTGGTGTAGGACCTTGCTTCCCAGAAGTGGGGGCCTGCCTATTCCTCCCAGCCTGTGTTTGTCTCCAGAGCAGCCTGTGTCCCCTGGTGAAAATCCCTTGTCAGTCCTTGCTGCTATAGGCACCCTGTTAGGTACATCTTTGTGTGGTGTGTGACCCTTTTTTGGAATGGTGATTCCTAGCAGGGGAATTGCTGGGTCAGACAGCTGGTGTTGAGAATGTGGACGGTCTGCCTGAGGGCTGTTCAGAGTTGTGGCCTCATCCATGGTTTCCCAGGGGGCTGTCCCCAGCCCCAGGTCCTCACTGATGGGACTGAGTGCGTATGTCTCACTTAACGTGCTTCTCTGCAGATAGCCCCCCTACGTGCTTGGTTCCCGGGGCCTGGCCGAGGGCAAGCACCTCGTGTGTCAGCTGTTAGCACCTTTCCCACTAAAACACTCTCGCAGACTGTGACGGTGGAAAGGACCCAGTTCCTCGGGAACATCCCACAAGCAGCGGATCTGGAGTCACCCCCAAGGGGCCTCCGAGGGTCCTGCAGGCACCAGGGAGATGCTGCTCCCGCTGGTCAAAGTGGGCATGAATCAGGAGGAGGCGGCTCAGGCAGGCTCAGGCCATTGTAGGTCTGCATTCTCTGCCTCTTGTCCTCCATTTGCATGTCTACGCGGTATGTGAGAGAGGCAGTGTCCTGGAAGACCAGGGTATTCAGGTTTTAAAGAGAAGAGGGCTGGGGAGTGGACGGAAGCAGATGTGAGGTGTGGCAGTATGGTCAGAAGGATGGGGCCGCAGGTTTGCAGCGCAGTGCTCATCGCGCCTCGCGGTGCTGTGTGTTTTTTACGGGCGTGGAGAATATTCTGGAAGGAGTCCCAGCCAGTGCTCAGATGGTGGCCTCTGGGAAGTGGGGTTTAGGAGGGTCACTTTTTCCTGTTACACCCCTGCTAAGTCTTGACTTCTAAATGGTGCACAGTTAAAAGAAGACGCGGAAGCACATTGTCCTTGGTGGGCAGGCAGCTGGCTGTAGGATCTGGGGCAGATGGAGTGTACCTCTTCAAGGCCCCCCACCCCAGCATTGCTGAGTCTGAGGCCCTGATCGCCTGTGGGGATGATTGGGGGTGGGGTGCAGTCCTGAGCCTGCCGCCCAGACCCAGGGCAGGGCTGACTCTGGCTTCTTGGTGGGAGGGTCGCTCTGCAGCTCATCCTGCGGGGGGTCCCCATGGCTTCCTGCCACACCTCCCAGAGGTGTTTTCTCCTGCCTCCCATGGTGTGGAGACTGCACTCCTTTAATTTGGTTGCGGAGAGTGGGGCTTGGGCACAGACCAGCCTGCCCATGGCTGGACGCTGGGGAAGGCGGGGGTGTGGCCCTGGGCAGAGTGGGAGGGGCGTGTTGCCAGCGAGCTGCCCGTGCCCTGCAGGTGCAGCAGGAGCGGGACGACCTGTACCAGAAGTTCACCTCGGCCATCCTGGAGGTGCAGCAGAAGGCGGGTTTCAGGAACCTCGTCCTGGAGCGCAAGGTGCAGGCGCTGGTTGCCGCCGTGGAGAAGAAGGAGGTGCAGTTCAATGAGGTGCTAGCGGCCTCCAACCTGGACCCCGCGGCCCTGACCCTCGTGTCCCGCAAGCTGGAGGTAGGCCTCAAGGGCTGTGCTCGGGGCTTCATCCCTCCAGGGCAGACCCTCAGTCAGCCTCGGGGAGGGGCGGTCGCGGCTTCCTGGCCAGAGAGCCCAGGTCCGTGTGCGCCGTGGACTCCCAGCTCCAGTGTCTTCAAGGTCTCCCCAGCCCCTCCTTGGCCTTTTAACCCTCCTAGCCCGAGTCCACTGCCCGCTCCAGCTTGGTCTCTTAGCCGAGGCCGCAGCCTCCATCCGCCTGGACCCTAAGCTGTGCTGGAAGAGACCATGGCGGGCGAGAGGCAGGCCTGCGGTGGCCTGTGCGGGGGGTGGTGGGAAGGCTTCCCTGGGACGCACGCCTGAGCACAGGCTAAGCGTCTCTTCCCTCGAGCGTCCCGCAGTTGTCTGTGGTGCTCCCCTGGGGCGGGCTGTCCTGGGCACTGGGCATTGCTAGGGAAGGACAGACAAGGCCTCAGTGCCCAAGGGCCAGAGGGCCTGACCGCACCTGGCAGGGACCCCGCCCAGAGCTGGGCCTCGACCCTCTGCTCCCTGACCTGGGATGTGTCACAGAAAGAGCAGGTGACGGGGGCGGGGGTCTCTGGTGTTGCCAGGGTGGCATGGCCTGGCTCTGGGGTCCTGGCCAGCTGGGTGACCTGAGGCTGCTAGGCCTGAGGTTAGGTCCCCTCGGGGTCTGGGGGGTGGACACACACTGGGGTCTCACTCTGAGGCCTTCCCACGGCAGTCCTTCCCTGTGCGGATGTCCCCGCGGTGGGGCCAGGCCGTGGTTCCCTGATGCCTTCCTCTCCCCAGGACGTTCTGGAATCGAAGAACAGCGCCATCAAGGACCTGCAGTACGAGCTGGCCCGGGTCTGCAAGGTGCGGAGGGCCCCCCACCGCCCCCTCACCCAGGAGCCCCCAATCTTGACGCTGACCCCCAGATCAGGGTGCTGACCCAGTCTGAGGCCATCTGTGCCCACCCGGGGTCACTGGGCCAGTCTGTGGCCGAGCCTCTGCTGGCGCCTCCCGGGGCACGGCCTGCCTGGTGTCCCGTGCGACCCTCGCTCTGGCACCGTGGTGCTAGCCTGGCCTCTGGGGCGGTTGCCAGGGGGTTCTCTTTGTTCCCCCAGGTTAACGTCCACGTCCTCCAAGCAGGGGCAGTTAGGGCTCCGGCCTTTCTCGACCACTCATGGAGACTTCCCGCACAGTGCCCTGACCTGGTACCGTCTGTGTCCTGCACCGAGCGTCCCCAGCTCCCGGCTGAGCCCACAGCTCTGTCAGGGCTTGGCCTGTGGGGACACAGATGCAGTGCTGCCTGCAGAGAGCAGACACCCCACAAGTGTGACTCAGACACGAGCCCTGGGTCTTGGAGCCCCGGGTGAAGGCACTGCCATCATGGGCGCTGGGCTCCGTGGTGACCAAATCCCCTGGCCTTCCCTGTCCATTGGGCCCTCCCCAGGTGCTCTGGCAACCCTGATGCGTACTCGCAGAAAATTAGGGCCATGCACTGGGTGCGTGCGGCTCTCGGGAGAACTTCTGTAACCCACATCTGATTGTCGGGAGGGCTGAGCCCCAGAGAAGGAGGAGGGCCGGGGCCCATCCCCGAGATCCTCTGGAGCCTGGTCCTTGCTCGCTCTTCTGTCTCAGCTCCCAGCATCTTGCTGTGACGATGCTGAGGGCAACGTGTCCCTTTGAGCTTTGGTCCTGAGTCAGGCTAGGCTCTCAGCATGTAACGCTCTCCGCTCTTCACACTCTTACCACCACCTTGTGAAATGTGCTCTTTGAGAAAAAGTAGAGGGGACAGAGATCCTGCCTCATCGGTCCTGCCAGCACCGTTGCCCAGACCTTGGCTTTTCTGGGAAGGGGAAAGGGAATAGATGCCGACAGACATGGCGGGGAGTGTGGTTCCCAGGAAGGCAGGGACGGTGAGCCTGAGTGAGAAATGCCTGCGGGAACCAGGAACTCTGAGTGCACCCCCTCTTCAGCCTCCCCAGCCGTGAATCAGGGACGTTACCGGAGGTCCTGCACATGAAGTGGTTGGGTAGCACCTGATGAAGTTCTTAGACTTGGGCCACACTTGTTCTCTCAGTAGGGAAGCCCCTGGTTATCTTCCAGCTGAGCTGGGAGGTGTCTGTGCATGGCCATCACCACCCGCTTACCTGGAACCGCACTTCCGGGGCTGGAGACTCAGTGACTTCAATCCTCTTGGCTTAAAATTTTGAGTGGCTCCTTCCATGGGGCCTTTCTTGGGTGAGTTTGGTCTTATGGAGGCCAATCACTGGGGTTTATTTTACTTACTTGAATCATCTCCTGGAGACTCACGTGCTCTGAAAAGCTTTACATGCCTGTTTGCACTGCTAACTGCTGAGCAAACGCTCTCCTTAAGACTGGGACATTAAGAAGAAGAGCGGGGAATGACAGAAGAGGGTCAGCACAGGCTGAGAGGCCACAGGTGGTGGCGGCTGAGACCACGTCTCTCAGGCTGACAGCCTGATCAAAGGGGGGCTGTTAGAAAGCACCGGGACGCCCCAGTGGTCACTTGTGTGAGCCCGACCAGGGCTTCCGCCTGAACTGACCGCCACCTCAGCCTCTCCAGGAGTGGAGATTCCAACCCATCAGCCTGGGGCTTTCTGGTCAGCACTAGGGAGGTGACCTGCTAAAGACCCCCGCCTTCCTCAGGGAGGCACCGATGCTGGAGGGTGGCCGCACCCCGCCCCTCCACGCCCATTGAGCCTCCACCTTGTACAGCTCCTTGGAGCGCCCTTCTGTTTAACAAGTGGCTGTTGCCGACTCAGGAAGCCCTGAGTAGAGCTAGTTAAATCTAAATCTTTAACCTTATATAAATGCACGTGGGCCTGGGCCTGGGCCTGGCACAGTCAGCACCTGGAAAAGGCATGTCCTCCACGGGGCTGGGTGGCCTGAGCAAGGGTCACCCCAGCTACCCCCCCTCAACACCGCTGTGTCCCTGCAGGCCCACAATGACTTGCTGCGCACCTATGAGGCGAAGCTGCTGGCCTTCGGAGTTCCCCTGGACAACGTGGGTTTCAAGCCCCTGGAGACCGCTGTGATCGGGCAGACGCTGGGACAGGGCCCCGCAGGACTTGTGGGCACTCCAACGTAGCCCCAGCCTGGGTGAGGTCCCCCCACAGCAAGGACAGCAGGTATTTGTTCTGTAGACGAGCGTCAGAGAATGAAGGTTTTCACGAGTGCTGCGTGTGCTCTTGTGTGGCTGTGTGGAGAGGTTCCCCCAGGGCCCCCAGTGCTCCCCCTGTGCGCACGACCGCCCCTCATCCCCCCGGGGCAGCTCCCACCAAGCTTGCCTCATGACTGAAGCCACCTCGCAGATGTCAGCAGCAACTTTATTGACGCCTGAGTGACACCTGCCCCTGCGACATGGGGCCAGAACGTCCCAGGGGAAGTGTGACCCTGGTGCCCATCAGGAACTTGCCCGCCCCGCTGCTCAGGGGTGGCCCGGTCTGCCATGGTGCCATGTCCACGCCCACAGGCTGGCTGCCGGTCAGCTGCTAGCTCCCTCGGTATGTGGTGTAAGACCACGGGCTCAGCAGCAGTGGCACGTGGAACTTGTGGGTCTCGTTTGTGATGGTGAAAACGACCTGCGGGCAGAGGGGGCACTGGGAGTGCACACAGCCTGGCCCAGCGGAGACAGGACTCTGGGTGGGGCTGGGGTCTGCCCAGGGGAAGCACTCAGTCTAAGGGGCCCCTGGGCCTGAAGGTTTCCAAGGGTTAGGACCACCCTGAACAGGTCAGGTGAAGGGGACAGAGAGCTGGAAGGACTCGGGTGAACCTCTGTCCGCCTGGGCTGAGTCAGCCTGGCTGGAGTGGCGCGGTGCAGGCATGGTGTGGTCAAGGCCAGGAGCTCAGAGCAGGTGCTTTTTGGGATGGGGCGGGGGAGGACCAGCCTGCGGGTCACAGTGCATCTCGGGCCTCCACCCGTCTGGCCCTCACCTCCACGTATGGGTAGAAGCTTTCCTGGCCCCTCTTCTGCCAGTAGCCCTTGGTGTCAAAGGACAGCTTGTAGGTGCCCGCCTTCATCTGGCCTGGAGGTAGGAGCCCAGGGCAGCGGCCGTCACGATCTGTGCAACTGGGGAGAGGAGCGTTGCTGCAGAGGGGTACGTGCCTGGGTCTCCTGGGTCCGTGTGCCTGGTGGCCTGACTCGGACCTAGGTGAGCAGGGCCTGGGTGGCTCTGCAGCAGGGCAGCATCCAGGACCAGGGCTGTGTCCCCTCACTGTCCTTAGGGAACCCCAGGGAAGAGGAGGGAAAGAACCTTCCCTTCCCCTCCACTTCATATCTGGCACAAAGACTTCACATTTTCTCTATGCATAAGTGTGCTTATTTACAAATTAAAAAAAATAGGTTGTACTAGCCGTACTGTTTCATGACGTGTGCATGTGTGCTAAGTCACTTCAGTCGTAACCAACTCTCTGTGACCCCTGGACTGTAGCCTCTCGGGCTCCTCTTGTCCATGGGATTTCACAGGCAAGAATACTGGAGTGGGTAGCCATACCCTCCTCCAGGGGATCTTCCCAACCCAGGGATCGAACCCATGTCTCTTAAGTCTCCTGCATTGGCAGGCGGGTTCTTTACGCTGTCACCACCTGGGAAGTGTAAAAACCAAGCACTTGCTGTTTACTACACTGCGCTTTCTGGGTGAGTAACTGTCCAGGCTGCCATCCACGTTCTAGCTGCAGTGCCGGCGGCTCTGAGGGCCTCTGCTCACCGAGAGGCCATGCTCTCAAGTGTCCGTGCTGTGATCAGCATCAGCAGCATTTACCAGCGCAGTTTAGGGGGGTTGGGAGTGGCTCTGTGTGGCTCCATGTGTTCCTCCAAGCTCAGGACCTCCTTTCATGAAGGGCTCCATAGTCTCAGGCCCCAAGCCTTTGAGGTCCACCAGGGGCAGGGGCCTCCTGCCTCACCTTGCATCTCCTCATGTGTGGAAGGGGTTCCTGTGGGGTCTGTACACAGGGTACAGTGAGAACCTAACAAATGTCCGGTGCTCAAGAGCTGCCCAGCACAGGTCACCCGCCAGTCACGGTGACGACCAGGCCTTTCTGATTCCTCCTCAGGCCTCAACTGGCCAATGGGCAAGGAGAGACAGAGCCCTGTACCAGCGCAGTGGGCACTTAGGGTGTCAGCTCTGCCAGCAAGGCTGTAGCATGACCAGGACTACTCAGCCTGTTGAAACAGAGGCTCTGAGAGTCTGCAGGGAGACCGTCCGGCCGGGTCAGCCCTGCCACTTGCCAGCCGTGCCCACACCCTTTGCCCCAGTGCAGGGCCCCTTGCGGGGGTGGGGTGGGGTGGGGGGTGAGGTGGGGGGTGTTCTGGATTGAGCCCTGCCCCAGACCACCCTCCTACCTTTTCTTCAGCTCGGTCCACTGCTGGCCACAGTCCTCGAGCCTGGACAGACGGAGGTAGAGGCCTTGGGCCGGGAGCCCTGAGGCAGTGTCCAGCACGTGTGTGGTCAGTGGGCTGCTGCCCGGCTCCATGCCTCTGCCCTGGGCCACGAGAGGGGCAGGGATGCGCTTGTGGGGCAGACCTTGTGTCCACACCCCTTGGTAGGAGGCAGTGCCTTGGAGTAAACAGCCCTAGGATCAAAGTCCCAAACTGCCCTGGGCAGGGTTGGGGGGGGCGCTGGGGGTGGGAGTGGAATTGGGTAACACATTGCCATATACAATGCTGACCCTTTCCCCTCCTCCCAGCACCGAAGGGGTCTCTACACCCAGAGCACCCTGGCCACCTTCAACCTCTTCAGGGCCTGGGTGACCTCAGGGGCTTCTCTCGGAATCTAGCTCAGTCCCCTATCTGCGGGCCAGCTCAGAACTTAGCCCCAGGTGGAGCAGAGGTCAGGAGCTCCGGACCCAGGTCTGTCCCCTTACCTCCCAGGTCTGTCCCCCTACCTCCCGAGAGCCCACGTGTCGCTGGAGTGTCTGCAGCCGCTGGGCGGCCCCAGAGCTCATGCCGGCTGACCTGGGGACTGGCGGGCGAGGAGGCCAGAGGTCACACCACAACGCCATCCCCAGAACCTCCCCGGGAAGCCCTGCCCTGGCACCTCCCACGTGTCCGGCCAATCCGGGGAGGAGTGGAAGGTGCCCACCCAGAGGGTCCTAGGAGTCTTCTTGGTGGTGGTTGCGGGGGCCAACAGAGCGAACGCAACGCGCAGACCTGCGGAGGATACGGAGGCTCCTCCGGGCGGAAGTGGAGTGGCCCTGCAGCGTAGGGTTGGGAGTGGGGGTGGGGTATGAGGGGCGGGGCTCGGAGGTGGGGGTGGAGTGCGGGGCGGGACCGGACGGGGAGGGGCACAGCACGGGCAGGGGGCGGTTGGGGGAAGGCCGGGCGGCGCTCCAGCTGGCGCCCACGCCTGCCACTGGAAACGGTGCAGTGAGCCCAATCACCCCCAGGGCCCTACACCGGTGCAGTTTCTTTTCTTTCCTTGGACGGTCAGGATCTGCTGGAAGCCCCGACAGGCCGCGTGGAGGTGCCTCAGGCAGGACCTACCCCTGGTTGAGAGTGATGGTGCGGGGTGACACCCTTGTGGTTGCGTTTTACCCCCTCCTACCTGCTCTGACCCTCGACCCCCAAGGTGCAGGGACCCGGCACACTGACAGCGTAGGGTGAAGACTGTGCAGAAATGAAGGAAGAGACAAGTCTGAGCACACAGGCATGAATCTCCTCGGTGTACTACTGTATCACGTGATGTGCGCACGAACAGATTTTATGTAACAGATAAAAATAAGGGCATTCTATATTTACAGTCTGCGTGACATTGCCTGACGGGTTGTGTTGCTCTGGGTGTGGGGTCGTTTTTCTTCTCGCTAAACTGCATGGTCTAATGATCAGATAGAGAGCGTTCTCAGTTTGAGCTTTAAGGATCAAGCCCCTCTGAGGTGGGGAAAGAGACCTCTGGCAAAGTTTGTGCATTGGTTACAACTGCTTTGGAGATAACCAGGAAATGTGTGTTTGAGGTAAATATGATGAGGTTTGGCAGGGCTTATGTTTTTAGGAGGTGACCCCACAGAGATACACACACCTGTTTAGGCAAACTGCTATGGGGATGGGACCAGAAACAAGCTTACTTCCCCAACGAGGGATAATTAAATCAATTAACTCCTCCACACACTGGCAGCTGTGCAGCCCAGTACAGAGAGTGAGTCCAGTCCAGCCTGGTACAGAGAGTGAGCCCAGTCCAGAGAGTGAGCCCAGTACAGCCCAGGACAGAGAATGAATCCAGTCCAGAGAGTGAGCCCAGTCCAGAGAATGAACCCAGTCCACAGAGTGAGACCAGTACAGCCCAGTACAGAGAGTGAGCCCAGTCCAGAGAGTGAGCCCAGTCCAGCCCAGGACAGCGAATGAATCCAGTCCAGAGAGTGAACCCAGTACAGAGAGTGAGCCCAGTACAGAGAGTGAGCCCAGTCCAGCCCAGTACACCCTAGTACAGAGAGTGAGCCCAGTCCAGCCCAGGACAGCGAATGAATCCAGTCCAGAGAGTGAGCCCAGTCCAGAGAGTGAACCCAGTACAGAGAGTGAACCCAGTCCAGAGAGTGAGCCCAGTACAGCCCAGGACAGAGAATGAATCCAGTCCAGAGAGTGAGCCCAGTCCACAGAGTGAGACCAGTACAGCCCAGTACAGAGAGTGAGCCCAGTGCAGAGTGTTGGTGTGTGGGTGAGCGGTGAGTAGTGGCTGGTGACTGGGGGGAGAGGCAGCTTTAGCCTCATGTTTGAATCTGCAGCAGCTTTCACTCCATTACAAGGGTTCGTTCACCTCTTCACCGTCACAGGCTCAGGGTGCGACTGTCAGAGTCTCTGTGTCGCAGAGGACAAAGCTGACGTGCAAAGGGGCTGTGTGCTGGAAAACTTCCTGGTGTGGGACACAGGCGAGTGATGCCAGGACCACGTCAGGGATGAGCAGTGTCAACGGGCTGATCATTTTCACTCTGTAACCTTTCCTTGTACATTTACAGTCTCAAATGTCAGAAGCAAGCTAACAAAAACAACAATCAAACTTTTTTGGCTGCCCTGTCACCCCCTCTGTCTAGAGCCCTGATGCCTTCTCTGCCCAAGAGAGAACCTAGTCCTGGGAGAGTGCCGGGCAGGGCAGGACATTGCCACAGCTGCTTCTGTGGCCCCACCAGGGCCCCTGCCCAGCCTGCAGGCTTCACCTGGAACCTGAGAGGGCAGGAGGCTAAGAGCAGGCAAGGAGTCCAGCCTAATAGTGCCAGGGCCAGCCATGCCACGTTCACCATGTGACCCCTAAGCGGTAGCTGCCACACAGCACCTTCAGCTCCTGGGAGCAAAGTGCAGCTCTGCTGGTGGGCCAGCCCTCCTGCTCCCACTCCCTTCTCACTGTGTGATGTGATGCTGGAGGTGCAGCAGCTCCCCAGCACGAGGAGGCACAACTTGTGCTAAGGAAGACATGAGACCACGAGGAGGAGACGAGCAACTCCCTTTCTGGTGTTGCCTCTGGGCCTCCTGGCAGGTGCGTGGGGCCTTTTGTGTCTGGATTGTGTTTTCTTGAGTGACCTTAAACCACTCCTTTTGATTGTTCCAAGCATGTAGCCCGAAGCATTCTGCCTGAGGAAGTTGAGATCACGCAGGTAAAACGTGCAACAGCACACAGGGTGCTCAGTGCCGTGGAACTGACAGTGCTTCCCGGGCAGCCACGACCCTGAGTAGTGACAAGAGACTCCCCATTGTGGTCCCAGGGAGAAGGAAGCTGGCCCGCCTGCTATCCAGGTCCGAGCCGGTGCTGGGAGGTCCCTGTCCTACCCTGACCACTGGAGTGGCCCAGGTGGGTGCAGCCTCTCAGGCTCCTCTGAGCCCCTGCTTCACACCTGCCTAGAGAGTCCTTCCAGGCTGCCGTGACAGGAATTTGTGGTGGGAACTCAACAGAAAGAGTGTGAAGGCAGCTGGGACCTTCCTTCACCAAGGACATAACATTGCCAGGTACACTGAGATGATGCAGGTGTCGGGGAGGCCACTTCAGATGGCGGTACGTGCTGAGAAGGACACAGGGCACAGGGTACCAGAGGCTGATGGGCGGTGAGTTCAGAGAGTCGCCTTCTTGGAGGACGGGAGATGCTCAGATAGAACCACAGCTCCGGGCTGGAGTTTCAGGAGGGCCAGCTGATGGGCTGAGGAGGGTGAGGCCGGGGCCAGTGGCCGCAGGAAGGGTGCGTTTGGCCCCTGGTAGAATTTCTGCTCCCCAAGGACTGGGGTTACTGTCTGTCTCCTGACAGCTGTTCCTGTGCCTGGAACATGACCTGGCGAGAGGCAGGTGCTAAACAAATATCCTTTGAATGAATGGACAGTCTGAGTATGCAGATGCACAGGACAGACAGCGTCAGGCTGCAGAGTCGGGGTTAAGTAGATTAGGAGGCAGAGAAAGGCATACAGGGTTTCTAAGCCCAACCTCCCAGCCCCCATAGGGCTCAGCTCCACCCAAGCCTCTCTGTTCTCCCAGACACTGTTTTTTATGGTAAACTCCCTCTGGCCTTTGCTCACCTGTGTGTCCTGCTCTGCATGTCTTAAAAAGTGGCTCTGAGTCTGTTCCCACCACCTGCGCCTGGAGCTTCTTTATTCTTAAGCCAGGGAAGCCCCTTCCCTGCCTGGGGACGGCTGGACCTTGTCCGTGCCGTGGACTCTGCTCTCTGCACTCGTCTGCCCGTTCAGGTCACTGCCTCATCCAGGACTGGGAGCATTGATGGGTCAGGGTGTCCCCGCTGATTCTAGCAGTCCGCCAGGCTGAGTCCCACTGGCTGCATCGTGACACCGCTGCTTACCAGTGACACAAGGGCCACCCTAGAGCACGGGTCATGGAATGTGCACTGGCCTCAGCTGGACTTTGCAGTCGGGCCAAAAGCCAGAGGGTCGATGCTGTTGGTGCCTGTGTATTTCTTGTTTGGAGATATGTCTGTTTAGTTCTTCTGCCCTTTTTTCAATTGGGTTGTTTGGTTTTTTTTTTGTTGAGTTGTATGAGCTGTTTGTATGTTTTGGAAATTAAGTCCTTTTTGGTCACATTATTTGGAAATATTTTGTCCCATTCTGTAGGTTGCCTTTTTCATCTTATTTATGGTTTCCTCTGCTGTGCCAAAGCTTGTAAGTTTGATTAGGCTCCCTTTGTTTATTTTTGTTTTTATTTCTGTTGCCTTGGGAGACTGACCAAAGAAACCATTGGTATGATTTATGTCAGAGAATGTTTTGCCTGTGTTGTCTTCTAGGGGTTTTTACAGTGTCATGTCTTTCGTTTATGTCTTCATTGCTGTTGCCTGTTCTCATTGGCTGCTGTGTCTGTCCCTCACCAGTTGGGACAAGTGTCGATTCGGTGGCTTCACTGGGTGGCCCCCTGCTGACCCCTGACTTGTGGGTGCATCCGGCAGTGGGCATGCTGGTGGTCTCTACGTGCTAGCTGATGTGACATGGCACTGAGGGGTCTTGGCTGAGGGTGTTGGCGACGGCCGAGTTGTCTGTGCTGTCGGCTTCATTATTGCCACCCATGTCCAACGCTGAGACTCACATCACAGAGGTTCCTGCGGGGACAAAGGGGAGGGGAGTTGGTAGTCTCAGCCAGTGTGACAAAGCAAACTAGCATAAAATCTAAAATCAAGTGTATCCCTTTTTAGTCTACTCATGATGGAGATGATAAATTGATATCAAGTGATACAAGTTCCAGTTCAAATACTTCATCCCAGTATTTTAATAGTTTCCACATGGTTTGCTTACTCTTCCAAAAATCTTTAGGGCATCCCTTCAATGTGACTGTCACTATCGGGGAACAGGTTCCCCTTGATGTAATTAACTTCAGGGACTGGGAAGCTGTTAAGTGCTGAAGGGGAGGGTGATGCTCCACACTCCCACCTTTCCATCATGCACTGTTCCCTTCTCCCCGCCCTTGTTAGGGGAGCCTTATCTAGCCACTGGCCACAGGGCTGGAGCTAGGCTGAGCACACGAACCAGACCGGGAGAAGTGGTTGGTCGGGGGCTGGCCCAATGGGTTAGGGGCATGTGTCCTGGTTGTTAGAACTGAGCCTCTTCTGTTTGGTCCACTGATGGCCTGAGATGGCCTTGGCCTCACGTGGGTGATCAGAACACAGCTCGTCTGCCCGCTGAGCAGCACAAGGTCTCACGTGAGTGATCAGAACACAGCTCATCTGCCCGCTGAGTGGCGTGGGGGCAGAGGAAGCAGCTGGTCCACTGATGGGGCCTGAGATGGCCTTGGCCTCATGTGTGTGATCAGAACACAGCTTGTCTGCCCACCGAGCAGCACAAGGCCTCACGTGCATGATCAGAACACAGCTTGTCTGCCCACTGAGCAGCGCAAGGCCTCACGTGTGTGATCAGAACACAGCTTGTCTGCCCGCTGAGCAGCATGGGGGCAGAAGAGGCAGCACTGGTGGCTGCTGGTTGCAGGTCGGAGGGGAAGGAGAGCATCCTCTCCCAGCTTCCTTTCCTGGGAAATGCCTGGTACTTTTCAGTCCTAGGTGTCGGTCAGAGACTCTGGGTTTGTGGATATGGCACCAACAGAAGCTTCCCAAGACACCGCGGCTGGAGGTGGGGCATGAGTTTGAGAGCGGGACGGCACCCCCGGAGGGAGAGGTTGGCCCTGGAATGGCCAGTCAGATTCCTGTTTTCAGGGGCAGGAGTTGGGAGCGTGAAAGGACAACCAGCAGCTGAGCAGGGATGGGGGCAGCCGTGGGAAGGAGGGCCTGTGAGCAGGAGGGACACAGCAGGGGCGGGGCTGCCAGTGGATGACCCTGGGCTGTGGGTGACCCCAGATAGTGGACAGTGGCAGTCCCACAATCCCAGAAGGGCCCCCTTGCTGTGAGATGCTGCCTCCCCTGCTCCGCCCCAGTCCCAGCACTCTGGACCAGGGTCTCTACTGCTTGAAACCACAAAAGCCTTTGCAGTCCTGGAGCTGCCCTTGCTCGTCCCAAGAGGAACCTTCAGTGCAGTGAGATTTTCTTTGATATTCACACTTTAGTTTCCCAGAGTCTTCATATTTTCCCTGGTGGTGTTTCCATGTGTCACTAAGACCCTCCATTGTCTAATGGTGGGCTTCCTGTCACAGATCTCTCAGAAACCATCTGCTGGGTGAATGCAGGTTCGCCAGACCTCTCAGAGGCCGTCCACTGGACGAATGCAGGCTCTTGGTCATTCTGGTCTGTCACAGACCTCTCAGAGGTCGTCAAATGAATGTTCATTGCTCTGGCCTGTCCAAGACCTCTCAGAAGTCATCTGCTGGGTGCATGTGGGCTTGTGGTCACTCTGGCCTGTCATAGACGTCTCAGCTTCTCAGAGGCCATCTGTTGGGTGCATGTGGGCTTGCCAGACCTCTCAGAGGCCGTCCACTGGGTGAATGCGGGCTCGTGGTCACTCTGGTCTGCCACAGATCTCTCAGAGGCCGTTCACTGGGTGAATGCACACTCATGGTCACTCTCGTCTGTCACAGACCTCTCAGAGGCTGTCTGATAGGTGAATGTGGGCTCGTGGTCACTCTGGTCTGTCATGGACCTCTCAGAGGCCATCTGTTGTATGAATGCAGGCTCGTGGTTGCTCTGGCCACACAGTCTCCATGGGGCTGTCAAGAGGCACTGTGTGGCTGCCCCAACTGGGGGCCCCTTATCCCACTCTTGCTGCCCACAAGCTAGGTCTAGACAAGGCCAGTCCCAGTGAGAAGCCGCTTTCTGACTTCATCTCACATCCCAGGAACTAGTCTTCCAGCCTAAGCAGGTCACTCGGGGTTTCCTGTGTTAGTGCTCATGGCTCACATCCCCTAGAGAGAGTGTTTGAGCTGGGGACACATGTCCCCTGCCACTGGATGTGACACAAGACTGTGTTCCCAGGGATGGACCAGAAAGGGCGATGGGAGAACCTCTGCCCTACTTGCACTGTGCCTCCAGCCCCTGCCTTCTCCCCACTCAGATATGGAATGTGGGAGAGAAGGAGGGGAACCTGGGTCCCCAGTGAGGCCCGCTCAGCAAAGCTGGGCCTCGGTCGGGCTTGGAGTGTGTGACCAAGAGTTTGCTTGACAGGGCGCCATGTTTAGAAGGCCTCCTACAGTGTAGGTTTTAGGGCTACATAGCAACTAAGTGCAGAGCATGGTGGCTGAGCTGGTAGCTCTGGATCCTGCAGGCTGAACGCTGAACCCTGAATGTTGGAAGATTGTCTGAAGTCACAGGACATGCTTGCTCTCTCTGCTGAGATGATCACAATGAGGACCCAGGTTCCCCCTCCTACTTTCTAGCAGCCATCAGACTGCAGCCACTCCTCACTGTGAACCCTGAGGAAACTCGGGAAGGAGAAGAATACCTGCCCTCCAGCAGCCATCAGACTGCAGCCACTCCCCACCGTGAGCAGTGAGGAAACTTGGGAAGGAGAAGAATACCTGCTCTCTAGCAGCTATCAGACTGCAGCCAGTCTCCACTGTGAGCCCTGAAGAAACTCAGGAAGGAGAAGACAGGATATTTGCCCCAGATGGTGAAGTGTGTATCAAAAGGAATAATTTCAATGAGATGACTCTTGCATCTTCCCGTACATAGAAAAGTGCTAAATTCCTTACCTTTAGATGCTGCCTCCAGTTTTGAAGTCCTAAAAGATTCTCACTGAATAAAACTTAACTCTCAACACCTATGTTATAAATATTTTTATGTCTACACATGTGAAGTAGACACTTTCCAAAGAACAACAGAAGACAAAGCTCAACATTCGGAACACTGGCACCAATGGTGGACACGCCCCCAAAGATGTAACTGATGGAGTAAATTAGAACAGTCAGCACCCCTTTTTCCATAAGATTGTGGAATGGACACTGACAGTGGGGAATTGTTACAGGGAAGAACAAAATCTGACTCCAGGTTTTAAAATTAAAAAAAAAATTAAATCCTTTACTTTAAGCTTTGCTTCCTGTTGGCTTGTTTACTGTAAGGATACTGTCCATACGTAATGGCCTACCTCAGGAAACCCTGCCCTCTGCTTTTGTTCAGGACCTGTCCACCTGTGGATGGGTACAGGAAGGAAGAAAGTAACACATCTCCTCCCGAGCCTGGCCATTCCAGGAGATATTTGCCAGATTAATGGCCTTTTTATTTTATTTCCTTACCTCCCCAGCTCTGTGTCCTATAAAAGACACTGGCATCCAGACCCCAACAAGGTGGTTTCTTTAAAATATTAGTCTGCTGTCTTCTTGGTCTGCTGGCTTTCTAAGTAAAGTCATATTCCATGCCTCAGCACCTCACCTCTGATTTATTGACCTGTTGTATGGCAAGCAAAGCGAGCTTGGACTTGGTAATAATTCCACATGCCTTGCAGTCAAAAAATCAAAACATAAAATGGAAGCAATATGTAACAAATTCAATAAGGACTTCAAAAATGGACCATATCAAAAAGACCTGAAGCCAAAACCCAAAAAGAACTCAGTGGTTGTCTGAAATTTTTAGAAAAGGGGTTAGTACCCTCTTGCCAGTACCCCCTGAAGCCACACTGGACAGTTAGGCCCTGTCCATTCAGGACACCTTCTCCAGACCCCAGGTACTGCTGCCCCCAGTGCTCACCTGGATCTCAGGAGGTAGAAGAGACACAACCTAGGGGGTCTCTTCCCTTGTCCAGGGGAGCGTCACACTAGCCACCCTATCTCCCTGCCCATAATAAACACAGCATAAGGAGCGTCTTGTCGGCACCTGGGCCAGTGATGCTGTGAACACCTGGACTGCCTTGTCCTTGTGAGATGTGATATGAAGACAACACAGAAAGAGAATCAGCCAAGAAGGATCTGATCACGAGTAAACCCCTCTTCACAGGGACCCTGTGAGACCCAAGCACTTGCTCTGCTCACCCTGCACTGACTTTTGGGAACTGGCCTTTGTCATTCTCTGGGCAGGAGGTGGGAGAGACAACCTAGTCTTTCTTCTACCTCCTGAGACTGAGGTGGGCACTGGGGGCAGCAGAACCTTCATCTGGAGTCCAGAGAAGGTGTCTTGAATGGACAGGGCCTAACATTCAGTGAGGCCAGCCCTTGTCCATACTGCACTGACCTGCTGCAGGGTCTTGGGTTCCCTGGCATCCAGCTCACCCATCGCTAACCCCAGCTTGAGGTGTCTTGGGATCCCCTCGCTGGCAGGCACCCAGGAGTAGAAAGCTGCATACCCAGCGAGAAATAAAAATTTCCTTCTTAGTCTTCACACGAAAGGGAACTGTGAGCAGATGAAGCCACCAAAGAGAGGGCCAAGTTAACACTGAGGCTGAAGACCTGTTTCATGTTTCCTAGGCTCACAGGCACCCAGCACTTCCTGTTACCTACAGTAATTAGCGCTTTGTAGTTCCTTTTCACTTTCCTATATCAGACTTTACCCCCATTATCCCATCTGTGCCCATTCTTCCTTGGAGAAGTATATGGAAATATCTTTGAAAGCATCTTTGGCCTAAGAAAAATAATAGAGTTCATCAGTGACTTACTCATATAAGTCAGACTTTAGAGCTGGGCCTTCTCCTCCACCTTGGGTGCAGGGAGTAGCCTGAAGCTAGTGGATGGTCTCTGTGAGACAGGGATGAATAATTTCCTTCCCGACTGTGTCCTGCTTGACTGAGCAAACACTGAGCCTCCTAACTCTCCCTGGACACACAGCAGTCGATGATGCTAGTGTCCTGTTCCACCCCACTCTATCCCACCGTCTCAGACAGCACCAGGTACTCCCATCCTGTGTATGTTCACAGAGTTTACTCAGTGGCGCAGGCAAGCAGTCTGTGGTCCTTCAGGGACCACCTCCATGTCCTTCCTATAGAGCTGGCTTAGAGTCCAGCTTTGCCAGTCTGCCGCTCACCATGGGCTTCCACTCTGTTCTCCCAGTATCTCCCTCAATGCTCTCCTCTGGGGACCTGTTGGGGCTCATGGCCATGGCACTGCCTCAAGGCCAAGGTTACCTGTGGAAGAAGAAGATGCTGAGATAGCCTAGACCACTGTCCAGGGCCAGGTCTGTCTTCCTTGGGTGGAGTGTCCAGGGCAGGACAGTGTGGGGAAAGTCGGGGTGGGGGTATTGGTGGGATGGAGGGATCCTAACCAGCTATGGCAGACCAGCCTAATGTGAACTAGATTTGGTTTCTTTGATTCCCCTACAATTCAGCCCCTCTGAGGAAAGGCAGTGGGAGTATTGTGTCTGTGGGTGACGGAGGGAGTCCTGAGGAGACCTGGAAGCCCCTAACTGCTGGACTGGGGTCAGGTTGAAATCAGGGCTCTGTTCCAGTGCCGGGGAGGGAATATTTCTCCAGTGTTTTGGGGATCTCTGCCTGGGTACTCTGGGAAAATCTGGGCACAACATGGGTTCTACATCTAAGGGACAAGTTGCTAAGCTTCAGGAGATCTGGGTCACACCGGCTGAAGGAACTGGGGTTCCTCATAAGGAGGGGATTGGGGGGTCTTTTGGCTGATGTAGAATGCACAGGGTGAGAGAACTTGGGATCTTTGAGGCTGAGGAAATTGGGGATCTCTCATTAAGGGGCTTTAGGTGTCCAACATGCAGGACAGTTGGGGTCTTGAGCATGACAGGATTACGAGTTCCCAGGCTGAAGTATTCGGGGTCTCTGAGGATAAGGAAATTTGGTCTCTGCAGGTGCTGTTTTTAGGGTGCCTCAGGCTGAGGGGAATTGGGGTTCCTCTAGATATTTGGGGGTCGCAGCACTAGGGGATTCGGTGTTTCTGGGATTTGGGGTTTCCCAGCCTGGAATTGGAAGACGCCAGGCTAAGAGTTTACGAGGGTTTCACAGGGCGCTTTTCCGTCTATCCTCCGGCGCTGCCCAACCCGGCCCGGGGCGCGCCCGGACCTGGGCGTTGTCCAGCCGAGCCTAGTCCAGTCCTTCCGGGCTGAAGATGAGCGAAAGGCGAGCATCAGGCTTATACAGGCCTGTCAGGCACAAGCCTCCAATCGGCGTTGCGACCGAAGCAGCCCGGCCAATAGGCGCCGGGAGAGTGCGGAGCGCGCAGAAGGTCCCGCCCCACCGCTCGGGGATTGGCTGCTCTGCGTCTCGCGCGTGTCTGTCAGGAGGCCTTCAGCGCGCAGGCGCATCTTGGCAATTGTCTTTGCTTTCAGGCGCAGTCTTAGTCCTGGAGCCTGAAGTCGGCGGAGGGTCCTCCTCAGGCAGGGTGTTTCCTTCCAGTTCCCTGAACTAGACTCTCGCCTCCACCAGACTTGAAATACTGCTCTCGAACTTTCTCCCAGGCCCACCTGTGCCCTACTTTGTCAAATCCAGTTTTGGGAAGAACTGTATGTGATGAGTTCCGCGTTATTCAGGGGAAAACTATGTAATTAACTAAATCAGATGAGACACAAGATAAATAACATATGGACAAAGATTTAAACGCAACGCATGGAATAATAAGTATATTAGGAAAAACTTGGAGGATTTTTAACCTCAAAGTAGAAGCGGTACTGATGAATAATCTGTATATTTAATGTAGGTATAGGCTTCCCTGGTAGCTCAGACGGTAAAAAATCCTCCTGCAATATGGGAGACCTGGCTTCGATCCTTGGGTTGGGAAGATCCCCTGGAAGAAGGCATGGCAACCCACTCCAGTATTCTTGCCTGGAGAATCCCCATGGACAGAGGATTCTGGCAGGCTACAGTTCATGGGATTGCAAAGAGTTGGACATGACTGAGCGACTAAGCACAATGTAGGTATTAAAAGGCTTCAGAAATGAGCCATAAATAAAACCTCAAAGCCCTACCAGTGTTTTCCATAAAAGGAGGCATTGAACTGGAGGATGATGGATCCACAGAAGAGAATTTGTTTGACACCTACTGGCTTCACAAGATAAAATGGGGACACTGTTTCTGGCCCTTACTTAGCTTTGCTTGCAGAAAAATAACATGATTTCCATGTATTGGAAGCAAGACAACTGACTGTAGAATTATTATCAAGGGGGGCCAGGAGTGCTGGTTGGGAGTCTGGATGGAGAGATGTTACCAGAAAAGTGGATTTGCCTCTTGGGGGTTGTTGAACCAGAAGCTACAACTCAGCCAAAGCTCATCGGAAGGAAAGGTATATTACTTGAAGAAGTATGGAGAACATCAGGGAGTTTTCCAGAGCAATGTCTCTTCAAACTACAGTTCAGTTCAGTTCAGTTGCTCAGTCATGTCCAACTCTTTGCGACCCCATAAATTGCAGCACGCCAGGCCTCCCTGTCCATCACCAACTCTCGGAGTTCACTCAGACTCATGTCCATCGAGTCAGTGATGCCATCCAGCCATCTCATCCTCTGTCGTCCCCTTCTCCTCCTGCCCCAATCCCTCCCAGCATCAGAGTCTTTTCCAATGAGTCAACTCTTCGCATGAGGTGGCCAAAGTACTGGAGTTTCAGCTTTAGCATCATTCCTTCCAAAGAATGCCCAGGGCTGATCTCCTTCAGAATGGACTGGTTGGATCTCCTTGCAGTCCAAGGGACTCTTAAGAGTCTTCTCCAACACCACGGTTCAAAAGCATCAAGTATTAGGCTCTCAGCTTTCTTCGCAGTCCAACTCTCACATCCATACATGACTACTGGAAAAACCATAGCCTTGACTAGACGGACCTTTGTTGGCAAAGTAATTTCTCTGCTTTTCAATATGCTATCTAGGTTGGTCATAACTTTCCTTCCAAGGAGTAAGAGTCTTTTAATTTCATGGCTGCAGTCACCATCTGCAGCGATTCTGGAGCCCCCAAAAATAAAGTCTGACACTGTTTCCACTGTGTCCCCATCTATTTCCCATGAAAATGGGACCAGATGCCATGATCTTCGTTTTCTTGAATGTTGAGTTTTAAGCCAACTTTTTCACTCTCTTCTTTCACCTTCATCAAGAGGCTTTTTAGTTCCTCTTCACTTTCTGCCATAAGGGTGGGGTCATCTGCATATCTGAGGTTATTGATATTTCTCCCGGCAATCTTGATTCCAGCTTGTGCTTCTTCCCGCCCAGCGTTTCTCATGATATTCTCTGCATATAAGTTAAATAAGCAGGGTGACAATTTGGGGAAGCTTTAATCTATTGGAACTGGCATGTTCAGGCTTCCCTGGTGGCTCAGATGGTAAAGAATCCTCCTGCAGTGCAGGAGACCTGGGTTTGATCCCTGGGTGGGGACGATCCCCTGGAGGAGGGCATGTCAACCCACTCCAGTATTCTTGCCTGGAGAATCCCATGGACAGAGGAGCCTGGCAGGCTACAGTCCACAGGGTCGAAAAGAGTTAAACACAACTGAAGTGATTTAGCATGCACACTGGCTCCATAGTGGCTGTTCCCAGTTGACTTTCCAGCATCGATGGAGAAGGGTTCTCATTTCTCCACACCCTCTCCAGCCTTGGTTCTTTGTAGAATGTTTGACAGTGGCCATTCTGATCGTTGTGAGGTGATAGCTCATTGTAGTTTTGATTTGGATTTCTCTAATATTTAGCAAGGTTGACAATGTTTCCTGTGATTTTTTTTAAAGGGTATGAATTAAACCTCTTGCAGATGACTTCTTGAATGTCTGCCCTGTTTTTCGATGAACACTCCTAGAACATTTTTTGAGGGCAGTTGTTTCCTCAACCCCACAGGCCTTCTGAATATTGTGTCCATCAGCACAGCTTTTAACGTTGCTGTTATGAAAAATGGCCACAGGGTGGCAGCATTTCTTCATGCCCCTTTTTTCTTTTACTTTCTCTGTAATTTCATTTTGATCTCATATTGGAATAGAGTTGATGTCCAATGCTGTGTTTGTATCAGGTGTACAGGAACTTAATTCAGCCATGCATAAACGCATATCTATTCCATTTCAGGTTCTTTTCCCCATATACAGAAGATCCTAAAACGTACTGAGAAGCAAGTCAGAGAAGAGAATAAAATGCAGCAAGATGTGGTGGACGTGTTGGAAACAAATGGAAAATCCAAGAAATGTAATCCTGGAGAAGCAGGACTCTACAATATTTTTACATATTTATTTATTTATTTGTCTTTGTCAGCAGCTGAGCAGGGATGGGGGCAGCCGGGATCGTGACACTCGTGACGATCCCGTGACACTCGGGATCGTCATTGCATCCCACAAAGTCTTTGATTGAGATGCATAGACTCTCTAGTTGTGGCTTGTGGGCTAGTTGCTCTGAGGCCTGTGGGATCTTAGTTCCCAGACCAGGCATCAAACCTGACTCCTGCATTACAAGGTAGATTCTTAAACCCTGGATGCTCGGGGAAGTCCTGAAGGCTCTGCAAATTTAAAGCATGGAAACTGGATTTCGGGATTCTTGATGGTGGGTCCATTTTGTCTAAGAAACTGCCAGAGAAGCCACCCACCATCCCTATTGGCTTTGATTTTTAAACAGAGAAAAGAATCAAACAATGAGAAGCAAAGAAGGTATGGGAGGATAAACACTTTAAATTTCATGCGGAGCCTTGCCTTTCTTGCAGCTTGTTAGATGTTGTGGGTGTTCCTGGAAAGAAAGAAATTCCACTCATTGACCCCAGGTCACCTGCCTTTGTTCGGAAGAAGAGAACCCTCAAAACCCACCCAAGAAGATGAAGACAAGGAACAGCCAATAGTGATAAGAGCTTAACAATTGCCCCACTGCGGAGTACCTTTTAAGCCCAAAATCCCAGTGAGGAGAACTATGGAAATAGGCCCTTTCTCTTTTGATTCAAAAAATTCATTTACAGAAGGAGAAGAAAATAAAACAACTGCAGAAAGGGGAGGTGCCCAACTTCTAGGCACTTCCTTTGCTTCATTTTAACACCATTAACCTGCAGGAGAAGATGGAGAACACAACTCAGGCTGAGCCTTCTGCTTGGAGCCTGGCAGAAGAGGTGCTTGAAGGCATAGACTTGGGTTCTCTCCATGCCCTGGTGACAAGGAAGGCTCCTCCTGGTGTGAAGGAGAGAGCAGCTGGTTCCCACATGGTATCTGCAGCCGAGTCTAGTGGTGGAGTTGACTGGAGAACTTGGGTGGTACCCACATAGTCAAGGGCTGCTCACTTACAGTAATTTGTGTGGCTTCCATCCTCCTCCTGTGTTTTATAAATGTCAAAATATATAGTAATTTATTCACTTAAAGTGTAATTTTTACTGCTTTTATCCTTTACTTTTTATATTTAAATCTAAAAATAAAGATACTTGATTTTGTTTATAGTTTATGTCTGATTCTTTTCTCTTCTCTGTGGAAAATGAATTTGGAGTTAAGGGACCCTTTGCTATGAGGGGGGAGCCTTGTTAACCGCCTGATGAGTATGAGACTTGACTGATGTGTCCCTCACCGAGGCTGTCTGCTGGCTTCTGGTGGAGCTGCTGTTCAGGCACCTTCTTCCTTTGTTGGTGCTGACGATAAGGGAACGCTGAGCAGGACATGTTTTAAGTCCTCCTGTGACCTAGGCTGGAATCAATATGTTTGTTGCTGGGGTCCAGCCCCAGCAGGATCCAGGGGTACCCTCAGGATGACGGCATCGGTGATAAGGAAAGTAAAAAAAATGGAGAGAAAGAGGCTTGATCTTCCTTGGTTTACACAGAAAGCCATTAAAGCTCCTGGCACGGAACTTGCTCTGTTCACGGAGGCCGCAGGTGCCCTCTCGGTGGGGTGAGGACGCAGGACACCCCCTCCCTGGTGAAGATGCAGGGCGCCTTCCCGATCAGGTCTTAGAAGCCCAGGCAAAAAAGTGAATTCAGAGAGCCCCTGTGCCCCAAAGAGTCATCCTGAAAGAAGAACAGAGAGAGAAAAGGAGAGAAAAGGAAAAAAGAATGACATGGGGAGACCAAGCTTCGGTGAGCGAGGCCCATAACTTTATTTTCAAAAGGAACTTTTATACCTTGACTTGTACATAGAGGGAAATGAAAGATTCAAAATCATGCAGAGTCAGCCCAAACATTACATCTGTTTTGTCTTTATCAAAACCAGGATTTTTTCTGCATACCTTTCCCACAAACAATGTTGTGTACATTATCTTCTGGCCTTGGAGACCTGTGGACATTTTATGACCCTTTTTTGATAAAGGCTGATCAGCCAGAAAATTTATTTTCCCTTGAAGTGTTTTTTATTTATATTTCTAATCTATGTCAGCCTCAGAAAGTGCTAAACAGAGTTATATTCTCAGGGAGCAAAGGTGCAGTGAGTTACAAGAAAGAAAGAACCAATTAGCTCAAAGGTCTGATGTGGTTAATTCCAAGGCTACTACTTGTTTTTTTACATTCCAACTATGTTAACTAATGCACTCCCAGGTGCACAATGGATAAGGGATATGGGCACTTGGCAGCAAGCATTGGCTCAACAGTGAAATCCTACACCAGCACTACTCTAATAGTTTTTAACTCTTTGAAAGGCTGTATATTTTTAGAATGTTTTAGGCTTCCCGTGTCTCTCACAATTGGGAGGCTGTGAACAATCACATGCATAGCTGCAAGAGTCTAGATAAACCTGTCAGGCAAGCTAGAAAGCCATCAGAGGGGTTTGAATTGAAACACTCCTATCGTGCCCAGGAGACTTATTAACTAAAGCCTTAAGTTGACTTTTTCCAGAGAAAGGTGGTCGGGGATAGCCCCCTGTTAATGTCAGAAGAGTTGGTGAAAGGCACTAAATAGTAAGACAGACAGATTCTGGTTTTGGGGTAGATGCTCGAGCAGATCCAGGGAATCCCTCGAGGCCTGATCTGCCTTTGCCTGTCAGGTTCTCTCCGCATGACCTTTGTCATGGGTGGGATCTCCCGTGGTGACTCCCGGCAGTTTGTCTTACTAAAAATTAAAAAAAAAAGAGACAGTTCCATACTCCTCTCCACAGTGATTCTTAGCCTTTACATCTCATCAGCACCATAGGTATTCTCTTTCCTCCATATCTTCTCCACCATTTACCTTTGTAGACTGAGGATGGCCTTTCAAACAGGTGCAGAGTGTTCCCTCGCTGTGGTTTTGATTTGCATGTCTCTAACAATTCCTGATGTGCATCTCATTTTCATGGATTTTGATTTTAACTAGTGTGTGTGGAATTGACCGTGGACACTTTCTTCTTCACAGTCTGCCCAGTTTTTATTTATTTTCAATTAGTTCAGTTCAGTTCAGTCACTCAGTCGTGTTGGACTTTTTGCAACCCCATGAATCACAGCACGCCAGGCCTCCCTGTCCATCCCCAACTCCCGGAGTTCACCCAAACTCACGTCCATCGAGTCGGTGATGCCATCCAGCCATCTCATCCTCTGTTGTCCCCTTCTCCTCCTGCCCCCAACCCCTCCCAGCATCAGAGTCTTTTCCAAAGAGTCAACTCTTCACATGAGGTGGCCAAAGTATTGGAGTTTCAGCTTTAGCATCAGTCCTTCCAAAGAACATCCAGGACTGATCTCTTTAGAATGGACTGGTTGGATCTCCTTGCAGTCCAAGGGACTCTCAGGAGTCTTCTCCAACACCACACTTCAAAAGCATCAATTCTTCGGCGCTCAGCTTTCTTCACAGTCCAACTTTCACATCCATACATGACCACTGGAAAAACCATAGCCTTGACTAGACGGGCATTTGTTGGCAAAGTAACATCTCTGCTTTTGAATATGCTAGGTTCAGTTAGTTACCCATGGAAATTTTTAAAGTGCCGGTATCATTTAGAGCCCAGCAATCCTTGTGAATACGAAGTGTTCATAAGTGTGGCAGTGAAATAAGAAATAGTTTTCTTTTTCTCTTTTGCCTTTTGAGTCCTTCTCTACTTTAACTGTTCCTGATCTACAGTCTGCATTGATAACTAAGTTTCCTTCTTTACAGAAGACTAATCTGTTATGTAAGCTATATCCTGCATCTGTGTGTGTGTGTATGTTAGTTGCTTAGTTGTGTCTGATTCTTTGTGATCCCATGGACTGTAGCTCACCAGGCTCCTCTGTCCATGAAATTCTCCAGGTAAGAATATTGGAGTGGGTTGCCATACCCTTCTCCAGGGATATCCCCCACCTATCGCCCTCTAACTCTGCATAAGCCATACTTTGCATCTATTATCTTTTACTTTCATGCTAGTCACATCCTTAAGTTAAGTGATGCTTAACTTTATGTTACTCTTTCTGCAAACCTTCCCTTGTCATGTGTTTGTCCCTCTTTTTGCATTACGGAGAGAAAGGCACAGTGCAATCCACAAAAGGCAATGGATCCAACTCCTGGGACTGCCTGCCAGACCCAAGTTATTGGGCTCCCTGACACAGCCTATTGACTGTTTTGAAACAATGCAAAAAGAAAGCATACAGGATCCTTATGTGTTTGCCCTTTATCTCCAGCCTCTGACTGTGAGCCCTAACTGTGTGAACCCCTTGACTCCCTATTGGGGGAGACACAGTTCTTGAGCATAAGCCTACTGTGTTCTCTCTTATTCCAGCTTGGGGATTAAAGCCATCTTTCTATTTCCTCCAAAAAACATTTATTTCCACAAAGGTATAAGGTTCCCATATTCTTGTTCCTTTTTGCATTGTTTCAAAACAGTCAGTAGGTTAATCTTCTGCAAAGAAGGAAACTTAGTTATCAATGCAGACTGCTAGATCAGGAACCGCTAATGTAAAGAAGGAATCAAAAGGCCAAAGAGAAAAGACTTTTATTTTTATTTCACTGCAGCATAAGCAATAGCTTTAAAGTTTCTGTTGCAGGAAATGGTCACAAGGAGACAGGATTTCTTCACACCTTACTCCTGTTACTACAGTAACCAGAACCTTAGGGTTACTCCTAGTCTGTGGTTTCTTCGGACAGGTGCCAGAAGCCTGTGTCTCATTAATCCTTTTTTGTTTGTTAAACTTAATGTTTACTTCTTTTGGAGGCTAGCTGACCTACAGTGTTGTGTTTGTAGGTGGAGAGATTCTTCATTGGTTATCCCCATACACATTGATCCATCTTTGCTTTTATCACATACACGTTATTATAGAGTGTGTAGTACAGCACCTTTCCCAAAGTAGGTCCATGTTGATTCTATATTCTACATGTATTTGTGACTATACATTAATCCCAGCCTCCTAATTTATCCCTTCCACCCACAACTCCCCTTCAGTAACCATGCTTGTTTCCTAAGACTGTGCGTGTATTTTGCTTTTATAAAATAGCTCATTGGTATCAGTTTCTCCTTCTGAAGTACTTCACTTACTATGATTGTCCTAGATTATCCCTGCAAATGGCATTTTTTTCATGGCTGAATCATATTCCATTCTATGCATATATGACTTCTTTATTCATTCATCTGTCCATGTACACTTTGGTTACTTCCATATCTCAGCTATTGTAAATGCTGCTCCAGTGCATGCTTGTGTGTGTGTGTGTGTGTTGTTGCTGTTCAGTCACTACTTCTTTCTTGCAAAACTGAGACAGACCCCACAAGACACTCAGTCCCCTTTTACCTCCCTCAGCCTCTGGCACCCACCATTCTGCTTTCTGTGAATACGGAGCCGACTGCTCTAGGGGCTTGTATGAGTGGACTCAAACATCATTTGTTCTTTCGTTTCTGGTTTATGTCACTGAGCATAATGCCCTAGGGTTCATCCACGCTGTAGACTGTGTCAGAACTGCCTTCCTTTCAGGCTGGACAACATTTATTGTGTGAATGGACCATGGTCTGCTTGTCCATTCTTCTGTTGAGGGACCCAGGGAATATCTACATTCATCTTTCACGTCTTGTAATATTTGTGGAATAACTTCAGAAAGTCCCGTGATGATCCAAAAGTCACTCACCATTAACTACTTTATAAACTTTTTTATTTTGAAACCCATCAAAGCTCAGAAGAAGGGAAGAATGCGTGTGAGCTTCACTTGTGTTTAGGAATGAACGCCTTAGGGTATTCATTTTACTCCCCGTGTGTGTGCTATGCGTGTGTGCGCGCCTGTTTGCAGACATGTGCTGTTTGTGTGCATGGTGTAGGTGCACAGCGCATTATGTGTGCAGCATGGGCGTGTGTGTTTTTGTGGTAATGGATCATGGGCTGGGGGCTTGGGGCTCGAGCTGGGCAGGCGGGCGCAAGTGGGAGCTCCCTGTGGGTTCTTTGCTCTGATGGTGTCTATGCCTCACCTCTGCCTGCATTCTCCACTTGGATGCAGCGCGGTGCCCTGTGGGTGTCAACCCTGGCACGAAGTCACTTGACTGTGAGCCTAGGAGGTGTCAGGCTCCCTACCCCACCACCCTGCGGGGAAGCAGGACTTGAGCGCGCTCCATCCCTAACTGACCATCAGGATGGATGGACCCGCTCTCCCCGCTGGACCCTGCAGGACTGTCCTTCTTGGGAGACCAGGGCAGCGCCTCCTGCTGGAAGCCTGGGACGCTGCAGCCAGGCCACTTCGATCTGTCCTGCTGCGTTCCATGAGGTTCCTGGCTCTCCCCTGGACCCTGACCACCACGTGGCCACAGAACCTGGTCACGGTTTTGTTTTGCCCATTGAAATGTTTAGCGACAAAGCTTTTGTTCTGTTTCCTGATGTGGGTGACGTGTGGAGTCCAGTGATGATTTCTTCTTCAAGAAAGGTACATCCTCGTTCTCCCATGTGGGTGAGCCCCCTGTCCAACGATGAGCGACCCCAAGTGTGTGACCTGTGCCTCCTGGGAGTGCAGCCCTAAGCTGCTTTGAACCTGACCAAGTTCTGTCTACACGGTAGATTCAGACCTCTGCAAGTCCTGACTACACTGATTATGTTTAGATGAGACCGTGTGCTTATACACTGAGAACATTTACACCTGACCGGGTTCTCTGTGCAGTAGGACATGGAGACCTGGGTAGAGACCCGTCCTGGCCTCTGTCCTGGAAAACTCTGTGCCTGTGTCTGAATGTCAGTGCTCAGATGTCTGGGGTCTGGAGCTGAGGTGGGTTTCTCTGGGTAACCGTGGGGCTCCATGGCCCTCCCAGGGGTCAGTGCTGAGGTAGGGCTCTTAGTCTTTCCTTCTGATGAGTTCACCTCCCCTGGGGCTCACCGAGACACCTCAGGCAGGCTACCTGGTTGTTGTTCAGTCTCTGAGTTGTGTCCAACTATTTGTGACCACATGGACTGCAGCACGCCAGGCTTCCCTGTCCTCCACTATTTCCTGGTGTTTGCTCAAACTCATGTCCATTGAGTTGGTGATGCCACCCAGCCATCTCATCCTCTGTTGTCTCCTTCTCCTGCCTTCAATCTTTCCCAGCATCAGGGTCTTTTCAAATGAGGCAGTTTTCCCCATCAGATGGCCAAAGTATTGGAGCTTCAGCTTCAGCATCAGTCTGTCCAACGAATATTCACAGTTGATTTCCTTTAGGATTGATGGGTTTGATCTCCTTGCAGTCCAAGGGGCTCTCAACAGTCTTCTCCAGCACTACACTTTGAAAGCATCAGTTCTTCGGTGCTCAGCCTTCTTTATGGTCCAATTCTCACATCCATACATGACTACTGGACAAACCATAGCTTTGACCATATGGACCTGGCTTGGTTACACATTGGGGGCCCGCCGACCACAGCCATGGTGTCCTGACCAAGTGAACATGTGACCCCAGGTTGGGGGGTCTGGGGACTGTGTGAGTCTCACCCCATCTGCATGGGTCAGAATCATATGTAGAGGGAGACCATACACTCAAAGCTAAGAAAAAGGGAAGAATACATGTGAGCTTCACTTGACTTGTGTTTAGGAAATGCATTACAGTATCATTTTATACAGGCTGTGCCTATTCCCTCTTTACCCCTGTGAGGTTCTCCATCCCTGGGGCTCCTTGAGATTCCTCAGGTGAGCTACCTGGTAATTATTCCAATTCACCAGCACGAGCATGGCAAGAAGGGAGCAGGTGTGCCTGCGCAGTTGATTGCAGGGCACACGAATCAGACAAAAAGCCAGTGAGCAGCAGGTGAGGCTGCTGCTGTGATCTCCTTCCAGTAGACCGTCCATGCTCAGCAGCGACCAGACCTCCCCTCGTCTTCCAGTGCAGCGTCTGGTGTGTTTTCACAGCACCTCAGCCAGCACCAAGGTAGTGTGTTCAGCATTATCGTGACAGCTGTAAAAAAAAGTTAATATCACATAGAACCAAAGGGAAAAGAGGAGAACTTCTCTGGGACAAGTGTGGGGGAAGGAGACCCCCCCCCGACACTTCTATCTACCAAGCCAGGTGCTTATAGGAACTCACTCATTCCACTGTAGGGGCCCAGCCAGCAGAGACCTGCTGTCCTAACCAAGGGTCTTGCCACCCGAGGTGCAGGGTCTGGGAGGGGTCAGCCTGGTCAGCCATTGATTTTCTCAGTCTGTGAGTCTGTTTTGTGAAGACTGTGGAGACTGTGGGCGTGTGACCCCAGGTGCAGGGTCTGGGAGGGATCACCCTGGAGACTGTGGACATGTGAGCTCAGGTTCAGGGTCTGGGAGGGGGTCACCCTGGAGACTGTGGACATGTGAGCTCAGGTTCAGGGTCTGGGAGGGGGGTCAGCCTGGAGACTGTGGACATGTGAGCTCAGGTTCAGGGTCTGGGAGGGGGTCACCCTGGAGACTGTGGACATGTGAGCTCAGGTTCAGGGTCTGGGGGGGAGTCAGCCTGGAGACTGTGGGCGTGTGACCCCAGGTGCAGGGTCTGGGAGGGATCACCCTGGAGACTGTGGACATGTGAGCTCAGGTTCAGGGTCTGGGGGGGGGGTCACCCTGGAGACTGTGGACATGTGAGCTCAGGTTCAGGGTCTGGGGGGAGTCAGCCTGGAGACTGTGAACATGTGAGCTCAGGTTCAGGGTCTGGGAGGGGGTCAGCCTGGAGACTGTGGACATGTGACCCCAGGTGCAGGGTCTGGGAGGGGTCACCCTGGAGACTGTGGACGTGTGAGCCCGCGTGCAGGGTCTGCGGATTGTGTGGGTCCCACCCCATCCACAGGGTCTGAATCCTGTACCGAGAGGCCCGCATGTCTGCCCTTTACCTCAGTGTGTCTACTCCGCTCTGAGATTTCCAACATCTGAATTGAGGGTGTTGCCCAGCTTAACCTGTGGTCCTTTTACGTCTCTTCATATTGTCACGGTCACATGAGGTCAGGCACCTCTGAGTGAGTTGCTGCTCTGCATTCCGCTGAAAGAAAACCTTTGTGGTTTTCTTTGATATTAATGTGTCACATTACTGTCATATATCTAATTCATAGGGTCACCACTGTCTGGTTTCCTCTAGACTGAGTTCATGTAATTTAATGTGTAATTTATTGTTATTTTATATTGGGGGTAGAGTTGATTTCCAATGTTTTGTTTTAGGTGTACACGAACTTGATTCAGTTATACATAGATGTATATCTATTCTTTTTCTATTTTTTTCCCCCTCATATAGGCTATTACAGTTTGTTCAGTAGAGTCCTCAGTTCTATTCAGTAGGTCCTTTTTTGTTATCAACTTGATGTATATTAGCGTGTATATTTTCATCCCAAACTCTTAATTTATCCGTCCTTTCTACCTTTCCTTTGATAGTTATAATTTGATTTTCTCAGTCTGTGAGTCTGTTTCTACTTTGTTAATTAGTTCTTTGGTCTGAACTTACAGATTCCACCTGTACATGATATCTTAGATTATTTGTCTTTTCTCTCTGAAAAGTATTTATAGTATGATACTTTCTTGGTCTATCCAGGCTGCTGCCAATATCATTATCTCGTTCCGTTTCATGGCTGAGTAGCATTCCATTGTATCGATGTACCATGGAGTCTTCATTTTTCTGTCCATGGACATTTTGATGGATTCTGTGTCTTGGCTATTGTAATAGTGCTGTCCTGAAAATCAGGGTGCACGTGTCATTTTGAATGGTGATTTTCTCTGGACCTAAGCTGAGGAATGGGGTTGCAGGATCATATGATACCTCGATGTTTAGTGTTTCAAGGAAACTCCACACTGTTTTCCATCGTGGCCTTACCATTTACATCCCACCAAGACTGTGGGAGGATTTTATTTCCTATACATTCTCTGAAGTAATTATTCTTTGTCGCTCTTTTCGATGATGGCTCTTGTGACCAGTGTGAGGTGAGACCTCATAGTTTTGTTTGGCATTGATCTAATAATTACTAATATGGAGTATCTTTCCATGTGCTTTTATTATTATTTTACACCTTGTGAGAACAATTTACCTCTTCAATCTGGCTTCTTTAAAGTTGGCCCTGTTTGGAATATTTTTTCTGATGATTTACCCCAGGACATTTCTTGAGGGCAGGTGTCATTTACAGCCCTCTCGGACTTGTGACTATTATGAGTCCTTTAGCATCTGTTTTAAGGTGTATATATTGATCTGAACCAGCTAATTACTCCCTGTCCCTCTGCCTCTGTTTTGGTTACCATGAGTTTCTTTTCTGAGTCTGTGGGGCTGTTTCTCTTTTGTAAAGAAGTTTGTTTGTATCCATGTTTAGATTCCACAGGAAGTAATATCCTGTACTTGTCTTTCTCTTTCACTTACTTCACTTAGTATGATTATCTCAGTTTCTTCCCAGTAACTGGAAATGGCATTATTTCATCCTTCTTTACGTCTGAGTAATACTGCATTGTGTACATGTGCCCCATTTTCTGTCTTCATTCATCTGTCCTGTACACTTAAGTTGCTTCCATGTCTTGGTTATTGTACTTAGTGCTGCCATGATCATTGGGTGAAGGTGTCTTTTTGAATTTTGGCTTTCTCTGGATCTGTGCCTAGGTATGGGATTGCTGGCTCACTGGGTACTTCTGTGTGTAGCTTTTTAAGAACCTCCATAATCTTCTCCCTAGTGGGTGTACTGACTGACATTCCCACCAACAGTGTAGGAGGGTTCCCTGTTCTCCACACCCTCTGCAGACTTTATTGTTGTAGGGTCTTCAGTGTGGCCATTCTCATCAATGTGAGGTGATACCTCATTGTACATTTGATTTGCCTTTCTCTAAGAACTAGTGATGCTGAGCATCATTTCATGTGCTTTATAGCCATCTCTGTGACTTCTTTGGAGAAATGTGCATTTATTCTTTGGCTGATTTTTTATTGTTGGTTTTTTTTTTTATATTGAGCTGTACTAGTGGTTTGTATGTGTTGAAGAGAAATTCCCTATAAGTATCTTTGTTTGCAAGATTTTTTTTTTCTATTCTGAGGGTTGTCTTTTTCTTTCACTGACAGTTTCCTTTGCTGTGCAGATGCTTTTAATGTTTATTAGGTCCCATTTGTTTATTTTTGTTTTATTTTCATGATTCGACAAGGTGGATCAAAAAAGAACTTGCAGCATTTTATGTCAAGGCATGTACTCTTTTCCTCAAGAGTTTCATAGTATCTGTCCTTTTATTTAGATCTTTAATCTGTTTGGAGTTTATTTTTGTGTATGGTGTTAGGGAGCATTCTAATTTCATTCTCATTTTCATTGCTAAGGAACCTGCCCGATGTCCTCTATAGGGGCTGCTCCCAATTTCCATTCCCAGCATCAGTGGAGGAGGGTTCCCTTCACTCTACACCCTTTCCAACATTTATTGCCTGTAGAGTTTCCATCTATGGCCATCCTGACTGGTGTGAGGTGATACTTTCTTGAAGTTTCGATTTGCATTTCTCTCATATTGAGTGATGTTGACATTTTTACATGTGACTTTTTTTTAAAACAGTGTGAGTTAAACTTATTCAAATTGGCTTCTTGAATGCCTGCGCTGTTTTTAATATTTTTCTGTTGACCTCCCCTAGGCCATTTCTTGAGGGCAGGTGTTTTTTACTTAGAGCCCCCAGGCCTAGGGAATATTAAGTGCCAATGAACAAAGGCAAAATGGCTGTCTGAGGAGGCCTTAAAAATAGCTGTGAAAAGAAGAGAAGCGAAAGGCAAAGGAGAAAAGGAAAGTTATACCCATTTGAATGCAGAGTTCCAAAGACTAGCAAGGAGAGATAAGAAAGCCTTCCTCAATGATCAATGCAAAGAAATAGAGGGAAAAAATAGAATGGAGAAGACTAGAGATCTCTTCAAGAAAATTAGAGCTACCAAGGGAACATTTCATGCAAAGATGGGCACAATAAAGGACAGAAATGGGATGGACCTAACAGAAGCAGACAGTATTAAGAAGAGGTGGCAAGAATACACAGAAGAACTGTACAAAAAAGATCTTCACGACCCAGGTAATCACGATGGTATGATCACTCACCTAGAGCCAGACCTCCTGGAATGTGAAGTCAAGTGGGCCTTAGGAAACATCACTATGAATAGAGCTAGTGGAGGTGATGGAATTCCAGGTGAGCTATTTCAAATCCTGAAAAATGATGCTGTGAAGGTGCTGAACTCAATTCGCCAGCAAATTTGGAAAACTCAGCAGTGGCCACAGAACTGTAAAAGGTCAGTTTTCATTCCAATCCCAAAGAAAGGCAATGCCAAAGAATGCTCAAACTACTGCACAATTGCACTCATCTCACACACTAGCAAAGTAATGCTCGTGTGGATCACAATAAACTGGAAAATTCTTCAACAGATGGGAACACCAGAGCACCTTACCTGCCTCTTGAGAAATCTGTATGCAGGTCAGGAAGCAACAGTTAGAACTGGACATGCAACAAGAGACTGGTTCCAAATAGGAAAAGGAGTACATCAAGGCTGTATACTGTCACCCTGCTTATTTAACTTATATGCAGAGTACATCATGAGAAATGCTAGGCTGGAGGAAGCACAAGCTGGAATCAAGATTGCCGGGAGAAATATCAATAACCTCAGATATGCAGATGACACCACCCTTATGGCAGAAAGTGAAGAAGAACTAAAGAGCCTCTTGATGAAAGTGAAAGAAGAGAGTGAAAAAGTTGACTTAAAGCTCAACATTCAGAAAACGAAGATCATGGCATCTGGTCTCATCACTTCATGGCAAATATATGGGGAAACAGTGGAAACAGTGTCAGACTTTATTTTTCTGGGCTCCAAAATCACTGCAGATGGTAACTGCAGCCATGAAATTAAAAGACACTTACTCCTTGGAAGGAAAGTTATGACCAACCTAGATAGCATATTCAAAAGCAGAGACTTTACTTTGCCAACAAAGATCCGTCTAGTCAAAGCTATGGTTTTCCCAGTAGTCATGTATGGATGTGAGAGTTGGACTGTGAAGAAGGCCGAGCGCTGAAGAATTGATGCTTTTGAAGTGTGGTGTTGGAGAAGACTCTTGAGAGTCCCTTGGACTGCAAGGAGATCCAACCAGTCCATCCTAAAGAAAATCAGTCCTGAATATTCATTGGAAGGACTGATGCTGAAGCTGAAACTCCAATACTTTGGCCACCTGATGTGAAGAACTGACTTTTTTGAAAAGACCCTGATGCTTGGAAAGATTGAAGGCGGGAGGAGAAGGGGATGATAGAGGATGAGATGGTTGGATGGCATCACCGACTCAATGGACATGAGTTTGAGTAAACTCTGGGAGTTGGTGATGGACAGGGAAGCCTGGCATGCTGCAGTCCATGGGGTTGGGAAGACAGGACTGAGCGACTGAACTGAGCAAAGGATTTTAAATTGTTGTTATGGGAAATGGCCACAAGGCGGCGGCATGTCTCCATGCCCCTACCCTGGTTACTGGGGGAACCAGAGCCTTAGGGAAAGTCCTGTTCCTGCATTGTCAGTTACAGTTCAATGTACCAGAAGCACCCAAGGCTTGTCTCCCATTCCTTCTTCCTTCCTTACCCTATCCCCTGGACACATCCCAATTCCTGCAACACCACTCTGTGGAGGGTGCTTTCCTCATAGGTGGGGTGACCCTAAGGAGGGAAGCTGGAGGTGGGAACCCCACCACCTGGAAATGTGGAACCCAGGGGGCTTTTCAAAGCTCCTCCAGCCCAGAGGCTCCACATCCTTTGGGTGCAGTAGGTGTAGTTTCACTGCAGGAGGACCCGCCAGGATCTGGGGGTTGTGGGCTGGTGTAGAGGGGAACTGGCTCACCAGGTCCACGGCGCAGGGCTTCTTGGCTGGCACATCCTCCCCAGCTCCCTCAGCCCTAAGACAGTCCATCCAAGGGACCCTGGCCTGCCCAGACTTCAGGGGTGTGGCAGCAGCCCAGGTCACTAAGGCCTGAAGGGAGTACAGTCAGCATTCTCTTTTCGTAGAGAGCATTCTCTTTAGTAATTTGTATTTTGTAATGATGTAGAGGCGTTTGGAGAAAGCAATGGCACTCCACTCCAGTACTTTTGCCTGGAAAATCCCATGGACGGAGGAGCCTGGTGGGCTGCAGTCCATGGGGTCGCTAAGAGTCGGACACGACTGAGCGACTTCACTTTCACTTTTCACTTTCATGCATTGGAGAAGGAAATGGCAGCCCACTCCAGTGTTCTTGCCTGGAGAATCCCAGGGATGGGGGAGCCTGGTGGGTTGCCGTCTATGGGGTCGCACAGAGTCGGACACAATGAAGCAACTTAGCAGCAGCAGCAGCAGAGGTGACTTACAATGTTGTAGGGTTTATTTGTTTCTGGTGTACCGCAACACAATTCAGTCATGCATAGTGATGCAATGTTCTAGTGATGCATAGTACATGTTCTTTTTTGGGTTCTCTTCCCATGTAGTTTTTATGCAGTGTTGATTAGGGGTCCTCGTCCTATAGTGGGTTCTTGTTGATTATTTTACAGAGTCATGTGTGTATGTTCATCTCCACCTTCTCATTTCCTTTGCCCACCACCTTTCCCTTTTGGTAACCATAAGGTGCTTTGCTATGTTGTGAGGCCATTTCTTTTTGGTAAAGAAGTTCATTTGTATCCATTTTTAGAATCCACCTCCAAGAAATATCATATGATACTTGTCTTCCTTTGTCTTACTTACTTCACTTAGTGTGATCGTCTCTACTTCTTTCCTGTTGCTGGACGTGGCGTGATGTCACCCTTTTATGGCTGAGCGATAACTGCTCTGTGCGTGTACCCCATCTGGTTTACCCATCCATCTGTCTTTACCCACTTAGGCTTCATCCATGTATTGGCTATTGTACACAGTGCTGCCATGACATTGGGTGCACCTGTCTTTAAAATTATGGTTTTCTCTGGATCTGTGCCCAGGACTGGGATTGCTGGATCCTATGATACTTCACTCTTTAGTTTTTAATGACCCTTTGTCCTGTTTCTCCTTCATGGATTTAATGACTTTCATTCCCACCAACAGAGAGGAGGGTTCTTTTTCCTCCATTCCCTCTCCAGCATTTATTGTCATAGATTTTCTGTGCTGACCATTCTGGCGTGTGTGAGGTGATGGCACTTCTGATTCACAGTTCTCCAATACTTACAGATGCTGAGCGTCTTTTCATGTGCTTCTTGGCCATCTCGATGTCTTCTTTGGGGAAAGGTCCATTTAAATCTTGTGCCCCTATTTGACTGGGTTGTTTCTTTGATATCAAGGTGCATAAGCTGTTCGTATGTTTTGGAGAGAAATTCCTCATGGGTGTCTGTTTGCACATATTAGTTTCATTATGACGCTTGTCTTTTTGTTGTGTTTATGGGTTCCTCTGCTGTGCCAGTGCTTTTAAGGGGAGTTAGGGAAACAGTGGAAACAGTGTCAGACTTTATTTTTGGGGGCTCCAAAATCACTGCAGATGGTGATTGCATCCATGAAATTAAATGACGCTTACTCCTTGGAAGGAAAGTTATGACCAACCTAGATAGCATATTAAAAAGCAGAGACATTACTTTGCCAACAAAGGTCCGTCTAGTCAAGGCTATGGTTTTTCCAGTGGTCATGTATGGATGTGAGAGTTGGACTGTGAAGAAGGCTGAGCGCCGAAGAATTGATGCTTTTGAACTGTGGTGTTGGAGAAGACTCCTGAGAGTCCCTTGGACTGCAAGGAGATCCAACCAGTCCATCCTAAAGGAGATCAGTCCTGGGTGTTCATTGGAAGGACTGATGCTGAGGCTGAACTCCAATACTTTGGGCCACCTCATGTGAAGAGTTGACTCATTGGAAAAGACTCTGATGCTGGGAGGGATCGGGGGCAGGAGGAGAAGGGGATGACAGAGGATGAGATGGCTGGATGGCATCACCGACTTGATGCACATGAGTTTGGGTGAACTCCGGGAGTTGGTGATGGACAGGGAGGCCTGGCGTGCTGCGATTCATGGGGTCTCAAAGAGTTGGACAGGACTGAGCGACTGAACTGACTGACTGAGGTCCCATTTATTTTTTTAATTTTTTTTCATTTATTTATTTTTGTTTTATTTTTCATGATTCTAAGAGGTAGGTCAAAGAAAAACTTGCCGGATTTTATGTCAAAGTGTGTTCTGCTTTTTCCCTTGAGAGTTTCATATTGTCTGTCCTTTTATTTAGGTCTTTAATCTATTTGGAGTTTATTTTGTGTATTCTGTTAGGGAGTATTCTAATTTCATTCTCATACATTTCTTAAAAAACCTGCACACGGTTCTTCATAGTGGCTGCTACTAATTCACCTTTTCACTAACAGTGTGGGGGGTTCGCTTTTTCCCACACTTTCTCCAGCATTTATTGTTTGTCAACTTTTGGACAACAGTCTTTGTTAACCACATGAGGAAATGCCTCATTGTAGTTTTGATTTGCATGAGTCTAGTATTTAGTGATGTGGTCATCTTTTCGTGTGATTCTTTTAAAGGGTGTGAGTTAAACTTACCTCTTGAAATTGACCACTTGAACACCTGCCTTGTTTTGAATTTTTTTTTCAGTGACACCGAGGACATTTCTTGAAGGTATTTTTTACCCTCAGCCCCTTGATCCTTGTGCCTATTAAATACCCAGAGCACTGCTTTTAGGACTTCCCTATAGCTCAAGTGATCAAGAATCTGCCTGTGATGCAGGAGACCAGGGTTCAATCTCTGGGTCGGGAAGATCCTCTGGGGAAGGGAATGGCAATCCACTCCAGTATTCTTGCCTGGAGAATTCCATGGACAGAGAAGCCTGGTGGGCTACAGTTCGTGGGGTCACAAAGAGGCAGACACGACTGAGTGACACACACACACACACACACACACACACACACACACTGCTTTTCATGGTGTTGTTAACTTGAAAGGCCACAAGGGAGCAGCACTTCTTCATGTCCCACTCCTTTTTTTCCTGTAATTTCCTTGTTATTTTGTGTTGGAATATTGTTGATTTCTGATGTGTTTGTTTCAGTTGTACACATACATGATTCAATTATGCATAGATGTTTATTCTCTTTGGGTTCGTTTTCACGTATAGGTGATTACAGTGTGCTCATCAACGTTCCTATGCTATTCAGCAGTTACTTTTTGATCATCTATTTGATATATATTACTGTGTATATGTTAATTCCGAACTCTTAATTTCTCCCACTTGTTTCTGAAGGTTGGGGGCTCTGCAGAGGGCAACAGGCACTCCAGGTTCGCTGTGGAGATACACTGCCTGCTACATGCTCCCAGGTCCCTCAGCCCCAGGACACTCCAGCCTTGGTACCCAAGCCAATCAGGCTCCAGGGATGTGACATCAGCTCAGGTCACTATGGCCTGAGGGGAATTGAATCAACATATTTTTCTGTTTTTACCCTACAATTTGAACAGAAGTCAATTACAATCTTGTGGGGCTTTTTGTTTTTTCTTTTCAATCTACACATCTTGATTTTCTTGGTGACCAGAAATTTCTTTTCTAAATCTGTGAGGCTGTGTCTCTTTAGGAAAGAACTTCATTTGTATCCATTTTTAGGTTACACCTAGAGATGATATCACATGATACTTGTCTCTCTCTGTCTCCCTTACTTCACTCGGAATGATCATCTCTACTTTATTTCCTATGGCTTTTATTTCCTACCTCCTTATCATTGAGAAATATTGCATTGTGTACATGTGCCCCATCCTCTGTTTCCATTCAGCTGTAATTTCTACATTTAGCTTGCTTCAGACTTGACTTGACTGTTGTACATTGTTGGGCCAAGATTGCAGCAGTTCCCATGTCTTTAAATTTTTAAAAAAATTTTCTCTGGGTTTATGCCCAGCTGTGGGACTGCTGGGTCCTAAGGTACTCGTTTTGCAGTGAAAAGGGAATAAAGAAGAATTTGTTGCAGTAAAAAGAAAAAAAAAAAACGAGTGTAATGAGTTTTTCTCTTTCCCCTTCCTGAGAACAAAGAAGATAGAACAGTGAGCAGACCTGAATATTCCTAGTTTTTTGGGTTTTTTATCCTTTCCTAACTCTGCATGTCTGTAACTAAGTTTGCTTTCCTGCCCCCTTACTCTTCAGGAGCTACGCTTTGCACCTATTTAAAGTCTCCTCTATACTGGGAACAAATCATACTAAGAATAATCAGTCTAATAACACTAGAAAACTAGGCTGGGTGCCTTATGGACAATGCCAGTATATAGTTTTTCTACAAAATAAGGATTGGTATGGAACAAACTAAGTCAGATGACTTAGGTATATATTGGGCTATACATAGTGGAAGTTATTGACTTTAGTTCTTACTGATAACCTTATTATTATTGCTAGCTATATTGTTTTCTATATTGCCTGTTTCAAAAGTGTTGTCCCGAGCCAGAGTGAAGTAAGTCAGAAAAACACCAATGCAGTATATTAACGCATATGTATGGAATTTAGAAAGATGGTAACAACGACCCTATATACAAGGCAGCAAGAGACACAGATGTAAAAACAGACTTTCGGACATTGTGGGAGAAGGCAAAGGTGGGATGATTTGAGAGAATAACACTGAAGCATGTGTATTACCATATGTAAAACAGATGACCAGTGCAAGTTCAAGGCATGAAGCAGGGCACTCAAAGTTGGTGCTCTGGGACAACATCCCCAAAGAGGGATGGGGTGGGGAGGGAGGTGGGAGGAGGCTTCAGAATGGGGGCGGCACATGCACACCAGTGGCTGATTCATTTTGTTGTATGGCAAAAACCACCACAATATTGTAAAGTAATTATACTCCATTAAAATAAATAAATTAATCTAAAAAATTTTAAAAAGTGTTGTCCCTTACATTACCAAGTGTGTGACAAAAATGGTCATGTAATGTCCCCAAACTATGGACAGATTCATGACCCTGAAGGGGCTCTGCCATCTACCTCTACAAAGACTAAATCATAGCCATGAAGCTGTTGACCTTCAACACTCCCTGAAAGGAGTTCAGGGTGGAAATTAGGAATGAGGCACTCTGTGCTCTGAAAAACAAAACAAAACAAAACAAAACAAACCAAACCAAACCAACAACTGAATAAGAGGCCTTCAGATAGTTAGACACTGGGGAGGAGATTTTTATGACCCCTGATTCTTGTATGTTCTCAAATCTAGAGAAACACTAACATCACCAACAGTGACAGCCACTTTGGCTATTAAGAACAAAATTTACAATTCAAGTCAAAATAGAGTAGTTGTGGAAATAACTAGGTGACACTATGGTGTGATTTCAGATAAGGCCTCGTACTGTTGAGAACTTCAGTTTTCTGAGCTGTGTCAGGCTTAGGATGCCATCAGCCATTCTGAAAACCAAGTCTGTAGCAGCAGCTGACTACAGTCTTACTTTTTAAAGGTCTCTTGTAACTGTTATATGTATAGACAAGGAAATTGCTCTGGATCATATGTTGACAAGAAAAAAAAATGTGTAATGGCCAATAGCCAATTAAAGGATTAAAGGTTAAGATCTACATAGGTAAACCTAGACAACTGGCTACCGGGCGGCTTGTACAAGTCCCCTGAAAGTGTTAAGTCTAAATTAGGATTCAGGTTCAATTTCAGGCTTCATTTTTTCTAATTTGTCTATTAATGTTCAGGTTGTTATTCCTCCAACTATTTCTGAGTCCAAATGGCTCCATCCTTTTGGACAGGATGACCCAAGCACTGACCCTACCCGGACCACAATCAAAATCGTCATCAAACGTATCTTGGTTCTTACTCCTTCTTTGGGCCCTAGTTACAATAACTCTTTTACTGATCTATGGCCTCTGTTTTCTTAAACTACCTGTTAAGACTTGTCTCCTCCTGATAACAACAGATTTACATCAAGATAATAATGATGCGGAGAGAAAACACACGCCCCCAAAGAGATTAGAGCCACTCCTCCAAACAGATCCTGTGGCAATAACCACAAAAGTCACTCTGGGGCCCCTTAATAAAACAGGGCAAGAGCTCCATTACCCTGATTAGATAGGGTCTCTGAGTCCCATGTCAGCATTCAAGAAGTTACGAAAGATTGATCTTCTGTCCCTCATCACCCCAATGAAGATTTCTTGGGGTTCATGCCTCTCAAGGAAAATTTGAAATAGGAGATAGATGGGCCCCTGGGCTGAACAGCTGGTGATTGTCAAACAGAGCAAAACTGAGGTTTTGTCCTCAGCTAGACAAGAACAAGAATGACACCTATTGCCCTTTCTCCACTGATATGGAGGAAATAAAATGATGGGGGAATGTGTTGCAGTGAAAAGGAAAGAAAAAAGAGGAGTGAGTTTTTTTCTTTTCTTTCCTTAAAACAAAAAAGATAAAGAGATTAGTGAGCAGGCCTGTGCATCCTTATCTTTTTTACTTTCAATTCAGTTCAGTCACTCGGTCGTGTTCGACTCTTTGTGACCCCATGGACCGCAGCATGCCAGGCCTCCCTGTCCATCACCAACTCCCAGAGTTTACTCAAACTCATGTCCATTGAACCAGAGAAATTTTTGGTTACTGGTTATTCTGTCAACTGACTCCTTGAGCCGACATCTAAGAGGTTTCCTCAAAACCCTGCCAGATAGATAACATTTGTCAACATGGGGGGAAATTCCTGTAAGCCAACAGTTTTAAATTGCATGATAACTTTAAGGGCTTTGTAGGAGTCAAGATGACCCTCAGGAAGCTTCGTAACTTATGTGAGCTCGATTCGCCATCCTTTGACGTTGGATGACCGCCAGAGGGCACTCTTGACCTGCCCACTGTCCAAGCAGTACACCAGGTGGTCACTGGGACTCCAGGACATCCAGGTCAGTTTTCATACATAGACTCCTGGCTTCTAATAGCACAGACCCTGCCCCCATGGGCAAGATTTTGCACGAACAGACAGGGACAGAGTAGGGTATTTGTGGCCCAACCAGTCAGAAAAAGTGAAACAGAAAGCAGCCCGGCTAGCAGCAGCACTGAGGAGCTCAGATCCAGTGGAACAGACTGTTCCCTCGTGGGAAGGGAAAGCTAAGAAGAGACCACCACTACGCTATGACCAGTGTGCCCGTTGCAAAGAGACCGGACACTGGAGGAATGAGTGCCCCCATCGCAGAGGAACATCTAAAGGGTCGAAGAAGTTCAGTCAACCCAACAAAGAAAGGTACCAGCCTGAGCAGGCTGTCCAAAACCTTATCAGCCTGGCTGGAGCAGACAGACTAGGGAAGACTGGGCTCCCTGATCCTGGACCCCTGGGAGCCCACGGTCACGATGAAAGTAGGAGCCAATCAATGACTTTTATAGTGGACGTTGGAGCTGAACACTCCGTGGTAACCACACCTGTGGCTCCCCTCACAGGCTGAACAGCACCTATAGGTTGGGGTCACAGGGGACATGGCAGCCCGCTCATTTTGCAAGGCCTGTTCATGTCAGCTATGGGGCCATCTGGTGACTCATGAATTTCTGTACTTACCAGAAATTCCCCTGCTGGGTAAAGACTTACTGACAAAACTGGGGGTACAAATCACCTTGGCCCCCAGAAAGCCTGTGAGCCTCACCTTGGGGAGCCAATCAGCTCTGAGGATGGCTGTGACCATGCCCAGGGAAGATGAATGGTGTCTCTATTCCTCAGGGAGGGAACAAATAAATCCCCCCAGCCTGCTAAAAGAATTCCCTGATGTCTGGACAGAGAAGAGGCCCCCAGGTTTGGCCAAAAACCATGCCCCCATTGTGGTGGACCTGAGCCACAAGCCACTCCTGTTAGACAAAAACAAATATCCAGTACCATGGGAGGCATGCCTGGGAATTCGGGACCACATCCAGCATCTATGAGATGCCAAGATCTTAATTAAGTGTCAGTCTCCTTGGAACATCCACTCTTACCAGTCAAAAAATCTGAAGGGAACAACTACCACCCCATCCAGGACCTCCGCGCGGTCAACAGTGCAGTGATCACCATCCATCCAGTGGTCCCAAATCTCTATACTCTCTTGAATCTCTTACCCGCTCAGGCAATCTGGTTCACATGCCTCGATCTCAAAGTCACATTCTTCTGCCTCTGGCTGTCACCAGCCAACCAGCCATTGTTTGCCTTTGAATGGGAAGACCCGCACACTGGGAGAAAGACACAGCTGGCTTGGACTCGACTGCCACAAGGCTTCAGAAACTCACCTACCCTGTTTGGTGAAGTCCTGGCTGCGGACCCTGCTGCCTTTCCTGGAGAAACTTTAAACTGCACCCTACCCCAGTACATGGATGACCTGTTGCTAGCCAGCCCCACCCAAGGGGACTGCTGGAGAGGCACCAAAGCCTTGTTGGCTCTACTGTCCACTACAGGGTACAAGGTGTCATGGAAAAAGGCTCAGATCTGCAGACACGAGGTCAAGTACCTGGGGGTTGTCATCTTAAAAGAGCGTTGGGCACTCGGACATGAGAGGAAGCAAGCCTCTGTTCAGTACCTCAGCTGAACACCAAGAAAGAAGTCCATGAGTTCCTTGGGGCTGCTAGATTCTGCCGAATCTGGATACCAGGTTTCTCTGATTGCTAAGCCTTTGTTTAAAGCCACAGCAGGGTCTGGTAAGGACCCCCTGGAGCGGGAACCTGACCGGGGAAAAAGCTGTCAAAGAGATACAGAGACTCTTGACCTGCGCTCCAGCATTAGGGCTGCCAATGTGACACAGGACTTCAACCTCTTTGTAGGTGAGAAAAGTCACACCGCACTGGGGGTCCTCATGCAAACAATTGGGCCATGGCGGTGCCCAGTTGCATACCTGTCCAAACGACTGATCCAGTGGCCGCGGGATTGCCGCCAGGCCTCCAGGCTTAGCTGCCACTGTGGCTTTGGTCAGAGAAGCAGATAAGCTTTCTCGAGGGCAAAATGTAAACGTAAAGGTTCCCCATGCTGTCACTGCCCTGATGAACAGCCAGGGGCATACGTGGCTGACCAGCTCCAGGATGACTCGCCATCAAAGACTGCTTTGGGAAACCCACAGGTCCAACTCAAGACTGTGCAGACACTGAACCCCACCACCTTTTTACCTACAGAAGCAGGAACCCCCGATCATAACTGAGAGGAGGTCATAGATGAGATTTACTTGAGCAGGCTGGACCTGACGGACATTCCCCTCCAGAACCCAGAACTGGAACTGTTCACTGATGGAAGCAGTTTCATCCAAGATGGGCAGTGCAAAGCAGGCTCTGCCATAGCAACAATGGACGAGAGAGTGAAGGCTGAGGCCTGGCCACAAGGGTGGTCGGCACAGCGGGCTGAGCTGTGGGCACTCGCCCAGGCGCTAAGGCACGCCAAAGGGAAGCGAGTCAACGTCTATACTGATTCAAGGTATGCCTTTGCTACTTCACATATGCATGGAGCCATTTATAAAGAAAGGGGACCGTTGACAGCAGGAGGAAAGGAGATTAAAAACAAAAAAGAAATCCTTCAGCTGTTAGGAGCAGCCTGGAAGCCTTCCCAAGTGGCAGTCATCCATTGTAAAGGCCATCAGCGAGGAACTGATCCAATCAGCAAAGAAAATTCGTTGTCTGACCAGGCAGCCAAGGAGGTGGCGACTCAACCAAGCCCCACAGTGGGCCCCGAGGCAATCTTTAAGGCCCTCTTGACACCAGAATTGCCTCCATCCCCGAGATACACCAAGGAAGAAGATCAATGGGCTCTAAATGAGGGAAGAATAAAAGAAAAAGAGGGCTGGAGGAAGCTCCCAGACCAAAGACTCTTTGTCCCTAGCAATATAGCAGTCCAGCTGGTAAAACAACATCATGAGACAACTCATTTAGGAAAAACTGTGCTGGAGAGTTTACTGAGTCACTACTAGTTCATTCCTAAGCCCCCAGCCCTGTGCGCCCAGATCAGGGCTAGATGTGTGACTTGTGTGCAAAACACCACCAGCCAAGGACCAAGACCCAACCCAGGGGTGCAGGCAGTTGGGACACTGCCCTTTGAAGAACAAGAAGTGGACTTCACTGAAGTCAAGCCCTAGAGGGGCTATAAGTATTTACTTGTGGTGTTTGCACCCACTTGGAATGGACTGAAGCCTCCCCCACATGCACTGAACGGGCACAAGAAGTGGCCAAGGCCTCACTAAGAGACATAATCCCGACATACGGGCTGCCTCTTTCCATAGGGTCTGACAATGGGCCAGCTTTTGTGTCTGAGATAATCCAAACTTTATCCAGGACACTGGGAATCAAATGGAAGCTTCACACTACTTACAGGCCACAGAGCTCAGGGAAAGTTGACTGCATGAATCGGGCTGTCAAGACTACATTAGCTAAACTCTGTCAGGAGACCCAGTTATCTTGGGTCGACATGTTACCCCTAGTCTTACTCCAAGCCTGGTGCACCCTGAGGTCCTAAGGCTATTCTCTCTTTGAGATCTTGTATGGGAGAACAGCCCCAGTGATAGGAAAACTCAATGGAAACCCCCCAAAACTAGCTGAACTGGAGATGTCCCAATACCTCCAGGCCCTGGGAAAAGTCCTCCACCATATCGCCCGAGAAACCTTAGAAAGGACACCTATTCCTTTGGGCAATTGGGTTTATCCCTATCAGCCAGGAGATGAGGTGTGGGTTGAGGATTGGAAACTCCTCTGGGCCCACCAGTGTAATAAACCTGAGTTCTCCAACTCTCCGAGTGTTGTACTTGGTTTCTCGAGTACTGGTTTCTGCAGCAGTACTAGAAATGGCTCTAAGCCATTTACATTTAACCTCAGAACAATCCAATGAAGTGAGTATATTGTGCATAAGAAAGCAGATACACCAAGGGATGACATAGCTTTCCCAAGGTCATTCAACAGGGAAATGGTGAATTTACTAAAAGATGTGGAAGCCCTGACTATCAGAGCATTGTATTATGACCATGTTCATTACAAACTTGAGGCCATCAGCCCTAGGAAGGCAGAAACTGATATCCAGCATGACCTTATGGGGCCTTCCCGGGGCAGATCCTTTCCCCATATTCTCTGCTTTAGCTTCTCTCTGAAATACACAGATAATAGTATTTGATGCACATTTCCTGAGATCTTTTACAGATGTCAACCCCCACACGCACCAAATGGGAAATGTTAACTACTTGATGCCCATAACTTCCAAACTTCCTGAAGCCTAAAGATTGATAATGGTAACCCCTGTGACACCACCTTGTTAGCTCACCATCAACCACTCAGAGAACTGTGCATGAGTTGAATACTTACCCTGTAACCGCCCCCCTCACCTGCCTTTTAAAAATATTTTCTTGAAATCCTTTGAGGAGTTTTGGGTGGTGGTGGACATGAACCCACAGTTCTCCTTGCATAACCCTCTGAAAAACCTTTCTGTCCTCCAGACTCCAACATTTTGGTTTGTTTGGCCTCACTGTGCTTTGGGCCCATGAATTTGCATTTGGTAATAGTAGTAGACTCATGTCATTTTATGAATGTGAAACTGATACCCTGAGAGAAGAAATAACTTACTTAAAATCACACCACCAGGAAAGGTTGGGATGTAACTCAAACTCACATTTGAATGATTCATAGCTCCATGCTCCTAATTGCTCTGTTGTACTGCAGGAAGGCCAAGATATCTCTAAAGGGGATTTGACTTGCTCCGTAGAACTTAGCAGCACAGGATTAGTGAGTTATAGGAAAACTGAAATCACTTCACATGAAGAAAAATGCATCACAGCAGTGTGAGTGCACCTCAGGTCTCACATAAGGTCTCTTATGTTGGTCTCACTGTAAGACCAATGCTGACAGGTCTTATGTTGAGGTTGATGAAGAGGGGATTCTTGCATTATGAAAAGGTTCCATCAAGGACCTCTGAGGTCCTCTTCAACCTCCAGACTCAATGATTCATGTGGCTAAAGCCCCTGTCCCTTTAATTCCTGGGAACTTTATTCTTTGTGCCTTACACTTCTTACATTAAAATTGAGAAACAATAATGAGAATATAAAACTCATTTTTATATTTTTATAAAAAATGAGTTTTATATTTTTTATAAAAATATAAAAAATATTTTTATATTTTTATAAAAAAGTTTTTATATTTTTATAAAAACTCATTTTTATAAAAAAACTCACTTTTTTATATTTTTACATCTAAAGAATTGGGGTTCAGTTTAGGTGATCTGAAAAATATAAGGAACTAGCCTTCAGTGTTTGATTCTCCAAGGAGTTAATATTAGTGGAAGTCACTTTTGAATTCAGCAAGGATATTTCATTTTCAGCTGCCAATGAATTGATCTCTGTGGCAGACAGATTGAGTTGTGAGCAGCATATTTGTATGGTCCAATGCAGACTGTGTATGCTTAGCTTGGGTATAAGGTTTTGTACTTGCTACAGATGAATTCCTTTAAAAATTTTTTGCAAATTTGACTCAAATAAGAAATCTTTGGCAAAGGCTTTGGATCTTAAACACCTGATTCACTTCTTCTGATAAATTATTTAAACATTCCAAATGCTGTCATCCTACTCAGCTCGATGACATGAGCATACCATGCTTTGAACATCATGCTTATTTCTTTTTCAAGAACAGTTTATTTTGTCTGCCAAACGCATAAGAAGGATTATTTCCAAAAAAGGATAAAAGCCGAGAAAAAGAGGAGTAGTTGACAATTTGCATGTGTTCAGCTCAGCTCAGTGTCTCCCCTTCTTCCCCTATGCAAGCTTAACTCAATCCTTCCAGACATGTAGGTCCAAGAAAAATAACACTGATCTCTAGAGAAATATGTAATTCTCAGAAAAATAGAAGGTGTCAGATGGAAATGTTCTCATCTTCCATCTACCAAATCCATGAACCTTCCTCCGGCAGTGCCTCTCCTCTTTCTGCCCTCTTACAGTTGAGGACGAAGTCCTTCCTGATATACAGGAAAGGCCCACTCCTCTGTTTGCGCTATGAGCCTCAAGCCTTTTATCCCTCTAACGGACCCGTCGACACCATTGTTCTCTTCCCGCCCTGTATCTCCATCATCCCCACCTTGGTATAGAGGACAGGAATGTTTCCTACCATTCCAGTAAACAAGAGTCAAGCTATTAGCTACTATGGCTGCTTCCCAACTCTGTTCCCAGGATGCACCATGAATGGAATTCAGGATAGAGAAAAATAGGAAGCTTTATGTGCTTTGGGTACTGAACCTAGATAGTTCAAATGCACATCTAAGGAATAATTTCAATGACCTCAGATTCTTGCATCTTCCCATACCTACAAAAGCACTAAAATAATTAACTTGAGATGTCTGGTTTTGTGATTAGTAGTAATCTTTTGATATCTGACTACAAGGATGTTTTCCTGGCAAAAAACTCTGATACATTCTGGTTCATCCCTTGTCTCTTTGGAAGAGTTATCACAGCTGAGAAGCTGTCTCCTGAGCATAATCCTCAGTAAGGTCCCTGAATAAAACTTAGCTTGCAGCTTTTAAGTTGTGCATTTTTCTTCAGTTGAGAGTTTAAACAAATGCTCTAGTCTCTATCCTCTTAAACAAAAGAAAACACAGTATACTGCACATTGCCTCAAAACCTGTCCTGTTTCTTCTCTCTTCAAAGTCAGTCTTCAAAAGCACCTGAGTTGTCTACGTGAGGCGTTGCCATTTCCTCTCACCCCTGTTTCCTCTTCAGTCCACTCCAAGCTGGCCTCACCATCACAACCCCACCAAATGAGCTCTTACCAAAGGCAATAGGGGCTCCAGTGTTCCTCGATCCAATGACTACATTTTAATTCCCACTTCACCTGGCCTTTTAGAAGCATTTGCCGTTTTTCTTAAAAAGCTCTCTGTCCAGGCCTTTGTGACTGAATGCTCTCCTGGGTTTCCTACGGTCTCTCAATCTCTGCCTTTCAGGTGTGCCATCTTCTCCACCCAGCTTTACGTAGCAGAGCTCTTCAGGGTTTAGCCCTGCCTCTTGGTCTCTTCAAATTTCTTCCTTGGGATCTCTCTCTCCCCCAAGATGTCAAACACAATGCAAATACAGGGTCACAGCTGTCTTGTTCACCCTAATTCCTCAGCACCTACTCTCCATCACCTTTGCTTAATGAACAAACTTGAAGCCAGAAGTTCTGGATTCATCATAGAGAAAGGAAGAGCATGTGACAGGGAGTGAAACACAAGGATTAAAGGTGTAATATGTGGGGTCAGAGCTTTGTTCATAACCCAGCTCTTGTCTGTGATTTTGGACAAATTAATTTTTCCCCTTATTTCTAAAATAGAGCTAAATGTGATACTGATGATGGATTTTTCTGAGAATGAAATATATACTAGAATTAAAATTTCATAAGGGCATATCTTTAAGTTTTTTTGTTCAGTGAATAATACATATATCACTTAGAGTCTAGTTTGGTCAGTAAGCTATACCTGAACATCAAATCCAGCCCACCACATATTTCTACATGACTAAGAATGTTTTTTACATTTTTAAATAGTTGAGGGAAAGCAAGAATATGTGATAGAGACAGTATGTGGCTTTCAAAGTCTAAAACATTTACTGTCTACTGAAGCCGAGTCCCCCTAAAACTGTTGCAAGTGCTGCTCCAGGTCTTTGCTCAAAAATCATCAACCTACACCCGACCCCCACCTTTAACAGGACTGCATGCATGCTAAGTTGCTTCAGTCATTTGTGACCCTATGGACTGTAGCCCGCCAGACTCCTCTGTCCTTGGGATTCTCCAGGCAAGAATACTCGAACAGGTTGCCATCCCCTCCTGCAGGGGATCTTCCCAATCCAGGGATTGAACCTGCATCTCTTATGTCTCCTACATTGGCAGGCATGTTCTTTAACACTACTGCCACCTGGGAAGCCCTTAGCAGGAGTATCCTTGTTTAAAATCTGCCAACACCTCTTCACCCTTTAGCAGGAGTTAGCATAAAGTGATTGCAGTACACTTATGAAGTATTTTTAATATCGCTTCTGTGTACGGTAAACATGTATGCCTGGATCTTACAGGGAACCAATTTGGAAGCTCTGATTTAGAACAGTTTCCCTTATTTGGTAGTTAGGAGACCAAGGCCATCACAGAAGAAGGTTCTTCATGATTGAAGTCATGAAGTAAGTCACTGACAGAGCCCTCATAGAAACCCAGGACTCCAAGCTGATAGGCCAGTGCTCTGACCTCTTTATCAAACCTCTACAGATTTCTTCCTTCTAATCCAACCGCGCCAAAACTGGAGTGGGCCAGGCATAAGAACTTTTTTCCAAAGCTCCTCAGATGATTCTGATGATCAGTAGATCTGCTAACATGGCTGCAAACGGTGCCATTGGCACACCAGTAAATTTTAGTCAGCCAGGTTCCTCTGTAGGAGAAATTTGGAAAGAATGTTGAAATTTCTATGAAGGCATTATTTAATTAACTCTTACTGGATTCTCACATAGAAGATGTACACATATATGTTGGGACTGAAAACCAGTTTTTCACCAAGCCCCTAAATTCTGTCTTACTGTTGTACTAAAAGGAAGAAAATAAAAGGAGAAGATGTTTAAATATTGATAATGATTGAGCAGTAGTGGAATGGGGATAACATGAGCCTCAGGATTGGAACTGGACAGGCCAGATGAATTTCATCTCTATCAGTTACCAATTATATAGCCTTAGACATCTCACTTTGAATTTCTCCATCTCAAATTCTCTATCCACCAAGTGAAGACAGAAATGCCTATCAGACAAAATAATTACAAATGTCAAAGATAAAACAGTGAGTTCTGGATTACCTTGCCAGTGAGTTGAGGGACAGTAGGAGCCTCTTCCAGAGAACCAGGTAAATGTGTAGCTTCTGTTCTCCCACTGGGAGGGCAGTACAGCCTTATCAGCCCCTGCCCAGCGACCAAGCCCAGCCACAAAGGAAAAGACAGCCCAGGCTTATGTGGTACCTTAACCACTTCTGATGCTCACACGGATGAGTTCAGCTCAGGTGTCAATAACTGACTCTAGGAATTTGTAGCTGTGAGTTGGAGTTACCTATGAATGCCTGTTGGCACATCCTACATGTAACTGTAGAGCTGACTAGTCATAAGGCACTTCACACAGGGCCTGACATACAGGGGCAGCCATAATGATCATGATAATGACTATATGACTGCGGCATAGTGATAGACAGTCCCACTCTAGAGCCTGACCAGCCAAGATGCAGCTAGTGACCTTGAACATTATTTCCAAATGTCTCTAAGTCTCAAATTCTCTGTCAGTGAAATGAAAGTAATAATAGTATCTCCTGTTTTACATTATTATACTAATTAAATGAGCTGATATAGAAAAGGGTTTAACATAGTACCTGGTATAAATAGATATTCAGTAAAGTCGCTCAGTCGTTTCCGACTCTCAGTGACCCCATGGACTGCAGCCTACCAGGCTCCTCCGTCCATGGGATTTTCCAGGCAAGAGTACTAGAGTGGGGTGCCATCGCCTTCTCCACTAAACATTCCTCCAATTGAGCTATTTCAAATCCTGAAAGATGATGCTGTGAAAGTGCCGCACTCAATATGCCAGCAAATTTGGAAAACTCAGCAGTGGCCACAGGACTGGAAAAGGTCAGTTTTTATTCCAATCCCAAAGAAAGACAATGCCAAAGAACACTCAAACTACCACACAATTGCATTCGTCTCACACGCTAGTAAAGTAATGCTCAAAATTCTCCAAGGAAAGCTTCAACAATATGTGAACCATGAACTACCAGACGTTCAAGCTGGTTTTAGAAAAGGCAGAATAGCCAGAGATCAAATTGTCAACATCTGGTGGATCATCAAAAAAGCAAGAGAGTTGAAGAAAAACATCTATTTCTTCTTTATTGACTATGCCAAAGCCTTTGACTGTGTGGATCACAATAAACTGTGGAAAATTCTGAAAGAGATGGCAATACCAGACCACCTGACCTGCTTCCTGAGAAATCTGTATGCAGGTCAGGAAGCAACAGTTAGAACTGGACATGGAACAACAGACTGGTTCCAAATAGGAAAAGGAGTACATCAAGCTGTATATTGTTACCCTGCTTATTTAACGTATATGCAGAAAACGACTGAGCGACTTCACTTTCCCTTTTCACTTTCATGCATTGGAGAAGGAAATGGCAACCCACTCCAATGTTCTTGCCTGGAGAATCTCAGGGACGGGGGAGCCTGATGGGCTGCCATCTATAGGGTCGCACAGATTCGGACACGACTGAAGTGACTTAGCAGCAGAGAACATCATGAGAAACGCTGGGCTGGAAGAAGCACAAGCTGAAATCAAGATTGCTGGGAGAAATATCAATAACCTCAGATATGCAGATGACACCACCCTTATGGCAGAAAGTGAAGAGGAACTAAAAAGCCTCTTGATGAAAGTGAGGAGAGTGAAAAAGTTGGCTTAAAGCTCAACATTCAGAAAACGAACATCATGGGATCCAGTCCCATCACTTCATGGTAAATAGATGGGGAAATAGTGGAAACAGTGTCAGACTTTATTTTTTGGGGCTCCAAAATCACTGCAGATGGTGACTGCAGCCATGAAATTAAAAGATGCTTACTCCTTGGAAGGAAAGTTATGACCAACCTTGACAGCATATTAAAAAGCAGAGACATTACTTTGCCAACAAAGGTCCATCTAGTCAAGGATATGGTTTTTCCAGTGGTCATGTATGGATGTGAGAGTTGGACTATAAATAAAGCTGAGTGCAGAAGAATTGATGCTTTTGAACTGTGGTGTTGGAGAAGGCTCTTGAGAGTTCCTTGGACTGCAAGGAGATCAACCAGTCAATCCTAAAGGCAATCAACCCTGAATACTGGGAGGGCTGATGCTAAAGCTGAAGCTCTAATACTTTGGCCACCTGATTGGAAAAACTGACTGATTGGAAAAGATCCTAATGCTGGGAAAGATTGAAGGCAGGAGGAGAAGGAGACGATGGAGGATGAGATGGTTGGATGGCATCATTGACTAAATGGATGTGAGTTTGAGCAAGCTCCAGGAGTTAGTGAAAGACAGGGAAACCTGGCAAGCTGCAGTTCGTGGGGTTGCAAATAGTTGGACACGACTGAGCAACTGAACTGAATGCAAAACATGCTGACTATAGTTGATGACACTGTATTGTATAATTTAAATTTGCTAAGAGAGCAGAATTTAAATGTTCTCATTAAAACAGGATAATTATTTGAGGTGATGAACATATTAGTTACCTAGGTGGGGGAAAACCTTTCATAAATATACATGTAGCAAATCACAATGTACATTTTAAATATCTTACAATTTTATATATCAATTATACCTCAGTAGAGCTGAATTTTTAAAGGCACTAGTAAAAAATATAATTGAATATATTTATTGTCTTAAGAAAAAGATAGTAATTTTGATATGAAAATTAAAATTGATGAAATAAAAGACTGCTAATTTGATTACTCTAAAATGTTTAATTTCAGAGTAGCAGAAGCCAAAATCAAAATGAAAAACAAAAATTACTGTAAAATATTTTCAACCCATGAAACGTATAAAATGCCTAATATACAGATGTGGTTACAGATCAAAAAGAAAAGGCATTCACAGAAGAAAGAACTAAAATAACAAATAGCAAGTATGGTGAATATCACACATATTTAAAGATATAAAATTAAAACACAATGCAATGTCATTTTCACACATGACATTACATTTTGTCTTCTTTGAGTCAGTATACAAGGACGTGGTAACTAATTATTGTGGCAATCATTTTATGATATATACATGTATCAAATCACATTGTATACTTTAAACTTACATAATGTTATATGTAAGCTATATCTCAATAAAGCTAGAAAACTAAAAAAAAATTAAAGATGTGGTAGCTAAGAATAGCACAGTATAGCAATTTGGCAATTCTATATCCATTTTTACAGCTTACACTCTTTGCCCCAGTATTCCCATATACAGTTATTTAACCCTAAACAAGCACATATCAAGTGCAAAAAATATATCCATTACAGTGTTTATTACAGTGAAGTATTAGTGAAAAATTAGAAAACCTAAATGCCCATCAACAGATTTTGATCAGATTATCTATTATTGATGATGTTCAATATTATTGTTGTAGCCACATGTCCCGGAAAACAAACTCACTCCGAAGGACAATGCAGATAGTGGAGTGCAGTTTATTACACCAGCGGGCCCAAGGCAGAGTCTCCTCTTAGCCAAGGATCCCGACCAGTTTTTGTGAAAACCTTTGACTGTGTGGATCACAGTAAACTGTGGAAAATTCTGAAAGAGATGGGAATACTGGACCGACCACCTGACTTGCCTCTTGAGAAACCTATATGCTGGTCAGGAAGCAACAGTTAGAACTGGACATGGAACAACAGACTGGTTCCAAATAGGAAAAGGAGTACGTCAAGGCTGTATATTGTCACCCTGCTTATTTAACTTCTATGCAGAGTACATCATGAGAAACGCTGGGCTGGAAGAAGCACAAGCTGAAATCAAGATTGCTGGGAGAAATATTAATAACCTCAGATATGCAGATGACACCACCCTTATGGCAGAAAGTGAAGAGGAACTCAAAAGCCTCTTGATGAAAGTGAGGAGAGTGAAAAAGTTGGCTTAAAGCTCAACATTCAGAAAACGAAAATCATGGGATCCAGTCTCATCACTTCATGGCAAATAGATGGGGAAACAGTGGAAACAGTGTCAGACTTTATTTTTTGGGGCTCCAAAACCACTGCAGATGGTGACTGCAGCCATGAAATTAAAAGACGCTTACTCCTTGGAAGGAAAGTTATGACCAACCTAGATAGCGTATTGAAAAGCAGAGACATTACTTTGCCAACAAAGGTCCATCTAGTCAAGGCTATGGTTTTTCCAGTGGTCATGTATGGATGTGAGAGTTGGACTGTGAAGAAAGCTGAGTGCCGAAGAATTGATGCTTTTGAACTGTGGTGTTGGATTCTTGAGAGTCCCTTGGACTGCAAGGAGATGCAACCAGTTCATTCTAAAGGAGATCAGCCCTGGGTGTTCTTTGGAAGGAATGATGCTAAAGCTGAAACTCCAGTACTTTGGCCACCTCATGTAAAGAGTTGACTCATTGGAAAAGACTCTGATGCTGGGAGGGATTGGGGGCAGGAGGAAAAGGGGATGACAGAGGATGAGATGGCTGGATGGCATCACCAACTCAATGGACGTGAGTTTGAGTGAACTCCGGGAGTTGGTGATGGACAGGGAGGCCTGGTGTGCTGCAATTCATGGGGTCGCAAAGAGTCGGACACGACTGAGTGACTGAACTGAACTGACTATATATCCTAAGTGTAAGTGCTCAAACCCACCTCCCCAAATTCTCTGAAACTAGTCTGAACAAAGGAAAAGATACAATCAATGTTAACCCATGATTCATATGCCTTAAGCCTAGGTAGTTAATGGTGGACAATTATCAATAGGCCTGTGGTCGTACCCCAGTAAGCATAATAGAATTTATGATTCTATTCGGTTACACAGATAATTAGGGTTTTTTTTTTTTTTTTTTAGGTGACAGAGAGTCTAGGTACAAGCCCTGGGGCTCTTCCATCGGGGGCGGGGATGGGGGTCTGATTTTCCAGTTTGTATGTTGTTTCCATAGACACAGGGCATATATAGCTCAAAGTCCACAGTCTGGTCCAAGATGGAGTCCTGCTTTCAAGATGGAACGTGTTCTGTCTGTTTCCTCCTTCATTATGTTCTCTACATTTAAAACTATAGAAACATTAGATATTAGTCACAGCAGTTGTGTTATAGACTACAATGTGAACATTTTTTTTCCGCTTTATTAACTTTATGCCAAGACTTCATCTCTGGAAGACAGAATATACAAAATGTTGCTGAGAGATATGGGGATTAGAAAATATGAATTAGAGAATAACAGGGTTGGAAGAGCAATTAGATCATTTCATACTCTATTTTCATTTTCAGAGGGTAAATTATGATACAGAAAGGAGAAGTAACTTATCCAGAGTCACACGGTTGTAAATAAAAATGTCGCCTTGTTATATCAGTAAACAAAGGATGTTACAGCCATTGAGCAATCACAGCACCATCACCCTTGAGGGAGCCTTGAGGGAACTCAGCGTAGAAACAAGAAGCCCATTATTTAGCAGTCAACAGCTGCAGCAGTCCCGATGGTGCACCCTCAGGGGCCTCGGGATGAGAACGCACAGGATACTGGCCTCAGATAGCTGAGGTGTATATCAAAGGAACGATTACAGTGAACCCAGATTTTTGCATCTTCTCATACATAGAAAAGCACTAAATTCCTAATCTTGAGATATCTGGCTTTCTCAACTTACCAGTAACCTTTAGATATCCCAACTACCTGGTCTCTATTACAAAAACTCCTATACATCCTGGCTCCTCTCCTTTCCTCTTCAGAGCAGTCTCTCAGAAATACCTGACATGCTTTGTCCCAGGCTTAAGTCCTCCGTTTTGTCTGCCAAATAAAACATAACTCTCAACTTTTAGGTTATGCATTTTCCTTCAGTCAGCACAATCATAGAGAAGGTATAAGACTTCAGGTATTCTGGTTGCAGCTTAGTATTTTGTTCCCCAGAAAAACATAAGCCCCTCGGGGACAGGTCCACACAGGTAATGCCTATAGTAGAGCCTCAATATGTAGGTTATAGAAGGGAGAACAAATGGGTATGTTGACTCATGCCCATCCAGTCAATTTGCTTGGACTGTCAGGTCACAGCCCTTCCCATTATGACCTGGTTGCCCTGGTGACTCGGAGAAGGCATTGGCAACCCACTCCAGTACTCTTGCCTGGAAAATCCCATGGAAGGAGGAGCCTGGTAGGCTGCAGTCCATGGGGTCGCACAGAGATGGACACGACTGAAGTGACTTAGCAGCAGCAGCGGCAGCCCTGGTGACTCAGTCATAAAGAACACACGTGTCAATGCAAGAGACACAGGTTCTATCTCTGGGTCAAGAAGATCCCTTGGAGAAGGAAATGACAACCCACTCGAGTATTCTTGCCTGGGAAATCCCATGGACAGAGGAGCCTGGCGGGTTACAGACCATGGGATCGCAAAAGAGTCGGACATGATTTAACAACTAAACAACAAATATAATTAGATCTAGTGAATTGAAAGGAATGCATCCCTTTCAACGCAGTGACTAGAGTCAAATACTTAAGTGCCTTAGGCCAAAGCTTTCACCACCTTGCAATGTAAATTTCATAAGAGATCTTAGGAAGAATTTATATATAATTTGCTGAACTTTAAAGCCAACATTGAATTATTTTCTATTGAGTCCTGTTACATACTTGGTGTAAAGTATTACCCTGGAAATCAGAATTTTATCCCCGGTCCTGTGCTTTCTTACTGTAGCAAGACCCAAACCGGATATTCTCTTCCTCTCGATAGCATTTTTCTCTCTGGTTCTTCAAGAAAGAAATGCTGGGAAAAGCGTTCAAGAATAAGAAATTTATTTAAAAGGTGATTCCAGGAAACACAGGTAGAGGAATTGAAAAGTAAGATAGAGAAGATAATGGAGGATTAGGATGGGAAGACCACCTTCTACCCTACAAAGTCATCAAAAGATCATTTGAATGCTGAGCAACTTCCACAAAATAACTTCTGAACACTGGCAGAGGACACCAGGCACCCAGAAAGGCAGCCCATTCTCTTCAAAAGGAGGTAGGACAAAATATAAAAGACAAAAAGAGAGACAAAAGAGTTAGGGATGGACACCCTTCCTGGGGAGGGAGTGGTGAAGGAGGAGAAGTTTCCAAACAGCAGGAAATCCTCTCACCGGTGGGTCTGTGGGGAGTTTTAGAATCTCAGAGGGCAGCATAACTGGGAGGAAAAAAAAAAAAGCCCGCAGAATACGCATCTAACCGCAACTGCCAGAGAAGTAGCCCAGATGCTCATGTCTGCCACCAGTGAGCAGGGGCTGGACAGGGAGGCGCGGGTTACATGCTTAGGGTAAGGACCAGGTCTGAGTGTCCTGAGGACAATCTGAGGGAGCTAACGTGAGATAGCAACCCAAACTGTGGGATATAGCCAGAGAGAGAGAGAGAGAGAAAAAAAAAAAAAGAGAGAACTTTCCCGTGAAAAGCTCTAACCTAAGGCGCAGCTCGGAGAAGGCAATGGCACCCCACTCCAGTACTCTTGCCTGGAAAATCCCATGAACAGAGGAGCCTGGTAGGCTGCAGTCCATGGGGTCACTAAGAGTCGGGAATGACTGAGCGACTTCACTTTCACTTTTCACTTTCATGCATTGGAGAAGGAAATGGCAACCCACTCTAGTGTTCTTGCCTGGAGAATCCCAGGGATGGGGAAGCCTGGTGGGCTGCAGTCTATGGGGTCGCACAGAGTCAGACATGACTGAAGCGACTTAGCAACAGCAGCAAGGCGCAGCTTGGCCCACTCATAGAACAAAAGATTGAGTGAACACCAAAGGAGAGCCAACTGGCTGCGGACGGGCCCCTCCCTCCGCTGGAGGCAGAGGGGCAGGCGGGTGACAGCCAGAGCGGGAAGGCAAGGGGCTATCTTGGCCCCAGAGATGGCATCCTCCACCGAACTGTGAGCAGGCTCCCAGTTGCTAACCACGGCTTCCTGGGATCCTGGACGGTTGATGCCTACCAGGAGGGTTGTAGCCTGAGATCAGCTCCCTAGAGGTGACAAGCGGCACACCTGAAATGGTGCTCTCGCGGTGCACCCAGGAAACTGAGCGGCCAGGACCGGGGAGGTGATTAAAACTCCACCTGGGACAGTGCAGTCGCCAAGCACCTGGTCGCCTGAGCTGTTCGGACCTGGGGAGGGCACAAAACGCACGCCCAACCGAGTCTGCCTTTGTGGAGTACCTGAGAACCTGAACCTGGGAAGTGCACAAAATACAGGGCCCGCTTTGGACAGTTCCCCTGCAGAGCAACCTGGACCCCGAGCAGTGTAGATCCAGAAAGCTCACACTGCTGTGAGCTGGGGCAAACCCAGTGAGGTCCATACACTGCAACCACTCCCCACACACGCCAGTGATATTTGTTTGCAGTGCTCCTCCCTCCCCACAACACAACTGAGCAGATGAGCCTAAATAAGTGATCACCTTTGCCCCCTTGGGTCAGGATGGAAATTAGACACTGAAGAGACTTGCAGAAAGAGGAAGCCAAAATAAACAAAGAGGGAATCGTCCTGGAAGTGACAGGTGCAACAGATTAAAACCCTGTAGTTAACATTGACAGGGGTGTATTTTGCACCCTGCTTGTTTAACTTATATGCAGAGTGCATCATGAGAAATGCTGGGCTGGAGGAAGCACAAGCTGGAATCAAGATTGCTGGAAGAAGTATCAATAACCTCAGATATGCAGCTGACACCACCCTTATGGCAGAAAGTGAAGAAGAACTAAAAAGCATCTTGATGAAAGTGAAAGAGGAGAGTGAAAAAGTTGGCTTAAGCCTCAACATTCAGAAAACGAAGATCATGGCATTTGGTCCCATGACTTCATGGGAAATGGATGGGGAAACAGTGGAAACAGTGTCAGACATTATTTTTTTGGGCTCCAAAATCACTGTAGATGGTGACTGCAGCCATGAAATTAAAAGATGCTTGCTCCTTGGAAGAAAAGTTATGACCAACCTAGATAGCATATTTGGCTATGGTTTTTCCAGTGGTCATGTATGGATGTTAGAGTTGGACTATGAAGAAAGCTGAGTGCAGAAGAATTGATGCTTTTGAACTGTGGTGTTGGAGAAGACTCTTGAGAGTCCCTTGGACCGCAAGGAGATGTAACCAGTCCATTCTAAAGGAGATCAGCCCTGGGCGTTCTTTGGAAGGAATGATGCTAAAGCTGAAACTCCAGTACTTTGGCCACCTTATGCAAAGAATTGACTCATTGGAAAAGACTCTGATGCTGGGAGGGATTGGGGGCAGGAGGAGAAGGGGACGACAGAGGATGAGATGGCTGGATGGCATCACTGATGCCATCAGTGATGTCCATTGACTTGATGGATGTGAGTTTGAGTGAACTCTGGGAGATGGTGTTGGACAGGGAGGCCTGGCGTGCTGCGAGTCATGGGGTCGCAAAGAGTCGGACACAACTGAGCGACTGAACTGAACTGAACTGAAGCATTGGAAGGGGCCTATAGACCTTGAGAAGAAATACAAGCTGGAACAAGGAACTATCTGAAACTGAACTGACCCCACACTGCCCACAACAGCTCCAGAGATATTCTTAGATATATTTTTACTATTATCATTTCAAATTAAAAATTTTTTTTTCAAGTTTTTTATTACTCCTTTTTCATTTTTATAACCTTTAAAAAAAAGACCCAATTTTTAAAGCAAATTTCATATATATATATTTTTATAATTTTTGTGATTGATTTTGTTTTGTATTTTCAATATTGTATTTTTGAGAGTCTAACCTCTACTGTAGATTTTTAATCTTTGATTTTTGGTATTTGTTATCAATTTTGTACCTTTAAGAATCTAATCTTCAGTATCCATTTTCACTTAGGGGTGTGATTACTTGCTTGATTGCTCTCTCCCCTTTGACTCTCCCTTTTCTCCCCCAGGTCACCTCTATCTCCTCCCTCCCCCTTCTCTTCTCTATTTAACTCTGTGAATCTCTCTGGGTGTTCTGGGCTGTGGAGAACACTTAGGGAACTGATTACTGGCTAGATTGCTCTCCCCTTTTGATTCCCCCTCTTCTCCTCCTGATCACCTCTATCTCCTTCCTCCCTCTTCTCTTCTCCATGCAACTCTGTGAACCTCTCTGGGTGTCCCTCACTGTGGAGAATTTTTTCACCATTAACCTAGATGTTTTATCATCTGCGCTGTATGGATGGAGAAGTCTTGAGGCTACTGTAAGAATAAGACTGAAAGCCAGAGGCAGGAGGCTTAAATCCAAAACTTGAGAACACCAGAGAACTCCTGATTCCAGGGAACATTAATAGACAAGAGCTCATCCAAATGCCTCCATACCTACACTGAAACCAAGCTCTACCCAAGAGCCAACAAGTTCCAGAGCAAGACATACCATGCTAAATCTCCAGAAAAAGCAGGAACACAGCCCTGAGCATTAAAAGACAGGCTGCACAAAGCCATGCCAAACCCATAGACACCCCAAAACTCACTACTGGACTCTTCATTGCACTTCAGAGAGAATAGATCCAGCTCCACCCACAAGAACACAGACCCAAGCTCCCGAAACCAGGAAACTTTGACAAGCCACTAGTCCAACCCCACTCACAGGGAGCAAGCTCCACAATAAAGAGGAACCACAAACTTCCAGCCTACAGGAAGGGCACCCCAAACACAGCAATCTAAACAAAATGAAAAGGCAGAGAAATATTCATCAGGTAAAGGAACATGATAAATGCCCACCAAACCAAAGAAAAAAGGAGGAGATAGGGAGTCTACCTGAGAAAGAATTCAGAATAATAGTAAAGATGATCCAAAATCTTGAAAACAAAATGGAGTTACAGATAAATAGACTAGAGACAAGGATTGAGAAGATGCACGAAATGTTTAACAAGGACCTAGAAGAAATAAAAAAGTCAATCAATAATGAATAATGCAATAACAGATCAATAGCACTCTGGAGGGAACTAACAGTAGAATAACTGAGGCAGAAGATAGGATAAATGAGGTAGAAGATAGAATGGTGGAAATAAATGAGGCAGAGAGGAAAAAACAAAAAAGAATTAAAAGAAATGAGGATAATCTCAGAGACCTCTGGGACAAGATTAAACTCGCCAACATTCAAATCATAGGAGTCCCAGAAGAAGACAAAAGAAAGGGCATGAGAAAATACTTGAGGAGATAATAAATGAAAACTTCCCTAAAATGGGGAAGGAAATAGCCACCCAAGTCCAAGAAACCCAGAGAGTCCCAAACAGGATAAACCCAAGGCAAAACACCCCAAGACACATATTAATCAAATTAATGAAGATTAAACTCAAATATTAAAGGCCTTAAACTCAACAAATATTAAAAGCATCAAGGGAAAAGCAACAAATAACACATAGGGGGATCCCCATAAGGATAACAGCTGATCTTTCAATAGAAACTCTTTAGGTCGGAAGGGAATGGCAGTACATACTTAAAGTGATGAAAGAGAAAAACCTACAACTCAGATTACTATACCCAGCAAGGATCTCATTCAAATATGAAGGAGAAATCAAAAGCTTTACAGACAAGCAAAAGCTGAGAGAATTCAGCACCACCAAACCAGCTCTTCAACAAATGCTAAAGGATCTCCTTTAGACAGGAAACAGAAAAGGTTTATAAACTCAAACCCAAAACAACAAATTAAATGGCAATGGGATCATACTTATCAAAAAAGACAAAGACTGGCTAAATGGATACAAAAACAAGACCCCTATATATGCCAAGATACCCACCTCAAATCAAGGGACACATATAGACTGAAAGTGAAGGGCTGGAAAAGGATATCTCATGCAAATGGAGACCAAAAGAGAGCAGGAGTAGCAATACTCAGATCAGATACAATAGGCTTTGAAATAAAGGCCATGAAAATAGACAAAGAAGGACATGACATAATGATCAAAGGATCAATCCAAGAAGAATATATAACAATTATAAATATATTTGCGCCCAACATAGGAGCACTGCAATATGTAAGGCAAATGTTAACAAGTATGAAAGGGGAAATTGACAGTATCACAATAATAGTGGGAGACTTTAACAGCCCACTCACACCTATGGATAGATCAACCAAACAGACAATTAACAAGGAAATACAAACTTTAAATGATACAATGGACCAGTTAGACCTAATTGATATCTATAGGACATTTCACCCCAAAACAATGGATTTCACCTTTTTCTCAAGTGCACATGGAACATTCTCCAGGGTAGATCACATTCTGGGCCATAAGTCTGGCCTTGGTTAGTTAAAAAAAAATTGAAATCATTTCAAGTATTTTTTCTGATCATAATGTGGTAAGATTAGATGTCAACTACAGGGGAAAAAACTATTAAAAATACAAATGTATGGAGGCTAAACAACACACTTCTGAATAACCAACAAATCACAGAAGAAATAAAAAAAGAAATCAAAATATGCATAGAAACAAATTAAAATGAAAACACAACAACCCAAAACCTATGGGATTCAGTAAAAGCAGTGCTGAGGGGAAGGTTCATAGCAATACAAGCTTACCTCAAGAAACAAGAGGAAAAATCAAATAAATAACCTAACTTTACACCTAAAGCAACTAGAAAAAGAAGAAATGAAGAGCCCTGGGGTTAGTAGAACGAAAGAAATCATAAAAATTAGAGCAGAAAAAAGTGAAAAAGAGACAAAGGAGACTATAGCAAAAATCAACAAAACTACAAGTTGGTTCTTTGAGAAGATAAATAAAATAGACAAACCATTAGCCAAACTCATCAAGAAAAAAAGGGAAAAGAATCAAATCAACAAAGTTAGAAATTAAAATGGAGAAATCACAACAGACAACACAGAAATACAAAGAATCATGAGACTACTATCAGCAACTATATGTCAATAAAATGGACAACTTGGAAGAAATGGATGAATTTTTAGACAAGTATAACCTTCCAAAACTGAACCAGGAGGAAATAGAAAATCTCAACAGACCCATCACAAGCATAGAGATAGAAACTGTAATCAAAAATCTTCCAACAAACAAAAGCCCAGGACCAGATGGCTTCACAGGTGAATTCTACCAAAAATTTAGAGAAAAGCTAACACCTATCCTACTCAAACTCTTCCAGAAAATTGCAGAGGAAGGTAAACTGCCAAATTCATTCTATGAGGCCACTGTCACCCTAATGCCCAAACCAGACAAAGATGCTGCAAAAAAGAAAACTATAGGCCAATATCATTGAGGAACATAGATGCAAAAATCCTCAAGAAAATTCTAGTGAACAGAATCCAACAACATATTAAAAAAGATCATACATCATGACCAAGTGGGCTTTATCCCAGGGATGCAAGGATTCTTCAGTATTTGCAAATCAATCAATGTGATACACCATATTAACAAATTGAAAGAGAAAAACCATATGATTATCTCAATAGATGCAGAGAAAGCCTTTGACAAAATTCAACATCCATTTATGATAAAAGCCCTCTAGAAAGCAGGCATATAAGGAACATGCTGCTGCTGTTACTAAGTCACTTCAGTCATGTCTGACTCTGTGCAACCCCATAGACGGCAGCCCACCAGGCTCCCCTGTCCCTGGGATTCTCCAGGCAAGAACACTGGAGTGGGTTGCCATTTCCTTCTCCAATGCGTGAAAGTGAAAAGTGAAAGTGAAGTCACTCAGTTGTGTCTGACTCTTAGCGACCCCATGGACTGCAGCCTACCAGGCTCCTCCGCCCATGAGATTTTCCAGGCAGGAGTACTGGAGTGGGGTGCCATTGCCTTCTCTGAGAAGCAACATACCTCAACATAATAAAAGCCATATATGATAAACCCACAGCAAACATTATCCTCAACGGTGAAAAATTGAAAATGTTTCCCCTAAAGTCAGGAACAAGACATGGGTGTCCACTCTCACCATTACTATTCAACATAGTTTTGGAAGTTTTAGCCACAGCAATCAAAGAAGAAAAATAAATGAGAGGAATCCAGATTGGAAAAGAAGAAGTAAAACTCTCACTGTTTGCAGATGACATGATCCTCTACATAGAAAACCCTAAAGACACCACCAGAAAATTACTAGAGCTAATCAATGAACATAGTAAAAAGTTGCAGGATATAAAATTAATACACAGAAATCCCTTGCATTCCTATACAGTAACAATGAGAAAACAGAAAGAGAAATTAAGGAAACAATTCCATTCACCATTGTGATGAAAAGAATAAAATACTTAGGAATAAATCTACCTAAAGAAACAAAAGATCTATATATAGAAAACTATAAAACACTGATGAAAGAAATCAAAGATGACACAAATAGATGGAGAAATATACCATGTTCATGGATTGGAAGAATCAACATAGTGAAAATGAGTATACTACCCAAAGCAACCTATACATTCAGTGCAATCCCTATCAAGCTACCAATGGTCATTTTCAGAGAACTAGAACAAAAAATTTCACAATTTGTATGGAAATACCCAAAACCTAGAATAGCCAAAGAAATCTTGAGAAAGAAGAATGGAACTGGAGGAATCAACCTGCCTTGCTTCAGACTATACTACAAAGCTACAGTCATCAGGACAGTATGGTACTGGCACAAAGACAGAAATATACATCAATGGAACAAAATAGAAAGCCCAGAGATAAATCCATGCACCTATGTCAGACACTACTGAGCGACTTCACTTTCACTTTTCACTTTCATGCATTGGAGAAGGAAATGGCAACCCACTCCAGTGTTCTTGCCTGGAGAATCCCAGGGATGGGGAGCCTGGTGGGCTGCTGTCTCTGGGGTCCCACAGAATTGGACATGACTGAAGTGACTTAGCAGTAGCAGTAGCATGGACACCTTATCTTTGACAAAGGAGGCAAAAATATACAGTGGAGAAAAGACAATCTCTTTAACAAGTGGTGCTGGGAAAACTGGTCAACCATCTGTAAAACAATGAAACTAGAACACTTTCTAACACCACACACAAAAACAAACTCAAAATGGATTAAAGATCTAAATGTAAGATCAGAAACTATAAAACTCCTAGAGGAAAACAATAGGCAAAACACTCTCTGATATAAATCACAGCAAGATCCTCCATGACCCACCTCCCAGAGTAATGGAAGTAAAAGCAAAAATAAACAAATGGGACCTAATTAAACTTAAAAGCTTTTGCACAACAAAGGAAACTATAAACAAGGTGAAAAGACAGCCTTCAGAATGGGAAAAAATAGTAGCAAATGAAGCAACTGACAAAGAATTAATCTCAAAAATATGTAAGCAGCTCATGCAGCTCAATACCAGAAAAATAAACAACCCAATCCAAAAATGGGCCAAAGAACCAGACATTTCAAACCAAAGAAGACATTCAGATGGTTGACAAACACATGAAAAGATCCTCAACATCACTCATTATCAGAGAAATGCAAATTAAAACCACAGTGAGGTACCATCTCATGCAGTCAGAAAGGCTGCTAGCAAAAAGTCTACAAACAACAAATGCTGGAGAGGGTGCAGAGAAAAGGGAACCCTCTCACACTGTTGGTGGGATTGCAAACTAGTACAGCCACTATGGAGAACAGTGTGGAGATTCCTTAAAAAACTGGAAATAGAATTGCCATATGACCCAGCAATCCTGCTGCTGGGCATACACACCAAGGAAATCAGAACTGAAAGAGACAAGTGTACCCCAATGTTCATCGCAGCACTGTTTACAATAGTTAGGACATGGAAGCAACCTAGATGTCATTGGCAGATGATAAGAAAGTTGTGTTACATATACACAATGGAATATTACTCAGCAATTAAACAGAATGCATTTGAATCAGTTCTAATGAGGTGGATGAAACTGGTACCTATTATACAGAGTGAAGTAAGTCAGAAAGAAAAACACCAACACAGTATATTAAAGCATATATATATATGGAATTTAGAAAGATGGTAATGACGTGAGACAGCAAAAGAGACACAGATATAAAGAACAGACTTTTGGACTCTGTGGGAGAAGGCGAGGGTGGGATGATTTGAGAGAATAGCATTGAAACATGTATATTACCACATGTGAAACAGATGACCAGTCCAAGTTCGATGCATGAAACAGGGCACTCAAAGCGGTGAACTGGGTCAACCCAGAGGGATAGGATGGGAAGGGAGGTGGGAGGTGGTTCAGGATGGGGGACACATATACACCCATGGCTGATTCAAGTCAATGTGTGGCAAAACCCACCACAGTATTTTAAAGTAATTAGCCTCCAATTAAAATTAACTAATTAAAAAAAACCAACAAACTACAGCAGGACACAAGACATGAGGAATGGACCTGGACAACCCTATGGCTGAGGATTGGAGATGGCAGTGTGAAAATTGGAGATGGCAGCATGAATACTGGAGACAGCAATGTGAAAACTGGAAACAGCTCACAAACCCTGTCTTAAGTCATCACCCCCATTTCCGAGCCCTTTTACTTCATACACACGCATGACCTCCCAGCCCCTGAAAGCTTTTGAGTTTGTGTAACTCTACCTAGTAGTGTGAGAACCAGTTAGCAGAGGGATGCAATAGGCAAGAGATAAGGGAAGCCTGAACCAAGGCAACGGCAGTGGGCCCGAATGGGAGGCCTGAATGAGACAGTTCAAAACAGAATGAATGGGGTTAGGACAGAGGGACCTGGGAGGTGGGTCACTGGACAGACACAGACAGAAGTAATTTGGTTCTCTTGCTAATAACGTCACATCCCTGCAGAGCTAGTCTTCCTGTTGTGTCAAGTGAAAGTGCAGAGTTGGAGACACGGCTCAGAGTTTCCTGCCTAAAGATTGTATTTGAAGTTGTTTTCATAGAGCAAGAAAGCGGGTATCTAGAGGAAGAGCACCAGTGACTACATTCAGCAGAAACAAGTTCCAACTCTTTGGGCCTCCTATCACATATCCTTTCAGGAGACTCCTTTCTGTTTGCTGGCTAAGGGAGAGCTGTCTGAGGGACAGAACCAGTGCAGCCCCAGAGACCCAGGAGCAGGGACTTGGATTAAGCACCACCTCTGGAATGAGCAAATTCCCACCATTTTCATTCTTCAGTCACTCTGCTCAAAAACCAAGTTCTTGGGCATTTGACCGAGTGTGTGTAGCAATATCTAGGAAAGCCTTCCTGAAAACATGGGAAAGAGGCCAATAATATTCCCATTTTACAGAAGAAAGTTAAGTGGTTGCCCAGAAGACTTGGCAGGACCAGGGAGAACTCAAGTTCCCCTACCTCAGAAGTAGGTTGAGAAGCAATGCCACTTTCCTGGCCTGATGCTGGGGACATTTCCACAGGCCAACGAAAGGCTCTGTTTTATACAGAAGCATTATGACTTTTGTCTGCATATGTGCATTTTCACACAGGTAAACACTCATTACTTTGCATCTGTATTTCTTTTTCTTCAAATTATTTTTTTATTTTTGATTGTCCTTGTATATGTCAATCTCAGGCCACATTTGGTCCTAGAAATTTAGACACTTTGAATTACATGCACAGTCCACAATCTCATCCAAATTAACATCTTTGACATGATTTGAAATGTAGCTACATGTTTTGGAATATAACTTATCTTTAACATGATAATAATGTTTGAAATACTATCAGAAAAAAAGTCCAGGCTGTATTTCTTAACCTGAGCTTGTATCAACAGTCTAGAACAGGAAATCAGAAATGACCATTGCCCCAAGACAGCATCCAATGTGAGAGAGAGGGAGAGGTCCCCTGAGCAAAATTGGGGCATTTTACCATGTGGTTTTAACACTCATGCAGAGACAACCGTGCTGATACTAGGGGAGGGCACTGCCCAGAACTCATGTGTGACCACTCATTCAAGAAAGCAGTCTCAACAGATGATGACACAGAATCCAGACTGTCTTCTCCTTCCCGTCTTCTTCTGAAATCCATGCAGAGACAATGGGGAGATAAATGTAGAGCAAACACTTAGGGAATGGGTTTGGAGCCATGCTCAAGTTTCAGTGCAATGTTCAAGCAACTCATTTGTGACTAAAAAGTAAACAGGCAAACAACCAACCTTGAACTCAAAAACATTCTTGGAGAATTTAAAAATACCTCTTTCGGGCATGAGGGATTTCAAAAAGCGTCTGGAGTCAGAACCCTGTCAGCACTCCCTGTGTACCAGCCATCACCCACAGTGATAAAGAATGACCCGCTCTGTGAGCCTGGGCTGCCTAATGGGGCCCGGGAGAGCAGCTTCTCAGTCAAGAAGACCAAGACAGGGAAACTTAATGAGTTAATGTTTTCAAAAGCTTTTTGAGCACTTTGATGTGAGCAGATGCACCACTACAAAGCAGCCTTTCATCTTCCCAAATAGTCTCTCTCTCTTCCTGCCTACTCCACCCTGCTAGTCCTAACCATCCCCACCTGCAAGAGGAGAGGACAGCAGGAAGCTAGCTCGCAGAATGCTACTTGAGCACCCCAAGGTGTCACATCCTTTCCTTTGCTTAATGAACCCACGTACATTTTGCCCAAACAGCATCCTCAGAGACACACACAGCCCTCCTTTGATGCTCTATGCCATTTGAGGAAGCAGGGAAAACCTGCTGCAAAATGAATGCAAATAGATTCTAATCAACAGGCAGAGCTCAGTCAGAGCCAACTTTAGCACTCTTCAAACGTGTTGCTATTTTTCCTCTAGCTTACCCCACACAGCCGTTTTGAAGTGGGTCTCTGACCTTGGGAGGGGCTTGCAAACCATGACCTCTTTAGGAAACACCATAGCTAGACCAGCAAACTTCTATTCATCTTAGATGCCTTCTGCAAGCCAGAAAAGGGCTCCTTTTAAGGGCTCCTACTATAGATGGTTGAATTTAGAGTTGCATTGACCAGGATTCTTGGCCTCCCCAATCACAGACCCTAGACATTGATTAGAAGCCAGATAAAAATTTCAGGCAAGGTTTTATTGATGGCCCTACTATAGTAGAGGGGAGCCAAAACCAGTAACAGATTTCTTTGCTCATTCCCTGAAGAGGGGAGAGCTGGTTCCTTATATGTGGTGAGTGTAGGAGCGTGTCCAGGGGTCAGGCTAGAGGGGTGGCTTAGGTGGTTTGCCCACCCGTTTGGTGGTTCTGTGTGCAGGGGGCTTTTGCAGTACTTTGCTTTTACTCCTGACACCTTGATTTGCTCCTGGCTCTTGAGAAGTGGCAGTTAGGTTGTTTTGAATTTTTTTTTTGGGGGGGTTGGTATTTTTGTATCTTCTTGTCCAAAATTTGCTCCAACTCTGCATGCATGCAGTTAATTTTAGTCCTTTATAATTTATTTTGTTGCTTAAGGAGACATTTGTCCAGGTGTAAGCATTTCAGCAAAGGGTCCTGAAACCATATACAAGGCCCTGTGTCCTTGTCTTTAAAGTAAAATGCTTACTCAAGAGTTAATGATTGGGAAATGTGAAGATGTAGAAACAAAGAATAGCTGTTGGACTAGGGAACTGATAACAAATTAGAGTATAGTCAAAGCTGTGGTTTTTCCAGGAGGCATGTATGGATGTGAGAGTTGGACCATAAAGAAGGCTGAGCACTGAAGAATTGATGCTTTTAAACTGTGGTGCTGGAAGAAGACTCTTGAGAGTCCCTCAGACTGCAAGGATATAAAAATCAGTCCATCCTAAAGGAAATCAACCCTGAATATTCATTGGAGGACTGAGGCTGAAGCTGAAGCTCAGTATTTTGGCCACCTGATGCAAAGAGCCAACTTATTGGAAAAGCCCCTGATGCTGGGAAAGACTGCAGGCTAATGGAAAAAAGGAGGCAGAGGATGAGATAGTTAGAAGGCATCACCAACTCAATGGACATGAATTTAGGCAAACTCTGGAAGATAGTGGCTTCCTTGGTGGCTCAGACGGTAAAGTGTCTGCCTGCAGTGCAGGAGACCCGGGTTCGATCCCTGGGTTGGGAAGATACCCTGGAGAAGGAAATGGCAACCCACTCCAGTACTCTTGCCTGGAAAATTCCATGGACTGGGAGGCTCCTCAGAGCCTGGTAGGCTACACTCTATGGGGTTGCAAAGATTCGGACATGACTGAGCGACTTCACTTTACTTGGAAGATAGTGGAGAACAGAGGAACCTGGCAAGCTGCACTTCATGGGGTCACAAAGAGTCGGATACAACTTAGTGACTTCAGTTCAGTGCATTTCAGTCGCTCAGTCGTGTCTGACTTTTGGAACACCATGAACGCCAGGCCTCCTGTCCATCACCAACTCCTGGAATCCACCCAAACTCATGTCTATTGAGTCGGTGATGCCATCCAACCATCTCATCCTCCATCGTACCCTTCTCCTCCTGCCCTCAATCTTTCCCAGCATCAGGGTCTTTTCCAATGAGTCAGCTCTTCACATCAGGTGGCCAAAGTATTGGGGTTTCAGTTTCAACATCAGTCCTTCCAATGAACACCTAGGACTGATCTCCTTTAGGATGGACTGGTTGGATCTCCTCGCAGTCCAAGGGACTCTCAAGAATCTTCTCCAACACCACAGTTCGAAAGCATCAATTCTTTGGTGCTCAGCTTTCTTCACAGTCCAACTCTCGCATCCATACATGACCACTGGAAAAACCATAGCCTTGACTAGACGGACCTTTGTTGACAAAGAAATGTCTCTGCTTTTTAATATGCTGTCTGCTGCTGCTGCTGCTAAGTCACTTCAGTCGTTTCCGACTCTGTGTGACCCCGTAGATGGCAGCCCACCAGGCTCCCCAGTCCCTGGGATTCTCCAGGCAAGAACACTGGAGTGGGTTGCCATTGCCTTCTCCAATGCATGAAAGTGAAAAGTGAAAGTGAAGTCACCCAGTTGTGTCTGACTCTTAGTGACCCCATGGACTGCAGCCTACCAGGCTCCTCTGTCCATGGGATTTTCCAGGCAAGAGTACTGGAGTGGGGTGCCATTGTCTTCTCTGAATATTCTGTCTAGGTTGGTCATAACTTTCCTTCCAAGGAGCAAGCATCTTTTAATTTCATGGCTGCAATCACCATCTGCAGTGACTTTGGAGTCCAGAAAAATAAAGCCAGCCACTGTTTCCACTGTTTCCCCATCTATTTGCCATGAAGTGATGGAACTGGATGCCAAGATCTTCGTTTTCTGAATGTTGAGCTTTAAGCCAACTTTTCCACTCTCTACTTTCACTTTCATCAAGAGGCTTTTGAGTTCCTCTTCACTTTCTGCCATAAGGGTGGTGTCATCTGCATATCTGAGGTTATTGATATTTCTCCCAGAAATCTTGATTCCAGCTTGTGCTTTCTCCAGCCCAGCATTTCTCATGATGTACTCTGCATATAAGTTAAATAAGCAGGGTGACAATATACAGCCTTGACGTACTCCTTTTCCTATTTGGAACCAGTCTGTTGTTCCATGTCCAGTTCTAACTGTTGCTTCCTAACCTGCATACAGATTTCTCAAGAGGCAGGTCAGGTGGTCTGGTATTCCCATCTCTTTCAGAATTTTCCACAGTTTATTGTGATCCACACAGTCAAAGGCTTTGGCATAGTCATTAAAGAAGAAATAGATGTTTTTCTGGAACTCTCTTGCTTTTTCGATGATCCATCGGATGTTGGCAATTTAATCTCTGGTTCCTATGCCTTTTCTAAAACTAGCTCGAACATCTGGAAGTTCACGGTTCATGTATTGCTGAAGCATGGCTTGGAGAATTTTGAGCATTACTTTGCTAGCCTGTGAGATGAGTGCAATTGTGCAGTAGTTTGAGCATTCTTTGGCATTGTCTTTCTCTGGGATTGGAATGAAAACTGACCTTTTCCAGTCCCGTGGCCACTGCTGAGTTTTCCAAATTTGCTTGTATATTGAGTGCAGCACTTTTACAGCATCATCTTTCAGGATTTGAAAGAGCTCGACTGGAATTCCATCACCTCCACTATCTTTACTCATAGTAATGCTTCCTAAGGCCCACTTGACTTCACATTCCAGGGAGCGCAGCAGCTGTGACAGCACAGGAACGCAGCTGAGAGGAGCTACCCCATGTCCAAGGTAAGGAGCTGCGGCTGTGCTTTGCTGGAGCAGCCATGAAGAGATACCCCACGTCCAAGATAAGAGAAACCCAAGTAAGACAGTAAGATGGTAGGCGCTGAGAGGGCATCAGAGGGCAGACAGAGTGAAACTACAATCACAGACAACTAGCCAATCTGATCACATGGACCACAGCCTTGTCTAACTTGATAAAACTAAGCCATGCTGTGTGGAGCCACCCAAGACGGATGGGTCATGGTGGAGAGGTCTGACAGAATGTGGTCCACTGGAGAAGGGAATGGCAAACCACTTCAGTATTCTTGCCTTGAGAACCCCATGAACAGTATGAAAAGGCAAAAAGATAGGACACTGAAAGATGAAGAAAATGGCAATAGGAACACATATATCAATAATTACTTTAAATGTAAATGGATTAAATGCACCAACCAAAAGACACAGACTGGTTGAATGGATACAGAAACAAGACCTATATATATGCTGTCTACAAGAAACCCACTTCAGACCTAAAGACACATATAGACTGAAAGTGAGAGGATGGAAACATATATTCCATGTAAATGGGAAGCAAAAGAAAGCTGGAGGAGCAATCCTTGTATCAGTCAAAATAGACCTTAAAATAAACAAGATTACAAGAGATAAGGAAGGACACTACATAATGATCAAGGGATCAATCCAAGAGGAAGATATAACAATTGTAAATATCTATGCACCCACCATGCTGCTGCTGCTGCTGCTAAGTCACTTTAGTTGTGTCTGACTCTGTGCAACCCCATAGATGGCAGCCCACCAGGCTCCCCCATCTCTGGGATTCTCCAGGCAAGAACACTGGAGTGGGTTGCCATTTCCTTCTCCAATGCATGAAAGTGAAAAGTGAAAGTGAAGTCGCTCAGTCATGCCCAACTCTTAGCGACCTCATGGACTGTAGCCCAGTAGGCTCCTCCGTCCATGGGATTTTCCAGGCAAGAGTACTGGAGTGGGGTGCCATTGCCTTCCCCATGCACCCACCATAGGAGCACCTCAATACATAAGACAAATACTAACAGACATAAATGGAGAAATGGTCAGTAACACAATAGTAGGAGACTTTAACATCCCCTCACACCAATGGACAGATCATCAAAATAGAAAATTAATAAGGAAACACACATCTTAAATGATACATTAGATGAGATGGATTTCATTGATATCTTCAGGACATTCCATCCAAATGCAGAAGAATACACCTTCTTCTCAAGTGCACATGCAACATTATCCAGGATAGACCACATTTGGGTCACAAATCAAACCTCAGTAAATTAAGAAAATTGAAATCATATCAATCATCTCTGACCACAATGCTATGAGGCTAGATATCAATTACAAGAAAAAACCTGTAAGAAACGCAAACACATGGAGATTAAACAGCATGTTTCTAAATAACCAACAGGTTACTGAGGAAATCAAAAGGGAAATCAAAAAATTTCTAAAAACACATGACAATGAAAACACAACAATTCAAAACCTATGGGATAAGAGGGAAGGTTATAGCAATACAATCCTACCTCAAGAAACAAGAAAAACATTGAATAGACAACCTAATTTCACACCTAAAACAACTGGAAAAAGAACAAAGAACCCCCAAAATTAGTAGAAGGAAAGAAATCATAAAGATCCAAGCAGAAATAAATGAAAAAGAAATGAAAGAAACAATACTAAAGATGAATAAAACTAAAAGCTGGTTCTTTGAGAAGATAAACAAAATTGACAAACCTTTAGCCAGACTCATCAAGAACAAAAGAGAGAAGAATCAAATCAACAAAATTGGAAATGAAAAAGGAGAGGTTGCAATAGACAGTGCAGAAAAACAAAGGATTATAAGAGACTATTATGGACAACTATATGGCAATAAAATGGATAACCTGGAAGAAATGGACAGATTCTTAGATAAATTCAATCTTTCAAGACTGAACCAGAAAGAAGTCGAAATTATGAACAATCCACTTACAAGGCCTGAAATTGAAGCTGTGATTAAAAATCTCCCCAAAAACAAAAGCCCAGGACCAGATGGCTTCAAAGAAGAATTCTATCAAACATTTAGAGAAGAGCTAATGCATATCGAAGGGAACATTTCATGCAAAGATGGGCTCAATAAAGGACAGAAATGGTATGGACCTAACAGAAGCAGAAGATATTAAGAAGAGATGGCAAGAATATACAGAAGAACTGTACAAAAAAGATCTTCACGACCAAGATATTCACGATGGTGTGATCACTCACCTAGAGCCAGACATCCTGGAATGTGAAGTCAAGTGGGCCTTAGAAAGTATCACTATGAACAAAGCTAGTGGAGGTGATGGAATTCCAGTTGAGCTCTTTCAAATCCTGAAAGATGATGCTGTGAAAGTGCTGCACTCAATATGCCAGCAAATTTGGAAAACTCAGCAGTGGCCACAGGACTGGAAAAGGTCAGTTTTCATTCCAATCCCAAAGAAAGGCAATGCCAAAGAATGCTCAAACTACTGCACAATTGCACTCATCTCACACGCTAGTAAAGTCATGCTCAAAATTCTCCAAGCCATGCTTCAGCAATACATGAACCGTGAACTTCCAGATGTTCAAGCTAGTTTTAGAAAAGGCAGAGGAACCAGAGATCAAATTGCCAACATCAGATGGATCATGGAAAAAGCAAGAGAGTTCCAGAAAAACATCTATTTCTTCTTTATTGACTATACCAAAGCCTTTGACTGTGTGGATCACAATAAACTGTGGAAAATTCTTCAAGAGATGGGAATACCAGACCACCTGACCTGCCTCTTGAGAAACCTGTATGCAGGTCAGGAAGCAACAGTTAGAACTGGACATGGAACAACATACTGGTTCCAAATAGGAAAAGGAGTATGTCAAGGCTGTATATTGTCACCCTGCAGAGTACATCATGAGAAACTCTGGGCTGGAAGAAGCACAAGATGGAATCAAGATTTCTGGGAGAAATATCAATAACCTCAGATATGCAGATGACGCCACCCTTATGGCAGAAAGTGAAGAGGAACTCAAAAGCCTCTTGATGAAAGTGAAAGAGGAGAGTGGAAAAGTTGGCTTAAAGCTCAACATTCAGAAAACAAAGATCATGGCATCTGGTCCCATCACTTCATGGCAAATAGATGGGGAAACAGTGTCAGACTTTATCTTTTTGGGCTCCAAAATCACTGCAGATGGTGATTGAAGCCATGAAATTAAAAGACTCTTGCTCCTTGGAAGAAAGGTTATGACCAACCTAGATAGCATATTGAAAAGCAGAGACATTACTTTGCCAGCAATAGTCCGTTTAGTCAAGGCTATGGTTTTCCAGTGGTCATGTAAGGATGCGAGAATTGGACTGTGAAGAAAGCTGAGCGCTGAAGAATTGATGCTTTTGAACTGTGGTGTTGGAGAAGACTCTTGAGAGTCCCTTGGACTGCAAGGAGATCCAACCAGTCCATTCTAAAGATCAGCCCTGGGTGTTCTTTGGAAGGAATGATGCTAAAGCTGAAACTCCAGTACTTTGGCCACGTCATGGGAAGAGTTGACTCATTGGAAAAGACTCTGATGCTGGGAGGGATTGGGGGCAGGAGGAAAAGAGGATGAAATGGCTGGATGGCATCACTGACTCGATGGACCTGAGTTTGAGTGAACTCCAGGAGATGGTGATGGACAGGGAGGCCTGGCGTGCTGCGATTCATGGGGTTGCAAAGAGTTGGACACGACTGAGCGACTGAACTGAACTGAACTGAATGCATATCCTACTAAAACTCTTTCAAAAAATTTCAGAGGAAGGAACATTTCCAAACTCATTCTATGAGGCTACCACTCCCAGATACTAAAACCAGACAAAGACAACACAAAAAAAGAAAACTATAGGCCAATATCACTGATGAACATAGATGCAAAAATTCTCAACAAAATTTTAGCAGAGTTCAGAAACACATCAAACAGTTCATACACCATGATCAAGTTGGGTTTATTCCAGGAATGCAAGGATTCTTTGATATATGCAAATCAATCAGTGTGAAACACCATATTAACAAATTGAAAGATAAAAACCGTATGATAATCTCAATCAGATCAGATCAGATCAGATCAGTCGCTCAGTCGTGTCCAACTCTTTGCGACCCCATGAATCGCAGCACGCCAGGCCTCCCTGTCCATCACCAACTCCCGGAGTTCACTGAGACTCATGTCCATCAAGTCAGTGATGCCATCCAGCCATCTCATCCTCTGTCTCAATAGATGCAGAAAAAGCCTTTGACAAAATTCAGGACCCATTTATGATTGACGTGAAAGTGAAAGTTGCTCAGTCATGTCTGACTCTTTCCACCCCATGGACTAAACAATCCATAGAATTCTCTAGGCCAGAATCCTGGAGTGGGTAGCCTTTCCCTTCTCCAGGGGATCTTTCCAACCCCGGAATAGAACCCAGGTCTCCCGCATTGCAGGCAGACTCTTTACGAGCTAAGCCACAAGGGAAGCCCAAGAATACTGGAGTGAGTAGCCTATCCCTTCTCCAGTGGATCACTTATGATTAAAACTCTTAAAAAAATGGGCATAGAAGGAACTTACCTCAACATAGTAAAGACCATATATGATAAGCATACAGCAAACATTATTCTCAATGGTGAAAAACTGAAACCATTCCCCCTAAGATCAGGAACAAGACAAGGGTGTCCACTTTCACTACTATTGTTTAACATAGTTCTGAAAGTCCTAGCTATAGCAATCAGAGAAGAAAAAGAAATAAAAGGAATTCAGATTGGAAAAGAAGAAGTAAAGTTCTCACTGTTGCAGATGACATGATACTGTACATAGAAAACCCTAAAGATAGTATCAGAAAATTACTAGAGCTAATCAGTGAATTTAGCAAAGTTGCAGGATACAAAATCAATACACAGAAATCACTTGCATTTCTGTATACTAACAATGAAAAATCAGAAAGAGAAATTAAGGAATCAATCCCATTTGCCATTGCAACAAAAAGAATTAAATATTTAGGAATAAACTTACCTAAGGAGACAAAAGAACTGTACATAGAAAATTATAAGACACTAACAAAAGAAATCAAAGATGACATAAACAGATGGAGAGATATTCTATGTTCCTGGGTAGGAAGAATCAATATTGTGAAAATGACTATACTACCAAATACAATCAACAGATTCAATGTTATCCCTATGAAATTACCAACAGCATTTTTCACAGAAGTGAAACAAAAAAAATTCACAATTCATATGAAAACACAAAGGACGCTGAATAGCCAAAGCAGTCTTGAGAAAGAAGAATGGAGCTGGAGGAATCAACCTTCCTGACTTCAGATTATATTAAAAAGCTACAGTCTTCAAGACAGTATGGTACTGGCACAAAAACAGAAATATAGACCAATGGAACAAGATAGAAAGCCCAGAAATAAACCCATACTCCTATGGATACCTTATTTTTGACAAAGGAGGCAAGAATATACAATGGGGAATAGACAGCCTCTTCAATAAATGGTGTTGGGAAAACTGGACAGCTATGTGTAAAAGGATGAAATTAGAACACTTCCTAACACCATACACAAATATAAACTCAAAATGGATTAAAGACCTAAATGTAAGACCAGAAACTATGAAACTCTTAGAGGAAAACATAGGCAGAACACTCGATGACATAAACCAAAGCAAGTTCCTCTATGACCCACCTCCTAGAGTAATGGAAATAAAAACAAAAGCAAACAAGTGGGACCCAATTAAACTTAAAAGCTTTTGCACAGCAAAGGAAACTATAAGCAAGCTGAAAAGACAACCCTCACAATGGAAATAAATAATAGCAAGTGAAATAACTGACACAAGATTAATTTTCAAAATATACAAGCAGCTCATACAACTCAATGCCAGAAAAACAACCCAATCCAAAAGTGGGAAAAAGACCTAAACAGACATTTCTCCAAAGAAGACATATAGATGGCTAACAAACACATGAAAAGATGCTCAACATTGCTCATTATTAGAGAATGCAAATCAAAACCACAATGAGATGTCACCTCACACCAGTCATAATGGCTATTATCAAAGTCTACAAACAATAAATGCTGGAGACGGTGTGGAGAAAAGGGAACACTCTTGCACTGTTGGTGGGAATGTAAATTGATACGGCCACTATGGAAGACGGTATGGAGATTCCTTAAAAAACTAGGAATAAAACCGCCATAACCCAACAATCCCACTCGTAGGCATATATCCTGAGGAAACCAAAATTGAAAAAGACACATGTATCTCATTGTTGATTGCAGCACTCTTTACAATAGCTAGAACATGGAAGCAACCTAGATGTCCATTGACAGATGAATGGATAATGAAGTTGTGGTACATATACACAATGGAATATTAGTCAGCCATAAAAAGGAACACATTTGAGTCAGTTCTGATGAAGTGGATAAACCAAGAACCTATTATACAGAGCGGAGAAGGCAATGGCACCCCACTCCAGTACTCTTGCCTGGAAAATTCCATGGATGGAGGAGCCTGGTAGGCTGCAGTCCATGGCATCGCTAAAAGTCGGACACGACTGAGCGACTTCCCTTTCACTTTTCACTTTCATGCATTGGAGAAGGAAATGGCAACCCACTCCAGTGTTCCTACCTGGAGAATCCCAGGGATGGGGGAGCCTGGTGCTGTCTATGGGGTCGCACAGAGTGGGACACGACTGAAGTGACTTAGCATATCATAGCATTATACAGAATGAAGTGAGTCAGAAAGAGAAAGATAAATATCGTATTCTAACCCACATATACAGAATTTAGAAAAATGGTACTAAAGAATTTATTTACAGGGCAGCAATGGAGAAACAGACAGAGAATAGACTTATGGACATGGGGAGAGGGGAGGAGAGGGTGAGATGTATGTAAAGAATAACATGGAAACTCACATTACCATATGTAAAATAGATAGACAATGGGAATTTGCTGTATGGCTCAGGAAACTCAAACAGGGGCTCTGTATCAACCTGGAAGCATGGGATGGGAGGGAGATGGGAGGGAGGTTCACAAGGGACGGGATATATGTATACCTATGGCTGATTCATGTTGAGGTTTGACAGAAAACAACAAAATTCTGTAAAGCAATTATCCTTCAATAAAAAAAAATAAATTTTTTAGAAATAATATGCTCAATAAAGTGTGCAAACCCTAAGTGAACAGTTTGATGGATATATACGTACACACACACACACACACACACACGTATATAACCACTACACAAGTCAAGAGAAAGAATCTTTCCAGCACACCAGAGTTTGCTCTCAAGATCCCTTCTAAATAGCCCCTCACCAAAGGTAATCAATTATTCTTTCTTCTATCATATAAAATATGTTCTTTTTTTTTAACTTCCTATAAATAGAATCATATAGATTCTGCTGTTTCATATGTATGGCTTCTTTCCTCCAGCATTACAACACACATGTTGTATATACTAGTCTAGTCTGTGAAAATACAATTACATATCCATTCTCCTTTGAGACATTTGGGTTGTCTGTAATTTGGGGCTAGTATGAGCCAGGCTGCTGAGACAGCTTGGGACCTGGGACCCTTTGCTGTGGTGTTTGCACCTGAAATCTCCTTGAGTAACAAAATACAAAGAAACTATAAGGGATTAAAAATAACTGCCTGCACATCCAGTTGGGGCAAATTACAGACAAAATACAAAAAGACCAAAAACCCCAGCCGCCACTTCTGAAGAGCTGGGAGCAGGGTATCTGGAATAAAACCACATGACCCATGCACACACCACTGAAAGGGTGGGCAAACCACTTATGCCACCCTTTGGCCCAACTCCTGAACCTACCCCTACCCTCACCTGATGTAAGGAACACCCTTGCCCTCCTCAGGGAGGAAGCAAGGGAACATGGTACTTTTCACTACCCCCTGCTGCAGCAAGGTCTTCATTGTCTGGCCTCTTACCGATTTCTGTTGATTAAGGAACCCACAAACCCTGGTTGGTAACATTGCTATGAACCCATTTCTTGTGGTTCTACATAGTTGGAGGTTGGATCTTATACATCCTTTACTCTCCCACAATATCCAGCAGGATGCCATACATAGAGCACTCTCCAGATAAGTCCCTGGGTCAATACTCAGACATTATGATATTAATACTTAGTCAAGAGACTTGGACATTAAAGAAACCTCCTGAAATTAACTCAAAGCAGGTCAGCAAAGCTGTATTCCATTTCTCAAGTCAGAAAATGTTCGGGTGGGTTATTCACATGTTCAAGGTGACATGAATAGTTCATGGCAGATTTAAGAAAGAGGAATTTTCACACAATTCTAGACATTTAGAGTTCTGGGCTTTCTTGCAAGCAACAATGTAACAGATGTTTTATTTTAAATTATCTATGCCTGAACTGACTTTAGATCAGTTATTTCAGGATTTTGAGAGGGTGGTGCCTATGCAAATGTTTCAAGCGCAGCTAAGTGCTGAGAATCATCAGCTAATATCCCAGCCTTGTCATCTTATAGCACTGGCATGGAAAAAAAAAGGTGGGGGGTGTGGGCTGAAATAATGACCCTACATGCTTGGTCTCTAGAAATTGCAGGAAGACACAGACTCACATGCATTCATAATCAATATCATGAGTGATGAACCTGAAATAATTCTGTCTTCATGTTCTATGGAAATTAGCCTTAGGATCTTTTTCTAGAGAAGCAAAAGTGCTGGATAAAAATGGGATACTCATACATTTCCATGATGTCTATCTAAGAGTATTTTCTGAGAGCCTCCTATACTCCTGTCATTATCTACATCCTTAACATCTTCAAAATTTGGTTGCAGAAAAGATCAAATCTCTTCCCTCAAGTACCCAGATGCCCTAACGTATGCTATAGAAAAATACCTGTAGTCCAACATTTTTGTCTTGGGAAAAAATGATTGGCTTTCTATTGTTAGTATTTGCTTTAATAGTCTCAGATCTTTCCATATGATATTACGCAGTTAATTTCATAGTGTAAGCACTTCTCTTATATTACCAGTGCCTATCAGACCTCCTTCCAGAAAAGCTTTCAGGTAATAGTGTTCTACAGAGTAGATTTCCTCCCTCCCCTCCATCATAATGCCATCAGCAAATTAGTCATTACATTCCAGAGCCTAGCAGAACCCTCCCTTGTCAATTGCTGAAAAGTCAGTTACAGTCTGGACAGAAGCGGTTTCACACTGATTAAAAAAAGAATTACAGTCGTTTCTGTTTTTCAAATTAAGGGACAACATCTATGTAATACAAAATTAGAGACTTGGCTTAACAAAATAATTACTTAAAAGAACAGAAAATTGAATTTAGGGGAAACTTTGTGACCAAGACAATGTGACTTTCTAAAAACAAGAAGTTTTAAATCTGTTAGCCTTTCTAAATCCAGAAAATTGAAAGACCCCAGGGAACTGTAAACTAACCTAACATCAATACTATGTTGAAAAGTCAAAATGTTAATTTCCTGAAGCACTGGAGAGGATTTGTCTCACTAGCAAATTTTAGATATAAATACCAAGTCAAAAATAATTTTCCAATGACTCTGAGCATGTTACCAATGACAACAGATTTGAAATGCATTTCAAATAGATTTCCAGTGCTATAAAGCTTAATATTACTTTAGAAAGCGTTAAACTCATTTATCTTCCTTGCAACTCACTTGGTACCTTGTAAGGTCCGTCTAGTCAAGGCTATGGTTTTTCCAGTGGTCATGTATGGATATGAGAGTTGGACTGTGAAGAAAGTTGAGCGCCGAAGAATTGATGCTTTTGAACTGTGGTGTTGGAGAAGACTCTTGAGAGTCCCTTGGACTGCAAGGAGATCCAACCAGTCCATTCTGAAGGAGATCAGCCCTGGGATTTCTTTGGAAGGAATGATGCTAAAGCTGAAACTCCAGTACTTTGGCCACCTCATGCGAAGAGTTGACTCATTGGAAAAGACTCTGATGCTGGGAAAGATTTGGGGCAGGAGGAGAAGGGGACGACAGAGGATGAGATGGCTGGATGGCATTACTGACTTGATGGAAGTGAGTCTGAGTGAACTCTGGGAGTTGGTGATGGACAGGGAAGCCTGGCGTGCTGCAATTCATGGGGTCGCAAAGAGTCGGACATGACTGAGCGACTGAACTGAACTGAACTGAACTGAAGCGTTGAAGAAAAGCTAAGTGCCGGAGAACTTTATTAATGCACCAAAAGCCACACCAATGTTAATATGCCTAACACCTTCAGAAAGGTTTTGAGAGCTCTAAAATAAAACAGTATGTGGATTCCTAAAAGCCTTGACGGAAAAATATCACTAGCTATCACCTAGGAGAGCTGCCTTTAGTGCAAGAACCAACTATAAGTTAGGGATACTTGATTTTGCAAGAATATTCACAAGTTAACTGCAATGCATTATGCTTCCCATGAAAATAATGCAAAGATTCGAATTAGTTTTTAATTGCTTGCTAAATTGGTCTAATTTTACTCAAAATGGCCTTTAAAGGGCTATACACCAAGATTATTTCAGTGAGAAAGTTGTCAGCCAACCTGGCCTTCAGGCAATAAAAGCTGAACTCGGAAAGCATGCATGCATGGTAAACTCCTAATTTTGGATGCGAGCAAACCAAATTAGAGTTGGTTAAGATTCTAGAATGTGATGTGCTCAATTCAGAGTTAATGCCCTGTGACACCACCCCACCAATACTTGCTTTTATTTAAATGCTCCAAAATGTTTTTATAGTCAAATACCAACCATTCTAGTAAATATTTCAACAGAAATAAGCTATCGAGAAACTCAGGAACTTGACCTAGTTACTAATTGGCTATCATAGAGTATCCTAACATAGACAGACTCCATAACATAGTCTCCTAACTTCTCTCTATACTAACATAGAGTCTCCCATTTCTTTTGGAAATGGTTCTGATCTCAGAAGGAGAGTGGTCCTGAAGAGAGCTCTCAGTTCCCTGCCCAGGAACGGAATCTGGGTAACCTGTCTGAAAACCAGGAATCCTAGCCACTAGACCATCAGAGGCTAGAGGCTAGAAGCAAAGTGGCCCTGGCTCTTTCCGTTTGAAAACAAAAATGTTTCAAGGAGGCAAAAACTGTAAGAACAGGCACAAAGTTTATTATTGGAGACAGTACAATGTGTGGGAGAGCACACAGGAAAAGTCTAAAATCAGAAGCTAGGCAGAAATACACCCAGAGAGAAAGGGTATGGGCATCCTCTCTGATGAGGAGCCCAGTAAGGTGATTTCAATCACTTATATAGGACAGTCCTTTCAGGTCTTTGCTTACATTTGACCAATTATCTTGTTTCTTTCTTCACATCTCGGACCTTCCCCAAGATGCATGTGCGGCTTTTTCCTAAAATGGATTCTACCACAGGCCTATGGGTGCATGTCCTCACTTGTTATGGAGTGGGGCCGTCTCCCTTTTCAACCCCCAAGAAGCCTTCCTGCACATGTGCACACAGGAAAGTCTTCTTTGACCTCAAGAACGGGCACTTATTGCTTTACTTTGGCAGAGCTCAACTTTTGCCACTAGCTTTGCCCTTGGAGTGTCTGGGTGAGAACAAAGCTTGAATTTCACTCCACTCGGCAAACACTAGGTGTCCAGCCCAGAGGCCACTGTCTTCTACCTCAGTTCCAACCTGGAGGATTAAAGACGACTTCCACTTTCAGTGAAGATTGATTAACAAGTTTCAGATTTACCCTCCTGCCTTAAATAACTAGACAACTGGACAAAACATATGAGACAATGGTTTTTCATACATTAGACAACAGATAACACAGGACTGTGATACCTGAGATGGGAAATAAAATTATACCAGCTTTCTGCCTGGAGGCAGTTTCCAGGCCTCAACACAGGGACAGAGAGCAGAGCACAGCTGATTCACTAAGGTTAGGAAACAGAAATCAAGAGTTTAGAGGCCAAGGCACCCAGAATTTGCAAGGCAAACTACTAGAGAAAGGAAATGTACAGGAGAGCTTCAGAAACCTGCAGTGGGTCCCCTTGAGTACGGGTTGAGTACCAACCTGCATATGTGTGAAAAAAGTTACCCAAGGCTGGGGAAAGGGTCACCAGAAAAGAATGAGCAGAAAAAACTTCACTCCTACCAGCCAAAGTGAAAAGACCTCATAATATATGGGGCACCAGATAGAGTTCTGGAAAAGCAAAGAAAGGTGTAAATTGGTCCCAGACTATAAGCTGCTCTGAACCTGCCCAGAGCTTAAAAGCAAACATTGAAAGAATTCAACTGATTCCAAGTAACTGCATTCCAGGAAAAAAAAACAAAGCCAACACTATAAAGGACTAAAACAAACTACACATTAACAGAAAATTCATGATGCCTAGCATCCAATCAGAAATAAGCAAGCAGCAAAGAAACAGGAAAATATGACCCATAACCAAGAGTGAAACCAATCAATAGAAACAGACCCAGAAGCAACAGAGATGATAAAGCTATCAAATAAGGATACTGCTGCTGCTGCTGCGAAGTTGCTTCAGTTGTGTCCAACTCTGTGCGACCCGAGACAGCAGCCCACTAGGCTCCCTGGGATTCTCCAGGCAAGAACACTGGAGTGGGTTGCCATTTCCTTCTCCAATGCATGAAAGTGAAAAGTGGAAGTGAAGTCGCTCAGTCGTGTCCGACTCCTAGTGATCCCATGGACTGCAGCCTACCAGGCTCCTCCATCCATGGGATTTTCCAGGCAAGAGTACTGGAGTGGGTTGCCATTGCCTTCTCCGAATCAGGATACTAATAGCTATAATAAATATGTCCTATATGATCAAGAAACTAGAAGAAAATATAATCATGTTAAAGAGCAAAAGGAAAGATGTTATAGTCACCCTGAAAAAGCATCTTGGGATTAAAAAATACATAATATCTGAAATGGGTGAGATTGATAGCAGTTTAAATTATTTGGAAGAAAATTTTAGTAAACTTGAAGATATAGCAATAGAAACTATCCAAAGTGAAACACAAATGAATAATGTATCAGTGACCTTAGGAACAAAATAGAGAAACATGTATGTAATTAGAATTAAGGAAAGAGAGATGAGAGAGAAAGCAGGACAGAAAAAATATCTGAAAAAAATAAACTCACACAATGAAGAAGTACAATGAACTCCATGCAGAATAAATAAATATAAAACAAAATCAACACAAAGATATAGGATAATGAAACTGCTGACTGACAACCAGTGATAGAATCTTAAAAATAGTCTGCTTGCCAGAAACTATGAAAGTGAAATGATAGTGAACGACATCTTTAAACACTGAGATACACTGTCAATTTAGAATTCTCTAAGCAGCAAAAAGTCATCTTTCAAAATTAAAGACAAAATAAAGGCATTTTCAGACAAATAAAACCTAGAAGAATTCACTGTCAGCAGACCTATACCAAAAGAAATGATAAAGAATATTATTCAGGTAGAATATGATACCAAATAGAAATCTGGATCTATATAATGAAGAATGAAGAGTGCCAGAAATAGTCCATACATTAACAAATATAAAAGACACATTTTTCAATCTTCCTGACAGCTAATAGTTTAAAACAAAAATGACAGCAAAATATCGAGGGGCTCATGACCTATGTAAGGGTAAAGTGTTTGACAACAATAGTGCAAGGGAAAGAAGGGAAAATGGACCTTACATATAAGGGGAGAGGACAGTTTCTGTCTATTGTAAACTGTAGAGCAAGCATCAGCCAATTCAGGCCATAGGACAAATTCATCTTGCTACTTATTTTTGTTCAGAAGCTAAGAATGTTTTACACATTTTGGAAGCGGGTGGGTAGAAGGAGATATAAGACCATGTATTTACTATCTGGTTCTTTACAGAAAAAGTTGCTGAGGACTGCCTGGAGCAGGAGCTTTTCTTGGTACAACTGACATTTTTGGCCAAAATGTCATTCCACAGTGTGAGGGTACAGGTATACTGTTAGGTTCAGATGTTGACTGGCATCCCTGGCCTGTACCTAATGCACTGCACTCGAAGTTGTGACAACCAAAAACGTCTCCAGACTTTGGCACATGTCCTTTTGAGATGTCAGTAAGGGGCCAAACTTGCCTCTGACTGAGAACTACTGCCCTGAAGCAAAACTATAAAGTATATATTTAACATGTGTATAATAAGCGAATGATGAGATAAAATGGATCCATTTTTTTTTAAGTTAAAAAAAAATCAACCCAAAAGAAGGTAAGTGAAAGTCACTCAGTCATGTCCGACTCTTTGTGACCCGAAGGACTATACAGTCCATGAAATTCTCCAGGCCAGAATACTGGAATGGGTAGCCTTTCCCTCTCCAGGGGATCTTCCCAACCCAGGGATTGAACCCAGGTCTCTCATATTGTAGGTGGATTCTTTACCACTGAGCCACAAGGAAGCCCAAAAAGAAGGTAGGAAAAGAGAAAAAAAGGTTTCCAGAGAAGGCATAAACTGGTACTATTAAGAAAATTAAAGCCCACACCACAGGCAGAAAGGAAATATTTGCAAAACATATATTTGATTAAAAATTTGCATCCAGAATTAAAAAAAAACAACAACCTTACAACTCAATAAGACAACCTGATTGGGGGGAATAAAATAAGCAAAAGATGTGAATAGACACTTCACCAAAGATATAGAAATGGCAAGTAAGTATATGAAAAGATGCTAAACATCATTAATCATAAAGTAAATGCAAATTAAAAACACAATAAGCTATCACTGCACATCCGTTAGAATACTTAAAATTTAAAAGAATGGCAATACCAAGTGTTAGCAAAAATGTAGAGCAACTAGAACTCGCATAGACTGCTGGTAGGATACTCAACAGCTACACAATGGAAAACTATGCAGCCATAAAAACGAAACACAGACACATGAAACGATATAGATGATGTACTTTAAGAGCATTATGCTAAGCTTAAGAAGATGGACACAAAGACTATATACTCAGTCATTCCTTATTATCCACAATTCTAGGAAAAAGCAAAACTATGGTGACTGACAGCAGATCAGAGGTTGCCAGGACCCCACGGGAGGCAGAGGGGATTGACTGCAAAGAAAAATAAGGGAACTTTTATTAAAGACGATGGGGACTTTCAATATTGTGATTGTAGTAGTTAGTTACATAACTACATATTTGTCAAGACTCAAAAGGAGTTGTAGATTTAAAATTAATGATTTTTTATTATATCAAAGAAAGAGATAAATGTTAATTTTCAAGAAGGTTTTGAAGGTTTTCAAAAGAGGAAGTGAGGCTATATTTCCCTCTGGTGACTCGGATGAGAAATAACTTGCTACAATGCAGGATGGCTAGAAAATACTTCTATTCAAATTTGATTGAGTGCTAGTGATGTAGATTCTTGTAACAGAATATACACTTAGCTAGAGATTATCAGACAGTAGTTTATGATTCCAGTTAAGCGGGGGAAAAATGAACTAGTCAACAGGCACTATCAAGAGAACCTGCTAACCATGGAGAGAAAGAGAGTTCTACATCATAACATAAAACCAAATTACAGGCAGATTAGAAGTGTGAATTTAAATAAGCCTACTTGTACTAGAAGATAATATAAAATACTTTTATAAGCTTGTAATAGACAAGCCCTATGTAAACAAGTCACAAGACTCAGAAGAGTGGATTTGACTATATATTAATACTTAATCTCAAGTAAAAACTGTTTCCATGTCAGTATTTTCACTTCAACTGTCAAATCCCTTGAGGGCTCTCTCTATACTCCCTGAACTAAGTTATCTGAGATGCTCAATCCTCCCCAATAAGCAAAATGGACTCTATGTAACTTAAATAAGAATAGACTTGTCTATTCACTATCATTTGAACAAAAATTAATATATAGTAAGGTTAGATTTAAACTGAGATAGTAATGAAATCTGAAAAACCATCATCCTATAAGGAACAAAGAAGGTATTAACTTAACTTACCTGACATTTACTTACCTTACATTCTCCTGACACTCTATCTAGTAAGTTACAAGAGAAAATAAACAAAATCTAAACTCTAAGATAAAACAGAAATTTAATCCGAAACCAATTTGATCTTTTTAAGTTGAATAAATGGTTTTCAAATAAGAATTTAGCTCAAGTGATACAGAATTAATTAGTATTACTTTTGGAATGGGATTTAAAGAGTAAAAGAATGCCTTGCAATGGTCAAATGAAAAATCTAACACAAATCCTTCCACGCTTTTCAGCATCTGAAAAATAAAATTACAACTTACTCAAATTTAAGAAACAATTTCTCTGAGAAAACACTTTAATACTCTTTCTGGAACACTAAAATGATGTCAAAATACTGTATGTACTTCAAAGGATCACACATGCACACGCACTATGGCCCATAATAAATCTGAAAAAATATTACAAGATTCAATTTATTATTTCCATCGTAATTTTAATCAGTAGGAACATTAATGTCACATACACTTTCTTATAAATATTTTAAAAAGCTGTACTTTACAATAAGATATCAAGAACATAGAGCTGATATGTTTATAGGTAATCACTTTGCCTATTTAAGAAATCTGATCAGAGTACTTTTATGGTGAAAGAAAAGTACCTTCTTTTTAATCATTCATATTCAGCAACAGGGAAAATGCTCTATGTACACACTGGCTCTGAAGAACATGTTTCATTCCTGTTTCAAACCTGCTATGCCATTATTGCTTTGATGATTACATAGTTCAGCATAAAAAGGCATTTCTACTCAAGATTCTCAATAAGTCTGATAAGGCAGGTCACCTCCCAATCATAAAAGCTTTTATGCAAATATTACAAGTTTTATGCAAATATTACAAGTATTACGCAAATAAAGCATGGCTATCAGACTCACTATAATTGGGATTAAAAAGACAACTATAAGAATACCGCATCTTGATACACTATGTTTTTGTGCACGCACCTGGCATTCTCTGCCTTTCTTCCTCATCTTTGAAGTGTTAAAGTATATTTATACTAGAAAGTTATTAATAGACTTAATGTGAGAACTACGTATTTGAGAAAGCAAGACTTTCTGGATAAGAATCTCCAAATATTTTCTATTTTGTTTTTATGACTTTATTAAACAGAGAGTGTTTTACGTGCAACACTTGCAGAGAGAAATAAAGCTATATTTCACTCAAATCCAACTGAATATATCAGATACAAAATATAGACATGAAGCAAAGTATGATAGCAGCAGTGATTCTTGGGGGCAACGTGCAAAATTCAATATTTTGCTATCTATTGACATCACAGTGGTCAAAAAAGAAATGTGCCAAAACTCCCTTTCCCATTCCACTTGAACTGGTTCCCCACAATTGAAACAAACATCTCCTGTGACATTAAGTTATCATCAGCTTGTGTGATCCCCAGTTCACTCAATCTTTTCTTCTTCATCTGGCCTTTTTGTGTGGAGGCAGCAACTAGTTCATTTACAATTTCACAATTGCCTTCAACTTGCTCAGAAAGCTCAGCTCTCGCATAAAGCTCCATTCTACCAGTTGCACATTGAATCAGCTCTTCCAGATCCACTCTTTCAGCTACATCTGCCTCTCCACTTGTCTGAACTTTAAGTGCTTTATTTCCTGGAAAAAAAAAATTATAAAAATTGAGTTAAATATACAAACCACCCCAACTAAAACATGTATTTCTACAGTCTATCAGAGCTTTCAAGTTTTTTCTGTCAAGGGGTCCTGTGTCATTTGACTGGACTTTCCAAACTCTATGCCATAGTGTCTCAACAAGCAGTTGTATTAATTGTCAAGCTTTCCTGACCTTCATACAGGATTACCAACTTTGAATTTTCTCTTTTTATCCTAGATCTCATTCATTCAACAGACCTCTCCTGGATATTTACAAGCACTGTATTAGAAGCTAGATACAAAGATAAACAGAACTGGACTAGTACTTTAGTTCCCCTAAAGGAACTCCCAATTCAGCAGCTTTATAAGTGATTGCCTGTGATAGGCAGAAGTCTAGATGGCCCTCTGATGCCTGTCCCTTGTTACTTTTACGATTGTTAAATGGTAAAAGGACCTTGCACATAAGGTTACTTATCAGTTGACCGTAAGAAAAGGATATAACTCAGATATTCCTAACCTAATCATATGAATCCTTTAATAGCAAGGTTTTCCCTGGCTGGATGATGAAGAAGAAAGCATAAAGAGATTTAAAGTGTGAGAAAGATTTGAAGCATGAGAGATTTGCTTTGAGGGAGGTCCTCTGTTGATGAAATGGAGGGGGTCATGGGGCAATAACCCAAGAGTGATCCCTAAGAGCTGAGAGCAGCCCCTAGCCAACAGCTGGCAACAACAATTAAAAAAAAGAGATCTCTGTCCTACAACCTCAAGGAAATCGATTCTGCCAACAACATAAGGAACTTGGAAGCAGATTCTCTCCCAGAGATTTCAGATAAGGGCCCTGCCCAGCTGATACCTCACTTTCACCCTTGTGAGACCCTAAGCAGATAACCCAGCCAAGCTCACCTTAACTTCTGACCTATAGAACTATGAGGAGAAAAAGAACAGATAGCTGGAGTGGACCTTGAAGGATGAGATGGACTACTCATGATCCTTTAAACTTTCCTCACCCATGCCAAGACATAATCCTGCATGGCTGAGATTTCATAGTGATCTGGGTCATGGCTTAGAATTTAAGAATTTCCTGCAAATCAAAACCACAATGAGGTACCATCTCACGCCAGTCAGAATGGCTGCTATCCAAAAGTCTACAAACAATAAATGCTGGAGAGGGTGCGTAGAAAAGGGAACCCTCTTACACTGTTGGTGGGATTGCAAACTAGTACAGCCACTATGGAGATCAGTGTGGAGATTCCTTAAAAAACTGGAAACAGAACTGCCATACGACCCAGCAGTCCCACTCCTGGGCATGCAGACCGAGGAAACCAGAATTGAAAGAGACACATGTACCCCAATGTTCATCACAGCACTGTTTACAATAGCCAGGACATGGAAGCAACCTAGATGTCTATTGGCAGAGGAATGGATAAGAAAGCTGTGGTACATATACACAATGGAATATTACTCAGCTATTAAAAAGAATGCATTTGAATCAGTTCTAATGAGGTAGATGAAACTGGAGCCTATTATACAGAGTGAAGTAAGTCAGAAAGAAAAACACCAATACAGTATATCAATGCATACATATGGAATTTAGAAAGATGGTAACAATGACCCTATATATGAGACAGCAAAAGAGATACAGATGTAAAGAACAGTCTTTTGGATTCTGTGGGAGAAGGCGAGGGTGGGATGATTTGAGAGAATAGCATTGAAACATGTATATTATCATATGTCAAACAGATCGCCAGTCCAGGTTTGATGCATGAGACAGGGTGCTCAGGGCTGGTGTGCTGGGATGACCCTGAGGGATGGGATGGGGAGGGAGGTGGAAGAGGGGTTCAGGATGGAGAACACATGTACACACCCATGGCTGATTCATGTGAATGTATGGCAAAAACCACCACAATAATGTAAAGTAATTAGCCTCCAATTAAATAAATTAATTTAAAAAAAAAAAAGAAATTCAAGAATTTCCAACTGAGTTAGCTCAGCTTTGCTGCCAAGAAAGACAGCTGTCAGGGAGACATTTACTTTACAAATAAAAAATAGAGGCAAACTCTATGATTCCCCTCCAGTCAAATGCAGTTTTCAGCCTGGCACGTTCATTTTCCTGCCTCCATCCTTAAATGCTAAAAGGATTTGTTAGCAATAGCCTTCATTGCTAGTGTATGCCCATCCTTATTCTATAAATTTAGAGAAAACCAAACATGAGACGGGAACTGCAGGACTACAGAAACCACACATCAAGGCTTTGACCAGCTGACCTTGAAAGTTTCTTTCACACCTAGACTCCATATTATAGCTTTACCAAGTTTTCTATCTCTGTGCCTAAGTGTATGCTAGTTATCTTTTTTTAAGTAGAAGATTTCTATCTTTAATCAGAGCTTAATGCTGAAATAAACTAGGTCGAGATTTTACTTAGAAAATTACTAAATATACCATACCTTCAGTTTCATCTTGGGCATCTTCTTGCAGATCAGAGAAAATTGTAGGTTTCACCAAGACAACACCATAACCTTCATTATTATGTATGACATTATTCACCATGGATATTTTGGGAATGTCATAATGTTCATCTAAGAAGTCCTGTGACATTGAAAACAAATGTTTCAAGGAACCATCACATTCAACACTGCCTGCTTTAAAACTCTTCTCACTTTTTTTAGGCTATTTTAAAAGTAAAATAGAAAGCTATGTTTATTAATATGCGGTAGCACAATCTGAGCTCTGAATGACACAGCATTCCTCTGTTATTTCTGCAGATCTATGGGCAGCAAAGTATTCACAAGAGACTTTCAACCACCAACTATTGATATCATTAAAATTTATATACTGTTTATGCTTTTTTAAAATAGAAAACACAAATAACATGGGAATTTCATAAAGCATAACTGTTTCTTAGGTAAAACCTAAATTCTAAATTTAAAATTCTAAAACCTAAATTCTACCCTTTGGAAAGAGGGTGTCTCAGCAGGGGCTCACCTTAATGAGGATCCCTTCCTTGCAGTGATGGATCCCGTTATCACTCAGAGTGCACTTACTTCCAGGATATATTTCTATACCAGCACCCTACAAATTACATTTTAAAGTAATCACAGTCAGTTTTAAATAGGCAGGACTATAAAAGAAGGTTTATCACTTCTTAGACTTATAATGTAGCACAAATATAAAGTGTCTTATAGAAAGTTTTATTAAGTATTTCTAATCAACATTTCCATTTGCTTAATTTCCAGCAAGTTGTCTATCATTTATCATATTCAGATACCATACAGACACACACACACACACACACACACAACAATGGCTAAGAGTTTCAACACTTAATTACTATCTCACTCTTTCATTCTGGACAAATCAGTTTTCTGATTCTGCCCAAAAAATGTCAGTTAACAATTTCATTGGAGGAGGCACATATTAAAAATAACCATTCTCTTAGACATACTCTATTAGCTGGAGAACAGTGTTCAAATCTAGTAAAATATTGTAAATTGTAGATAGAAATAAGGCTCTGTATTTTGAAAAGCACACCAGTTCAAGAATATCCCAACATAACTTTAAAATCATTTCTGTGAATTAAAATAACTAATGCTCCCCACTACTACACATGTTAAATTAGTAGCTAATTCATACGTCCTGTTTATACCCTAACAGTAACCAGAATAATCCATGCACAGCCCAGTTCTCTCACATTGTCCCTTAGCACCAAATGGTACCAACAAAAAAAGGTAACAGTAATGGAATAATTTATTTCCTGACACTATGCTAGGTACTTTGGTAAGTAAAAATGTTCACTCAAACTTCTATGATTATTTAAAAATTCACTTTTAGAATAATTTCATACACAATATCCTAGAGGCAGAGTTGCAATTAACCATTTATGACACATCTATTGAGTGTATGTTGAGTTGTTTCCCTAGGAACGGTAGTGTACCATGAGAAAATAGTTATTATTACTTCCCCCTTTAGAGACTACTGATATGTAGGGGCATGGTCATTACACACCAATCTAACTCTCTGTAGAAGTCATAAGATCTGTGAAATGGGCCTTCAGCTAAGACTTTCAGTTTGTAGCTATATATAGAAATAGATTTATGGGCAATAACATTAAAAATACATACACAATAAAACAGTTTAAATATCAAATTATCAGGAATCATGTAAAACCTGAAAAGAACTTAAGCCAGCAGCCACCTAGTAACTGGGACAATCATTTTCAAAATATATTATGAAACTGAACAGATATTTAATAACTAAAAAGAAACTGAAAAGGCTGCCTCTTCTAAGATGATGGTACAAGTAAAAATCATGGACATTATATATAAAACAATCATAATACGATTGAAAAGTGGAATAAAGGAGCCAGACCACTTAGACACCTCAACCCCTGAGAAATGACACCAACCTAGTTAGACTGGGTTTTCTTTTTGCCTCACATTTCCAGACATGAAACTAAAGAAGCTGGCAATCCATAAACATCACAGACCAGAAAAGCCTCCCCCAAATCCCACTCTCTCTACCCAAAGGACTAGGCCAGCCTCAAAGGACAGAAAACTTCATCCATGCTGGCAAGTGCCAAGGGAGAGCCTAGACTTCTACCCTCTCAAGGCTGTGACTAGGTACCCCAATACTCACACAGAGGTAGTATCACTTAAAGCCAAAGATTTTCATCCCCACTAGCTGGTAACAAGTCCCTCACCCTTGTGGAGACTCCAGATAGGGCCTGGACTCATACCCTCAACTGATAACAAGATGCTGCACCCATTCCCTACTGGAGTGGGGTCAGAGCAGGCCCAGTGGGGGGGTCTAGATTTTCATCATTGCCAGTGGTAACAAGCCCACTGCCATGTGCCAGAGTGTCAGTGGAGACATGTAAGAAACTAGAATTCTTACATCCACCCACCAGGAGCTTTCTCACTTAACTTGGATACCAATGGAGGCCAAACGGGGAACTTGGAGACCTGGTAGTAATAACGCAGTAGCCTTTACCCCATTTCCTCTTAGGGACAGAAGATGTAGATTCTAATAATACAAAACATCCAGGTTTCAGTTGAAAATCACTTGTCATATCAAGTGCCAAGAAGATGTCAAAATTAATAAAAGGTAATCAATACAAACTAAAACCAAGATGTCAGAGATGATGGAGTTAGCTGACAAGGATTTTAAAGCAGCCAATTATTTTAGCGAGCAATTATTAAATACTTAAATGAAAAATAGAAGACTGAATAAGAAAATAGAAAGTCTTGTCAAAGAAATAGAAGATATAAAGAACCAAATGGAAATTTCAGAACTGAGAAATACTATAACTGAAATAAAAAGCTCAGTGGATGGGCACAACAGCATAAAGGAAAAGAACAGAGGAAAGAATCAGTGAAACGGAAGACAGAACAATAGAAATCATCTAGTCTGATAGAGAGGAAACAATCTAAAACAGAAAAAAAGAAGGGAACCTTAGGGACCTATAGGACAATAACAAAGGATCTAAAATTTTTGTTATCAGTCATAGAAGAGAAGGAGGGTGAAGCTAAAAAAAACAAAAATCAAAGAAGAAATAGCTAAAACTTCCCAAATTTGGCAAGAGACTAAATTTACAGATTCAAAAATCTGAGAAAACAGGATAAACTCAAAGAAATCCATTTCAAAGTACATCATAATTAAACTTATAAAAGCTTAAGGTCAAAAGGAAAGGGGAAGAAAGGAAACGTTATCCTGAAAGCAGTCAAAGAAAAATAATGTCTTATCAATTAGAGAAAAAATTCAAGTAAAGAGGATTTCTCATCAGGAACCATGGAGGCCAGAAGAAAGTGGCACAGTATTGTTCAAAAGAGCTAGCAAAAAAGAGTTGTCAATTGAGAATCCTATACCCAGTGAAAATATTCTTTAGGAATAAAGAAAAATCAAGACATTCTAAGATGAAAGAAAGTGAATAGCATTTGACAAAAGCCAACACTTCAACATCAGTCCTTCCAATGAACACCCAGGACCGATCTCCTTTAGAATGGACTGGTTGGACCTCCTTGCAGTCCAAGGGACTCTCAACAGTCTTCTCCAACACCACGGTTCAGAAGCATCAATTCTTTGGCACTCAGCTTTCTTTATAGTCCAACTCTCACATCCATACATGACCACTGGAAAAACCATAGCCTTGACTAGACGGTCCTTTGTTGGCAAAGTAATGTCTCTGCTTTTTATATGTTGTCTAGGTTGGTCATAACTTTCCTTCCAAGGAGTAAGCATCTTTTAATTTCATGGCCGCAGTCACCATCTGCAGTGATTTTGGAGCCCAGAAAAATAAAGTCAGCCACTGTTTCCCCACCTATTTGCCATGAAGTGATGGGACCAGATGCCATGATCTTAGTTTTCTGAATGTTGAGCTTTAAGCCAACTTTCTCACTCCACTTTCACTTTCATCAAGAGGCTTTTTAGTTCCTCTTCACTTTCTGCCATAAGGGTGGTGTCATCTGCATATCTGAGGTTATTGATATTTTTCCCGGCAATCTTCATTCCAGCTTGTGCTTCCTCCAGCCCAGTGTTTCTCATGATGTACCCTGCATATAAGTTAAATAAGCAGGGTGACAATATACAGCCTTGATATACTCCTTTTCCTATTTGGAACGAGTCTGTTGTTCCATGTCCAGTTCTAACTGTTGCTTCCTGACCTGCACACAGATTTCTCAAGAGGCAGGTCAGGTGGTCTGGTATTCCCATCTCTTTGCTATGGTTTTTCCAGTGGTCATGTATGGATGTGAGAGTTGGACTATAAAGAAAGCTGAGCACCGAATAATTGATGATTTTGAACTGTGGTGTTGGAGAAGCCTCTTGAGAGTCCCTTGGACTGCAAGGAAATCCAACCAGCCCATTCTAAAGGAGATCAGTCCTGGGTGTTCATTGGAAGGACTGATGAGAAGCTGAAACTCCAATATTTTGGCCACCTCATGCAAAGAGTTGACTCATTAGAAAAGACCCTGATGTGGGGAAAGATTGAGGGCAGGAGGAGAAGGGGATGACAGAGGACGAGATGGTTGGATGGCATCACTGACTCAATGGACATGGATTTGGGTGGACTCCAGGAATTGGTGATGGACAGGGAGGCCTGGCGTTCATGGGGTTGCAAAGAGTCAGACATGACTGAGCAACTGAACTGAACTGAATGAACACAAATTCATTATGAAAATTCTCAGAAAACAGAAATAGAGGACAACTTCCTTAATTTGATAAAGAATATTTACAAAAAAGCCCTATAGTTAGACAGGTGGCAAAGATGGTAAAGTGGGAAGACCCTGAGCACCTCCCCCAAGAGGCACACCAAAAATAAACTATTTATCAAAGGGACTATCAATGAGAACAACTTGGTAACTAGCAGAAAATATTTCCCACAATTAAAGTTACAAAGAAGGAACCGCAAAGAGACAGACAGAAAGGGCAGAGACCCAGTACAGTCAAGGCCTACACCCCCAAGGTAGACAACCCAGAAACAGGAGTTAGGCAAAATGAGGTGCAGAGGACATGTTCCAAAAAAAGAAAGAAGACAAAAATCCCATAGGCAATCTACCTGATAAAGAGTTCAAGGTAATAATCAAAAGATGATGGAAAAACTCTGGAGAAAACTGGATGAATACAATGAATTTAACAAAGACTTAGAACATATAAAAAAGAATCAGAGATGAAATGCAATAATTGAAATGAAAAATACACTAGAAGAAATCAATAGTAGGTTAAATGATGCAGAGAAACAAATCAGAATATGGAAAAGAGATAGAAATCGCTGAAGCTGAACAGAAAAAAAGAATGAAAAGAAATGAAGACAGCTTAAGTGGCTTGTGGGAGAACATTCACATTGTAAGGATCCAGGAGAACATTCACACTGTAAGGATCCAGGAGAACACCAAGAGAAAGGGGCAGAGAACACACTTAAAGACATAAAAGCTGAAAACTGCCCTTATCAAAGAAACAAAAATCTAGGTCCAGGAAACAGAGAGAGTCCCAAATAGGATCAAACCAAAGAGGACCATATCAACACATATTATAATTAAAATGGCAAAATTAAAGAGAGAATATTAAAAGTAGCAAGGGAGGACTTCTCTGGTGGTTCAGTGGTTAGGAATCCACCTGCCAATGAAGGAGACACAGGTTTGATCCCTGGTCCAGGAAGATCCCACATGCTGTAGAGCAACTAAGCCCATGCACCACAACTACTGAGCCTGTCTGCTGCAACCACTGACGTCCAAGTGGTTAAGGCCTGTGCTCTGCAATAGAGAAGGCACTGCAATGAGAAGCCCGCAGACCACAATGAAGAGTAGCCCTCACTCGCCATAACTAGAGAAAGTCTGTCAGCAGCAACAAAGATCCAGCACAACCAATAAATAAATAAAATTAAAAAAAAGAAAAAAGCAGCAAGGGAAAAGCATCAAGTTATATACAACAGAACTCCCATAGGCTATCAGCTGACTTTCCAGCAGAAACTCTGAAAGCCAAAGGGCACAATATATTTAAAGTGATAAAAGGGAAAAAACTAAAATCAAGAATACTTTATCTGTGAAAATAATCTGAAAAAAATATATATACATATATATGTTTTAACAGAATCATTTTGCTGTACACCTGAAACTAACCTAATATTGTAATATATCAACTATGCTTGAACAAACAAACAAAAAAGAAATCCCCATATTGAACACCAGCTGATAAAAAGGCCAGCATACTTCACGGTCCGCCCAAAAGAAGAGAAAGGCAACAGGGATGGCCGGGGACAGATCAAGACACTCCTGGCCTGAAATGTGGTGGGAAGGAAGATACCCTGCAGGGACAGTGAAGTTAAGAGGCGGTTAAGGAGAAAACTGGAGCCCAGAGGAGGCATCCCACCATCCTGGCTGCATCACTCCCTTTTTACTGAGATACAACTCACATACCATGCAATGCACCCAGTTAAGTTTAATGTACCATTCAATAGTTTTTAGTATATTCACAGAGTTGTTCAACCATTACCACAGTCAATGTTAAAACACTTTCATCATCTTAGTACAAGACCTTGTACCCTTCAGCTATTACTCCAATCCTCTCTTCCCCAATCTATGCCCAGCCCTAGGCAACCACTACTTTACTTTTAATGCATATAGATGTGGCTATCCTGGACATTTCACATAGAATGAATTATATACTATGTTGAAAAAAGAGAGAGAATACTTTATCCAGCAAGGCTTTCATTCAGATGTGATGGAGAGATCGAAAGTAAAGCAAAAACTAAAAGCATTCAGCACCACAGAACCAGCTTTGCAAGAAATCTCAAATGGAATTCTCTAAGCAAACAAGAAAAGGTCACAACTAGAAACATGAAAATTATGAAAGGAAAAGCTCATTGATTGATAAAAGTAGCTATACAGTAAAAGTAGTAAATCAACCATGTACAAAGCTCACAGGAAGAATAAAAGATAGAGTAAAATCATCTATATGTACAATAAGTAGTTAAGGGATATACAAAAGGATGTAAAATAAAATGTCAAAAAACAGTAACTGTAGGGACAGGGGAGTAAAATTGCAGGATTGTTAAAAATGTATTTGAAATTGAGATTAGCAACTTAAAATAATCACATATACATAAAAGTTGATATATGTATATAAATCTCACTGTAACCACAAATCAAAAATTTATAATAGACACACAAAAAGAGAAAGGAATCCAAACATAACAGCAAAGACAGTCATCAAATCATAAGGGAAGAGAACAAAAGGAAAGAAAGGAACAATAAAGAACTACAAAAACAACCCCAAAACAATGAACAAAATAATAATAAATACATCTCTATCAATACTTTAAATGTAAATGGACTCAGTTCAGTTCAGTTCAGTCTCAGTCGTGTCTGACTCGTTGCGACCCCATGAATCACAGCATGCCAGGCCTCCCAGTCCATCACCAACTCCCAGAATTTACCCAAACTCATGTGTGTCAAGTCAGTGATGCCATCCAGCCATCTCATCCTCTGTCATCCCCTTCTCCTCTTGCCCCCAATCCCTCCCAGCATGGGAGCCTTTTCCAATGAGTCAACTCTTCGCATGAGGTGGCCAAAATATTGGAGTTTCAGCTTCAGCATCAGTCCTTCCAAAGAACTAAATACTCCAATTAAGACACAGAGTAGCTGAATGGATATAAAATAAGACCCATATATATATATATACTGTCTACAAGAAACTACTCCAGATCTAAAGACACACAAACTGAAAATGAACAAATGAAAAATGGTACTCCATGCAAATGAAAAGAAAACTGGGATAGCAATACTTATACCAAACAAAATAGACTTGAAAACAGAAACTGTAACAAGAGATAACAAAGGAAATGACATAAATATAAAGGAGTAAACCCAACAAGAAGATATATCAATGGTAAATATGTATGCACTGACACAGGAGAACATAAAGAAACTGACAGTAATACAATAATAGTAGACTACTTAACACCTCCTCAATGGATACGTCATCTAGAGAGAAAATCAATAAGGAAACACTGGCCAGATGGACTTAATAAATACCATTCCATCCAAAAGAAGAAGACATCCTTTACAAGTGCATATGGCAATTCTACAGCCAGAAAACAAATCTCAAAATTCTAGAAAACTGAAATCCTATCAAGCACCTTTTCTGATCACAACAGTATGAGACTAGAAATCAACTACAAGAAAAAAGACTGCAAAAAACACAAACATGTACAAGCTAAACAGCATGATACTAAACAAACAATGGGTCACTGAAGAAATAAAAAAATACCTGGAGACAGAAGAAAACAGAAATGATCCAAAACACAATGATGAAAATAAAAACACAATGATCCAAAATCTATGGAATGCAGCAAAAGCAGTTCTAAGGGACAACTTTACAGTGAAACAAGCCTACCTCAGAAAACAAGAAAGATCTCAAATAAACAACGTAATGTTAAAGGAACTAGAAAAAGAACAAAGAAACTCCAAAATCAGGATAGGGAGACGAATAACAAAGATCAGAGTATAAATAAATGAAGTAGAGACTGAAAAATAATAGAAAAGTTCAATGAACTCAAGAGCTGGTTCTTTGAAAATATAAACAAAATTGATGAACCTTGAGCCAGACTCACAAAGAAAAGAGATGGCCCAAATAAAACCAGAAATGAAAGAGGACAAGTTACAACTGATACCACAGAAATACAAAGGATCATCTACGACTACAAGGAACAATTATATGCCAATAAAATGGACAACCCAGAAGTAATAGATAAATCTCTAGAAATGTACAATCTTTAAAGACCAAATCAGGAATAAATAGAAAATATGAACAGATCAATTACCAGTAATGAAATCGAATCAGTAATTTAAAAAGCTCTCAGCAAATAAATGTCCAGGACCAGATATCTTCACAGGTGAATTCTACCAAACATACAAAGAGTTTACATCTATCCTTCTTAAATTATCCCCCCAAATTGAAGAGGTACATTCCCAAACTCATCCATGAGGCCACCATCACCCTGATATCAAAACCAGAAACAGGCCAATATTCTTGACAGTCATAGATGAAAAATCCTCAACAAAATATTAGCAGATAGAATCCAACAATACATTAAAAGGATCATATGCTATGATCAAGTGGGATTAACCTAGAGATACACAGATGGTTCAATATCTGCAAATCAATCAACATGACACAACACATTAACAAATGAAAGAATAAAAAGACCATTTGATCATCTCAGTTGATGCAAAGAAAATTTTGGACAAAATTCAATATCCATTTATGGATTCTCAACAAAGTGTCCATTAATGGAATATACATCAATATAATGAATGATATACAGCTAACACCATACTCAATGGTGAGAAGCTGAAAGTATTTTCTCTAACATCAGGAAAACATGACAAGGATGCCCATTCTTGTCATTATTATTCAATGTGGTACTGAAAGTCTAACCACAGCAATCAGACAAGAGATAAAAGAAATTCAAATAGGAAAGAAGTAAAACCATCACTGTTTTCAGATGACATGATACTATCCATCAAAAATCCTAAAGACATCACCAAAATCCTATTAGAACTCATCATGAATTTGGTAAAATTGCAGAATACAAAATTAACATACAGAAATGTTACCTTTCCATACACTAATTATCAGGAAGAGGAATTTAAAAAACTATCCAATTTACAATCACATCAAAAAGAATACCTAGGACTAAATCTAATTAAGGAGGTAAAAGCCTGTATATTTAACAAAACTTCCCTGGTAGTCCAGTGAGGGTGTGTGGGGTCAATCCCTGGACAGGGAACTAAGATCCCATATGACGTGTGGCATGGCCAGGAAAAAAACAAAGCTGCACTTAGAAAACGTAAGAAACTGATGAAAGAAATCAAAGATGACACAAATAGATGGAAAGAAACTGTGCTAGTGGATTGGAAGAACACTGTTAAAACGACCAGACTACTCCACACAATCTACATATTCAAAGCAATTCCTATTAAAACACCAATGGCATTTCCACAGAACTAGAATAATTCTAAAATTTGTATGGAAACACAAAATACCCCAAATAGCCAAAACAATCTTGAGAAAGAACAACAAAACAAGAGGTACCAGGTTCCCTAGTCTCAAGCTATACTACAAAGGTACAGTAATCAAAACAGTATGGTACTGGCACAAAAACAGGAGAAATCTTTGCACCCTAGGGCTAGACAAAGAGTTCTTATACCTAAAAGGAAAAAGTGATAAACTGGGCTTCATCAAATTTTAAAACTTTGCTCTGTCTGTAAAAGCCTCATGAAAACAATGAAAAAACAAGCTACACACTAGCACATCTGTAAATGATGTACCCAACTGAGGATTCATATCTAGAATTTATAAAGAACTCTCAAAACTCTATAGTAAAAAAAAAAAAAAAAATAATAATAATCCAATCAGAAAATGGACAAAAGTCATGAATTTTTCACTGAAGGTAAGGATGGCAAAAAAGCATATGAAAAAATGTTCATCATCATTAACTACTAGGGAAATACAAATTAAAACACACATATCATAATGGCTAAAATTAAGAAGTAGAGAAAATACCAAATATGGATCATTGGATCCATAATACCAAACCAAAAATTGGATCCAATACAAAAAATTGGATCAAAAATACCAAACTGGATGATTCAGATTTTGTTAATGGGAATGTAAAATGGTACAACTAATCTGGAAAACAGTTTGGCAGTTTCTTAAAAAAAAAGTAAGCACACAACTAACCACATGTCCTGCAACTATAGTCCTAGGTATTTACCCCAGAGAAATGAAAATGATGTTCACACAAAAACCTGCACACCAGTGTTTACAGTAGCTTTATTTACAAAATCCCCAAACTGGAAACAACAGATGTTATTCAACAAGTGAACAGTTAAAAGTGTGGAACAATCATACACAGAATACTACTTAGCAATAAAAAAAAACCTATTGGTAAATGCAACAACCCGTATATAGATCCAGAGAACTGTGCTGAGTGAAAAAAGCCAATTCCAAAAGGGTATATACTGTATGATTCTATTTACATAACATGTTTGAAATGATGAAATAACAGAAATGGAGAACACATTAGCATTTGCCTGTGATTAATGAGAAGGTCAGGAGGAGAGGCACATAGACAGCTTTAAAGAGCAACATGAAGGATCCCTATAGTGATGGAAATATTCAACATAACTGAATTTTATCCTGGTTGTGATGCTGTATTATAGTTTGGGAAGACATTACAATTAGAGGAAACTGGTAAAAGGTACACATATAGGCTATTTCTGTAGTATTTCTTACTACAGAATGTGAATCTACAATTATCTCAAAATAAAAATTTGATTTAAAAATAGCAAACAAGCCTCAATTACTACATCACTTACAAAGTTACAACTTAAAAAGTCTAACCTCTTTTTTAAAGGTATGACAGAGAAACTGTGAGATGCATTACTGTCTTCCTAATAATCTGTTTTGAAAATGCTAAATAAGAAGAACATTATATAGTTGAGTCTGGCCAACTTAATGCATGTAAGTACCTGAAGCTCTCTGAAGAAGGAGAACACAAGTATGCATTTACATCCTGTCCTACATTTTTTTTATCTATTTAGAATTTAAACCTGAGCTACTCCCCAAAAGGCTAAGAGATGATCATACCTTGGCACCATATAAATCTGAGTTCTTCATTAAAAACTCTGCTGAAGTTCGTACTGTGACTCCGGTAGTCTCACACTGCAGTACACAGTTTTCCAATGTCGTCTTGCCACGGTGAATGACTGTGATGAAAACATGCGATCAAATGCTTTAAGAAGTAATGTATCTTTTACAATATTAGAAATGGCCTAGAGTTGATATTAGATACAGTCTAAATAATTCTCATTTAAACTGTTACTGAAATTATGAAGTCTTATTTTATAAAAACAATGACTATTTTGAGCTATTTTCTAAAATCTAAAAGCGCTATTTTTAAAAAAGAATGACTTGACCTCAGAAATGCAAAATCATGTCAAAAATCACTTCTCATTACAAAAAAAAAAATTATGAAAGTAACTTTCATAACTGTCTTACAAGAGAGAAGAAAAGGAGGCCCAATTCAAAATAGGGGATACAAGTCCCAGGAAACAAATACTATCACAATGTGAAGATAGCTGGTTTGAGTCCAGGACTAAATCAAATACAAGGAACACAGACCACATGTTGGAATGTTCTAGTAGAAACAAATGATCACTCAGAAACAAATATTAAACTAACAAATTTTCAAGAATACATTGAACTATTTTTCACTTTAGAGTAAGCTTCCTAAATTGTCTAGCTACATAATTAACCAGCTTTTCATACTATTCAAAAGTAGTATTTCATTAAATTCTATCTTCCAGGGGAAATAAAGCTTTTCTTCAAAGCCAGGAACAAATAATAAATGAAATATTCAGATACTTACTCAAGATTCCTTCTACGGCATCATGCTGAACAAATTTTATGCTTGAGATTTTAATATCTGCACCCGTACAATCCACAAAAGTGTCTCCTTTGCCTCTCTTTTCTATCACAATATCATCTGGTAGACCATATCCTAAGGAAGAGAGCAAGAACATTTAGGATGGGGGAGGGGAAATGTCTAAACACAAAATTTCTATGACACATTTCTTCATTTCAAATGACTCCAAATGATATTTGAGACCAGTCAACCCAGTTACCTGTAACTAAAATCAAGGGACTTTCCTGGGGGTTCTATGGTTTAAGACTGCCTTAACTGAGCGACTGAACTGAACTGAACTCCAAAGCAGGGGGTGCAAGTCGGATCCCAAAACATAAAACAGAAGCAATATTCCAACCAATTCAATAAAGACTTTTTTTTTTAAAAAGGTCCACATCAAAAAAAGAAAAATCTTTTAAAAAAATTAATAAAATCTATTTCTCCACGTATCTAGCTTGAGTTTTACCAAGGTATACAATTTGTTAACAACTGCCTGCATATCAGGAAGACTACCCCCTATCAGTCATCTCATACCAGTTTCGGCAGTAAACTCACTTATAAAACTGCTACTAAAAAATAATAATAATCTTAAGTACTCACAGCTGGGTCAGAAGGCTTTCATGCATTTAGCCTTTATAAGTTTTTACTTACCAACCCAAAGATTCTATTATTCTAATGCAATTAGGTTTCAAAAAGCATAAGCATTTCTCAAGATTTTCTCATTTTTATATTCTCTTAACCAGATAGACCTAAAATCTGACAAACTGGCTTAGAACAGTTTTAACTATTGGAAAAATAGGTCTACCTTGTTAACCAATAAAAAACATTGTTCTCTACAAATCTTAATCAAACTAATAATGCAGGTAGACCTCTGAGTGGGCTTATGAAAAACCGGAGTATCAAAAACTAGAAAACTTTGCCTGACTTTATCATAAACCAGAATTATACAGACAAAGCTTTAAGAATTAGCTCTCATTTCCTAACGTCAAAGACTCATTGTTGAGTCTTTGCTTGAGGAAATGAAAGTAGTAAAACATTAAACAGGCAAAATCTCTGAAGTTTTCTACATTTGAAGAGGGTGGGGGCACTAGAGAATGCAAGAGGACTCCACCCATGGGAATGCTACTAATGCTGTATTCTGGATGACTAGATTGTAGATTTTTCCCCCTGATTCTTTTTATGTGTCTGTGTGTACTTTGCACATTTTTAAAAATAATAACTTTTTATCATCAGAAAATTAAAAATATAAAAATGATGGCCATGTTACATTATATAAACAAGTTACATAATCCTAGCAGTTTAAAACACAAAGCCTTCACCTAAGTGAAAGGATTTTATAATAAGAAAAATCCTATTGTGAGTACTATTAATACCATGCAAATAGTGGGTACTCAATATGTATCATTTGTTATAAGTGTTAGCTATAGATCAGATAAGCTATCATATAAGCTTTAATCTACCTCATGAACAATTACTCCATATAGTCACACCAGAGATACCAGCTGATTCCCCAAATTCTCAGAAATGCCCTATGTTCATAGATTTATAGCCATTCTTACACTTAACTATCAGAATTCTATATGGTTATTTATGTGCTTAGTAGCTCAGTTGTGTCCGACTCTTTGTGACCCCATGGACTGTTGCCTGCCAGGCTCCTCTGCCTGTGGACTTTTCCAGGCAAGCATACTGGAGTGGGGTGCCATTTCCTACACCAGAGGATCTTTCTGACCCAAGGATTGAACTCTCATCTCTTGCATCTCCTGCAATGGCAGGTGGATTCTTTACCACGAGCACCACCTGGGAAAGTGAAAGTCGCTCAGTCATCTCCAACTCTTTGCGACCCTATGGACTATACAGTCCACGGAATTCTCCAGGCCAGAATACTGGAGTGGGTAGCCTTTCCCTTCTCCAGGGGATCTTCCCAATCCAGGGATCCAAACCCAGGTTTTCCGCATTGCAGGCAGATTCTTTACCAGCTGAGCCACAAGGGAAGACAAGAATACTGGAGTGGGTAGCCTATCCTTCTCCAGGGGATCTCTCTGACCCAGAAATCGATCCGGGGTCTCTTGCATTGCAGGTGGATTCTTTACCAACTGAGCTATCAGGGAAGCCTTGTTTATTTGTGGCACATTGGCACAATTACATTATAATTTCTTCACCAATCTAGGAAGAATGCTTATCCACCATATAATCTATAATATCAATGCTGTTTGCACTATGCCAAAAAAATTAAGTGCTTTTATTGCTGTGATTTATTCTGCAGATGTGTTATTTATAAAACACACATCTGTTATATATCAAATGTTGGAGAGGAAACAGAACAAAAATTACACACATAAAATAAAAACAGGGGTGAGGTGATGTGTTGGTGAACAGCAGGATATTAAACTCCCAGCCTAGCTTCTATTAAGAAGCTTTGACAAGATAAAGAACAAAGCTTAAGCAGTTTGTGAACAGCTGCACCAATCCCAAAATGATATATGATTTTTTGCATTACAAGTTTTATTGCTGACTTGAAGTTGTTTTGATAAATAGTTGAACAGGTGCCTCTAAGTTTGACAAGCCATGGAAATACAAAAGACCAAGGTGAACTGCTATAAAGCAACCTAAATTTAGGAATCACTCTAAATGTACAGTAAGATTATAACAGCTAAAAGCTATTTTTAATAGACTCTTTCAACACTAATGTTCTCAAAAGTACACTTTAGAGGTTGTGACATTCAGAAGTTCTTAAAATAATTAAGATAAAGATTTTCAGTCTACTTTCAAGTTGGACCTATACCTCTCACAAAAATAAGCTAAATTTAAAACAAAAACCGTGCACCAATATATCTACAACATACATGAAGTAAGAGGAAACAACAAATTAAAAAACAGTAAACTTAAAAAAAATATTGCTGGGAATTTTTTTTTATTCTAGAAATTAATTCATTTTCATCAAGCACCTATAGTCTGGAATTATGTTTCTCCCTAGTGGTTGTTCCTCTATATTTTTGTCTTCCCAACATTTATAATGTTGTAAAGACTCATACTTCATGTTGTTCAAACACTGAGTCAATAACCTATACACTTCAAAAACCCTTAATGTTTCCAGACAACTCATTTGAAATTAATTGGGTTGAAATAAAATTCTTAGAGCTTCAACAAGATCAGTGATTTCCTGTTTCTTAAGTGTCTCATGCAGGAGAGTTTGGTTGTATCATCTTCCATACTCACCTTCCAACTCAATGGAGTCAGCAATGGAGAAGGCACCGTGTACCACATAGCGGCCAGGACAGACGATCACAGTGTCACCCTCATAGCAGGCATTTATAGCAGACAACGGGTCACTATGGAACTAGAAAGCAACAACACATTGCAAATACACACCCCTCAGATGCAACCTGAGTATTACTCCAAGTGCCTTCATGTTTCATTTTAAAAAGGGAGCCAAAACTGTATATTTATCTCCTTTGCTATTGCACCGAGCCCAGTACGTGACTGATGACTAATGCTGCGGAAAGGCAGTACTCTCACTACTTCCCACTCCACAGAAAACCAGCTCAGGGAAACACCTATAACCTTTCTGTAGAATTCAGGAAAGCCTAGGGTGAATCAGATGGAAAAAAGCAACTGGAAGAAGAAACTCTCCTTTTACCTGAATTTCTATTTCTTCCTTACAAGGCTCTGGGCAAAGCCTATCCCTGAGCAGGGACTGCAGCAGACCAGTCATCATGGTGGAGGAGACCACATGGGTGATCTTCCGGCCATTTGGACGGATGCCTTTTGCTTGTATATTAGAATTCTTCTGATAACCAAATACATATCTTAAAGAAACCAAACATCTGTCAGTTCTCAGTAAGACAGCTGGTTAGAAAAGATGCTGACTAGTTGAGAATAACAAAAATACACATACCTCAACAAAGGATTCTCAATGAGTTTTAGCTTTTGTTTCAACTGTTCGATCTCTGAATACAACTTTAACCCTTCCACCATGGAGATATTTTCCTGCTCAGAATCAGAGTTACAATTTGACAAACTGCTTCTCAAATTTAAAAATTTCCTGTAACTCTCCTCACATTGAGTCAACAGATTTTGGTAGTCAACAATAAGTCCTGAAGGAACTCGGTCTTCAAGAATGTCATAATGCCTGAAAGTTTAAAAGCAAATTGAAACCCATTGCCTTTCAGACACATTTCCCCATCACTAAGACAACCATTTAGTCCTCAAAGACCCCATTAGAAAAGTGTCTCAGAGTATGCAACTCAGCAGCAACATGTTCAGTTCAGTTGCTCAGTCATGTCCGACTCTTTGCGACCCCATGAATCACAGCACGCCGGGCTTCCCTGTTCCATCACCAACTCCCGGAGTTCACTCAAACTCACATCCATCAAGTCAGTGATGCCATCCAGCCATCTCATCCTCTGTTGTCCCCTTCTCCTCTTGCCCCCAATCCCTCCCAGCATCAGAGTCTTCTCCAATGAGTCAACTCTTCGCATGAGGTGGCCAAAGTACTGGAGCTTCAGCTTTAGCATCATTCCCTCCAAAGAACACCCAGGGCTGATCTCCGTGAAGTCCAAGGGACTCTCAGGAGTCTTTTCCAACCCCACAGTTCAAAATCATCAATTCTTTGGCGCTCAGCTTTCTTCACAGTCCAACTCTCACATCCATACATGACCACTGGAAAAACCACAGCCTTGACTAGATGGACCTTTGTTGACAAAGTAATGTCTCTGCTTTTCAATATGCTCTCTAGTTAAGTCTCACTAAATAGGTGGATGTTATTGAAAGTTTTAAGAGCCACTTCATTAAGGCCACTAATTTTTCTTTTGAGGAGTTGCTATGTTTTTCCCCCTTAGATCCAATCATTTGTGTTCTTGAAGCACTGAAAGCTTATGTTGCACAATTTGTAATTATTATTTAATAAGAAATTATTTTCTCATATATTAAATTCAAAATCTTAATAAGTGGGTGGCAGTGGACAATCTGGAGATGGGGTGGGGAGAAAAGCATCCCAAATAGTTCATAACAATGTTTAAGATTACCACATTTATAGGATTAAAAATTTTAAATAATTCAAATCATCTAGTCCTTTCCTGCATTTTAAGCACTATGGAGCAGAATATGCCGAATATTTCTTCAGGAAGATTACTAGAGTATTTAAAAAATACAAGCCTTTGAGATTCTGAGAAAAAAAATAAAGCTGTTATTACTAAACTGCTGCTGCTGCTGCTGCTAAGTCGCTTCAGTCGTGTCAGATTCTGTGCGACCCCATAGACGGCAGCCCACCAGGCTCCCCCGTCCCTGGGACTCTCCAGGCAAGAACACTGGAGTAGGTTGCCATTTCCTTCTCCAATGCATGAAAGTGAAAAGTGAAAGGGAAGTCGCTCAGTCGTGTCCGACTCTTAGCGACCCCATGGACTGCAGCCCACCAGGCTCCTCCGTCCATGGGATTTTCCAGGCAAGGGTACTGGAGTGGGGTGCCATTGCCTTCTCCATATTACTTAACTAGAAAGTGATTAAAACAAAATAACCTTGTATTTTGTACTGGACAAGACTGTTGGCACTTAAAGTTTATTATTAATTTATATACCTTCTCAAATATATAAACACAACAAAAAGTTCTAGATGCAATAATTTATAAATGTGCAATTAAGTTAATGGATATGAAATGGATTTGAAAATAAATTATATTATTTCATTACCTATAGTTTTAAAATAATTGCTTTATTTCTCAAGTATATTGACTTAGGCCAGAGCTTCTTTTTAAAAAAATTAATTTATATAAACTGGAGGCTAATTTCTTTATAATATTGTGGTGGTTTTTGCCACATTGACATGAATCAGCCACGGGTGTACACATATCCCCCTCACCCCATCCCAAACCCCCTTCTACCTCCCTCCCCATCCCATCTCTCTGGGTTGTCCCAGTGCACCACAGGCTTTGAATGCCCTGCTTCATGCATCGAACTTGGACTGGTCATCTGTTTCACATGTGGTAATATACATGTTTCAATGCTATTCTCTCAAATCATCCCACCCTCACCTTCTCCCAGAGTCCAAAAGTCTGTTCTTTACATCTGTGTCTCTTTTGCTGTCTTACATATAGGGTCGTCGTTACCATCTTTCTAAATTCCATATATATGTGTTAATATACTGTACTGGTGTTTTTCTTTCTGTCTTACTTCACTCTGTATAATAGGCTCCAGTTTTATCCACCTCTGAAGAAATGACTCAAATGTGTTATTTTTTATAGCTGAGTAATATTCCATTGTGTATAAGTACCAGAACTTTCTTATCCATTCGTCTGCTGATAGACATCTAGGTTGCTTCCACATCCTAGCTATTGTAAACAGTGCTGTGATGAACACTGGGGTACATGTGTCTCTTTCAATTCTGGTTTCCTTGGTGTGTATGCCCAGCAGTCGGTTTGATGGGTTGTATAGGCCAGAGCTTCTTAACCTTGGCTGCTTATTAGAATCAATGGGGAACTTTTAAAAATACAGATGCTCAGGTCCCCATCCAGACCAATTAAATTAGTCTCTAGAAGCAGAGGAGTATTTTTTTTTAAATTCCCTGGAGATTCTAATGTGCAGCCAAGGTTGTGCACTATTGCCTTAATGTCTTAACTTTGTCATGCTCTAAATAAGATAGGAGGACAAAAAAAGAAAACCACATCCTAAACAAATTTACATCAAATTACAGCGAGCATTTAAATAGTATTTAAGATGAATAAAAAATACTTTTTCCACTTTTCAAGTAAATGAATTAGGTGAAGCCTGAAAAGCAAGGATTTTGTCTGCTTTGGTTAATCCGTACTCATTTAAAAATATTCTAGAAATCCATTTTGCAAACAAGAAACTGGGGAATCCAACCACTGACTCCTTGATCAGGTCTATTAAGTTATGGAGATTAAGACTCAAACTTTAAAATAAGTTTCTTAGCACTTCCAATATCCATGCCATTCAGCTTATTTCTTCTCATTATGGTGATGCTTCATAGTCTGAAAGTAATGAACCAATACCTGTGTCTCAGACCCATAACCTTTGAAGCAGAGTGTTTTGAATTAGAAAGGAAAAATATTTACTTCACAATGCAAAATCAAGACAATATAGTTTGGTTCCCTTTAGCTCTTGCCTGTGAATAGCTCTACTCCTATCTTAGCTCAGGGACCTTTTAAAGAGTTTGTCTATATTTGATAACATTCTGGTTTCCCCATCAAGTCCCATAGTTTCTTCTCCATAACTGAAAACAATTCCTCCCTGATGCTTTTCCATCTGCCAGTGAAGTATAAGATATGTATGTAAATCATTTCTTATTGTTTGAACATGTAAAGCTGTCAAATCGGAAAATAGTATTTTCCAAATAAAGATCAAATTTGCCAGATACATGATATTCATCCACCATTACAGTTCCCTTCAATCAAAACCAATCACTGCTCTTTAAGAGCAAGTGTATCAAAACTAGAAAATATGCAAGCTTATTGAAAGTCTGGATTTTATTGACTACATTATGGAAAAATGGGAAATGAACAATAGAAAAATTGGAAAGGCTAAACAAAAATCATAGCCAATTTATGAAAATTTGAAATTTAGACATTTATAATTCTAAACTAAGCAGAACCAACATTAACCAAACTTCTCAGGTATTTTTTACTTATGACTTACTATTTAAACCAAGGGAAACTTACTAAATGAAATCAGTTCTACAGATGTATAAAGAGTACTGCCTTATCTTATGTAACCAAATCATCTTTTACACAGGGAAAAAAATTACCTTCTGCAATTTATTTTTGTCATGCAAGGTCTAATTTTATTCTTATTGCAGCACTGCCTATTAAATTACAGTGCACAAGTATCAAAAAATTACGTGGTCTTATAGCACCATCTAGTGGAAACAGCATCTGGATGCAGAGTTCCAAAGAATAGCAAGAAGAGATAAGAAAGCCTTCCTCAGCAATCAGTGCAAAGAAATAGAGGAAAACAACAGAATGGGAAAGATTAGAGATCTCTTCAAGAAAATTAGAGATACCAAGGGAACATTTCATGCAAAGATGGGCTCGATAAAGGACAGAAATGGTATGGACCTAACAGAAACAGAAGATATTAAGAATAGGTGGCAAGAATACAAGGAAGAACTGTACAAAAAAGATCTTCACAACCCAGATAATCACGATGGTGTGATCACTGACCTAGAGCCAGATATCCTGGAATGCGAAGTCAAGTGGGCCTTAGAAAGCATCACTACGAACAAAGCTAGTGGAGGTGATGGAATTCCAGTTGAGCTATTCCAAATCCTGAAAGATGATGCTGTGAAAGTGCTGCACTCAATATGCCATCAAATTTGGAAAACTCAGCAATGGCCACAGGACTGGAAAAGGTCAGTTTTCATTCCAGTCCCAAAGAAAGGCAATGCCAAAGAATGCTCAAACTACTGCACAATTGCACTCATCTCACATGCTAGCAAAGTAATGCTCAAAATTCTCCAAGCCAGGCTTCAGCAATACATGAACCGTGAACTTCCAGATGTTCAAGCTGGTTTTAGAAAAGGCAGAGGAACCAGAGACCAAATTGCCAACATCCGATGGATCATCGAAAAAGCAAGAGAGTTCCAGAAAAACATCTATTTCTGCTTTATTGACTATGCCAAAGCCTTTGACTGTGTGGATCACAATAAACTGTGGAAAATTCTGAAAGAGATGGGAATACCAGACCACCTGACCTGTCTCTTGAGAAATCTATATGCAGGTCAGGAAGCAACAGTTAGACCTGGACATGGAACAACAGACTGGTTCCAAATAGGAAAAGGAGTACGTCAAGGCTGTATATGGTCACCCTGCTTATTTAACTTATATGCAGAGTACATCATGAGAAATGCTGGGCTGGAAGAAGCACAAGCTGGAATCAAGATTTCCAGGAGAAATATCAATAACCTCAGATATGCAGATGACACCACCCTTATGGCAGAAAGTGAAGAGGAACTCAAAAGCCTCTTGATGAAGGTGAAAGAGGAGAGTAAAAAAGTTGGATTAAAACTCAACATTCAGAAAATGAAGATCATGGCATCTGGTCCCATCACTTCATGGGAAATAGATGGGGAAACAGTGGAAACAGTGTCAGACTTTTATTTTTTTGGGCTCCAAAATCACTACAGATGGTGACTGCAGCCATGAAATTAAAAGACGCTTACTCCTTGGAAGAAAAGTTATGACCAACCTAGATAGCATATTCAAAAGCAGAGATATTACTTTGCCAACAAAGGTCCGTCTAGTCAAGGCTATGGTTTTTCCTGTGGTCATGTATGGATATGAGAGTTGGGCTGTGAAGAAAGCTGAGCGCCGAAGAATTGATGCTTTTGAAGTGTGGTGTTGGAGAAGACTCTTGAGAGTCCCTTGGACTGCAAGGAGATCCAACCAGTCCATTCTGAAGCAGATCAGCCCTGGGATTTCTTTGGAAGGAATGATGCTAAAGCTGAAACTCCAGTACTTTGGCTACCTCATGTGAAGAGTTGACTCATTGGAAAAGACTGATGCTGGGAGGGATTGGGGGCAGGAGGAGAAGGGGATGACAGAGGATGAGATGGCTGGATGGCATCACTGACTCGATGGACGTGAGTCTGAGTGAACTCTGGGAGTTGGTGATGGACAAGGAGGCCTGGCGTGCTGCAATTCATGGGGTCCCAAAAAGATGGACACGACTGAGCAACTGAACTGAACTGAACTGAACTGATGAAGTGTAAATATAAGCTTGTGTGTTAGTCGCTCAGTTGTGTCCAACTCTTTGCAGCCCCATGGACTGTAGCTTGCCAGGCTCCTCTCTCCATAGAATTATCCAGGCAAGACTACTGGAGTGGGTTGCCATTCCGTTCTCCAGGGAATCTTCCTGACCCAGGGGTTGAAACCAGGTCTCCTTCCTTGGAAGTGGATTCTTTTACTGTCTAAACCACCAGGGAAGCCAGACATTTAACAAAGTCAGTGCAGGACAGCTACTTGGGTTGCATGGTTAATTTGGGGTATTTTTATAATGGAAGGGTTTTTCCCTACCAAAACATAATATATCAGAAGAATATGTTTAGGTATTTTGTTTACTTAGGGATGTGTTACGTTTGTTTAGCTATTTTTGAAATTTTTATTCACCATCAATATTAACTATGCAGTATTTTTATCTGTAAAATAAGATTTAAGGAAAAGAACTTGACAAAACATCCTGAGGTAAATCTGTTTAGCCTAGTATGTTTTACTTAGCGTAAACCCCTGTCTTTAAAAGTAGTCTTTAAATTAAAAAGAAGTGTTCTATAATTCAATTAATTTCACTGTTTTTCAAACAATTATCTTTGAATTTGGTTCTTTTTAATATATGCTCAACTGAGTTTTACTTAAATTCAAAAACGAGTAAGCTGTTAACTTACATGTTCTTGAATTCTCTGCTTTTAGTTTCTAAAAACACTACAAGTAGGTTTATAAACACAAAGTAGGTTTCTCTGCACTTACACAAACTTCATTTAATAACTTGTCAATGGGTTATTGGAGAAGGCAATGGCAACCCACTCCAGCGTTCTTGCCTGGAGAATCCCAGGGATGGGGGCGCCTCGTGGGCTGCCTTCTATGGGGTCGCACAGAGTTGGACACGACTGAAGCGACTTAGCAGCAGCAGCAACAATGGGTTATACTATTTGTCTCTGTCTGTAGGCCCCTGGAGTATATATACAGTATACACAAAACACAGGTTAAATTAAACCATAAATAGCTATTTTTCCCAACATGTTCAAGGCCACTAATAAATACTTACAATCTCAATCGAGGTTCAACACATCTGACAAAATAATCATATTCATCCTCCTCTTCTTCATCCCAACTCCTCCAAATGTTCTGATAGAAAAACCTGAAAAGTAAATCAGTATCATTCAATCACTGGCTCAAAATGTTAGAGAGGTAAGAGTAAATCAAACAAGTTTACCAAGTATGGTAGAGAAGAATGCATATTTGCTAACTTGACAATCGTGAGTCCCACAAGAACTTCTTTGAATTGGCTAAAGAAGTTTTTCTACAACATTCGTTCTGTTACGACCTTCTTTTTATCAGAAGAACTATTTGTTGACCATCTGAAACTTGGTGGAAAGTAGTGCCATTTGTTTAGAAGAGACTGGGAGAGAAACAAGTTTAGGGGTAAAAATAAAGAGTTCTGTTTTCACTATGTTCAGGTTGAGATGCCTATTTGAACTCCAAGTGGATGATGTCAAGAGTGCAGATGAATATACAGGACCTGAGCTCAAGAAAGAGGTCAAGGCTAGAGACATAAATCCGGAAGTTGTCAGCATATAGATGGCATTAAAGCAATAGATGAGATCATCCAGAGAATAAAGCAGTAGTTCTCAACTCTGGCTACACTGGGAAGCCTTTAAAAATTGATTTGCAACCCTATCCCAGACCAATAAATCAGAATCTCTTGGGTGGGAGACAGGAGAGAGAGTGTGCAGGATCCACATTTTTTTAAAGTATGTATCCATGATCCAGCTCTGACAAGCCAACTCCTGGCAATCTCATTTTGCCTCTGCTCCACCCACTTACTTCTCTGCTCTCCTGCCCCCACCATACTGACACTGGATTATTTTAAAGCAAAATTCTGACATATCACTCATAAGTGTTTACTTTGTGTCTGAGATAAATCTTTATACAAAAAAGTTTTAATTACTTAATAACCAAGTATCCCCAGTGTTTCATTTTCCTTAATTATCTCTTTCTTTCATTGTTGCTGCTGTTGTTTTATTTGGCTAATTCAAATCAAGATCCGAACAAAGGTCAGCCATTAAATTTAATTTAATCACTTTTACTCTATAGATTATCCATCCTTCTTTTTCACCTTGCAATTTATTTAATAGTTTCCCACACTCTGAATTTTACTGATTGCATCCCCATGGGGTCATTTAACATGTTCTGTTTCCTTTATTTCTAGTAAACTGATAGTAAGAACTAGAGACTTGATCATCTTTAGGAAAGACTTTTTGGCAAGAATGCTTCAAGGGATATAATGTACTTTCATCACAAAGCACATGATACCTGGCCATCTCTATTTTATTATGGGTTGCAAATATTGATACTCTCATCATTCTTTCTTCATGTGCCAGCTGGAATACTCCTATAAAGAAAAGTCCCAGGAGATTCTAATGTGTTTCCAAAGCTGATTAGGGAGAGATAAGAGTAGACAGCCTAGCCCTAAGCCCTGGGAAATTACATTCTGATATTTGAGTATGAGAGGAAGGACTGGCCAGGCCAAGATTACTTAAAAAAAGGCAAGCCTGTGACATACCATCATAAGGTGGTGTCCCAGAAGCTGGGAGGAGAGGATATTAAGAAGATGAGAATGATCAAATAATTAGAATGTCACCAAGAGGTCAAGGCAAGATGAGATCAGAGGAGTGATGACTAGACATGAGAATATAGGTGACCTTAAGCACAATTTCAATACTGTAGAAGTAGAGGCGTGAGTGGAAAGCCAGTAAGTACAGATTATACACCTGTCAAAAAGTTGAAAAGGAGGGAGCAGTGAAAATGAAGCTATCTTTGGATTCATGTTAATGTTTGACAGAAAACAACAAAGTTCTATAAAGCAATTATCTTTCAATTAGAAAATAAATTTTTTTTTTTTAATGAAGCCCTTCTTTGAATTCTTATAGATTGGACTGCTAGTCTCTTCACCCTCTGGAGTCCATCTCTTAAAAACAAACAAAAAAAATAAAACAAGCCTGAGCGTGCCTTTGTGTGTGTGCACGCTAAGTCGCTTCAGTTGTATCTGACTCTTTGTGACCCTATGGACTGTAGCCTTCCAGGTTCCTCTGTCCATGGGATTCTCCAGGTTAGAATACTGGAGCGGGTTGCCATGCCCTCCTCCAGGAGATCTTCCCGACCCAAGAATCGAATCCACATCTATTATGTCTCCTGCATTGGCTGGCGGGTTCTTTACCACAAGCACCAGCTGGGAAACCTGAGCATGCCTTTACTCAACCAAAAAACTCTGCTGGCTCCTGTTGCCCTCAAAACAAAGTCCAAATTCCTGAAATTGGTGATATTAGATGGACTTACAATCCACTTCTAGAGCACCTGTCTTGCCTCGGAGCCCCTATATACAAACTTCCAATTTCACAAGCTCTTTCAAACCCGCTGTGACATGCTGGTCAGGTTGCCTTCCACTTTTTCCACCTGGTGAGCTTATATTTGGGCTTCCCTGGTGGCTCAGACAGTAAAAGAATCTGCCTCCAAGGCAGGAGACCTGGTTTCAACCCCTGGGTCAGGAAGATTCCCTGGAGAACGGAATGGCAACCCACTGCAGTATTCTTGCCTGGAGAATTCTATGGAGAGAGGAGCCTGGCAAGCTACAGTCCATGGGGCTGCAAAGAGTCAGACATGACTGAGCAACTAACACACAAGCTTATATTTACCCTTCATGACCCAGCGCAAATATCATCCTCACCAGCTCAGAACTGGGCAATCACCTTTCATTCACATCTGCACTTCCACCAGTGTTTATCCTCTCGAGACAGAAACTTGGGAGTCATCCTTGCCTTCTCCCATATCCATTCCACCATCAAGTCTTAGCCATTCTACTTTCTCAATAAGCCTAATCTGTATTTGCTGTATCTCCACTCTAGTCCACTCTGTCTCTTAACTGGTCTCTCTACCTGTTTCCCCTCCATTTACTTTCTACACAGCAGCCAGAATGAAACTTTTAAATAAAAAGCTGATCACATTCTCCCTTCATTGAAAACCCTTCACAGGTTTCCCACTGCACTTGAAGACAAAAATGATTCCTTGGCTAACAAATCCCTGCATCTTCTGACCCCTGATAACCTCTAAGCTGGTTTCCTAAGTCTCATCTATCACTGTCTACGTTCCAACCAATCTGGCCTTTCGGCTCCTTAAATTCAGAGCTGCCCAACATGTTTCTTCCTCCACCCTGCCGCAACAGCTTTCACCTAGCCAACCCTTCAGATCCAAGTTCCAATACCATTTCCTCAGGAAGTAACCATATTACAGAAACCTGAGCTAGTCTTAGAACACTCTGTAATCCCTCACAGCACTCACTGCGGCTTCCAATCACACGCATATCTTTATGTGATTATTTCATCAAGGTTCATCTCCCACATTAGACTGCCAACTCCCTGGTGATGGTGATTGTGTCTGTTTTGTGCATCACTCAAATCTCATCCTCAAGACGCAGCACTGAAATACTTACTGAATAAAATGAACAAATGAAGACTTTCATAATCTGACCTTTTCTTGACAGTGATCAGAATCTGAGCCCTCAAAATGAAAAATAATTTAGCCAGGTTCTCCTTCAAATAATACTAATTCCAGATACTTGTCTTTCTACCAACTTCTATACCCATAAGAGATTAACTCCCTGATTTCTAATTTCCTAAATGCATCAATTATCCCTTAACTTTCAAATGCCTCAGTTGACAGCTTTTTTAAGTGAAAGAAACATAAGGGAGTTATTTTGGTTCTGGACATAAGCCAGTGCTTTAGATTTATATTGTTTGGCCTAATATTGAATACCTATGGTCATAGCAAACACCTTCCAACAACACAAGAGAAGACTCTATACATGGACATCACCAGATGGTCAACACCGAAATCAGACTGATTATATTCTTTGCAGCCAAAGATGGAGAAGCTCTATACAGTCAGCAAAAACAAGACCAGGAGCTGACTGTGGCTCAGATCATGAACTCCTTATTGCCAAATTCAGACTTAAATTGAAGAAAGTAGGGAAAACCACTAGACCATTCAGGTATGACCTAAATCAAATCCCCCTGATAGATAGAGTGCCTGATGAACTATGGAATGAGGTTCGTGACATTGTACAGGAGACAGGGATCGAGACCATTCCCATGGAAAAGAAATGCAAAAAAGCAAAATGGCTGTCTGGGGAGGCCTTACAAATAGCTCTGAAAAGAAGAGAAGCGAAAAGCAAAGGAGAAAAGGAAAGATATAAGCATCTGAATGCAGAGTTTCAAAGAATAGCAAGAAGAGATAAGAAAGCCTTCCTCAGCAATCAATGCAAAGAAATAGAGGAAAACAACAGAATGGGAAAGACTAAATATCTCTTCAAGAAAATTAGAGATACCAAGGGAACATTTCATGCAAAGATGGGCTCGATAAAGGACAGAAATGGTATGGACCTAACAGAAGCAGAAGATATCAAGAAGAGGTGGCAAGAATACACAGAAGAACTATATAAAAAAGATCTTCACAACCCAGATAATCACAATGGTGTGATCACTGACCTAGAGCCAGACATCCTGGAATGCGAAGTCAAGTGGGCCTTAGAAAGCATCACTACGAACAAAGCTAGTGGAGGTGATAGAATTCTAGTTGAGCTATTCCAAATCCTGAAAGATGATGCTGTGAAAGTGCTGCACTCAATATGCCAGCAAATTTGGAAAACTCAGCAGTGGCCACAGGACTGGAAAAGGTCAGTTTTCATTCCAATCCCAAAGAAAGGCAATTCCAAAGAATGCTCAAACTACCACACAATTGCACTCATCTCACACACTAGTAAAGTCATGCTCAAAATTCTCCAAGCCAGGCTTCAGCAATATGTGAACCGTGAACTTCCTGATGTTCAAGCTGGTTTTAGAAAAGGCAGAAGAACCAGAGATCAAATTGCCAACATCCACTGGATCATGGAAAAAGCAAGAGTTCCAGAAAAACATCTATTTCTGCTTTATTGACTATGCCAAAGCCTTTGACTGTGTGGATCACAATAAACTGTGGGAAATTCTGAAACAGATGGGAATACCAGACCACCTGACCTGCCTCTTGAGAAATCTGTATGCAGGTCAGGAAGCAACAGTTAGAACTGGACATGGAACAACAGACTGGTTCCAAATAGGAAAAGGAGTATGTCAAGGCTGTATATTGTTACCCTGCTTATTTAACTTACATGCAGAGTACATCGTGATAAACGCTGGACTGGAAGAAACACAAGCTGGAATCAAGATTGCCGGGAGAAATATCAATAACCTCAGATATGCAGATGACACCACCCTTATGGCAGAAAGTGAAGAGGAACTCAAAAGCCTCTTGATGAAAGTGAAAGTGGAGAGTGAAAAAGTTGGCTTAAAGCTCAACATTCAGAAGACGAAGATCATGGCATCTGGTCCCATCACTTCATGGGAAATAGATGGAGAAACAGTGGAAACAGTGTCAGACTTTATTTTTTTGGGCTCCAAAATCACTGCAGATGGTGACTGCAGCCATGAAATTAAAAGACGCTTACTCCTTGGAAGGAAAGTTATGTCCAACCTAGATAGCATACTCAAAAACAGAGTCATTACTTTGCCAACAAAGGTCGGTCTAGTCAAGGCTATGGTTTTTCCCGTGGTCACGTATGGATGTGAGAGTTGGACTGTGAAGAGGTCTGAGCGCCGAAGAATTGATGCTTTTGAAGTGTGGTGTTGGAGAAGACTCTTGAGAGTCCCTTGGACTGCAAGGAGATCCAACCAGTCCATTCTGAAGGAGATCAGCCCTGGGATTTCTTCGGAAGGAATGATGCTAAAGCTGAAACTCCAGTACTTTGGCCACCTCATGCGAAGAGTTGATTCATTGGAAAAGACTCTGATGCTGGGAGGGATTGAGGGCGGGAGGAGAAGGGGATGACAGAGGATGAGATGGCTGGATGGCATCACTGACTCGATGGACGTGAGTCTGAGTGAACTCTGGGAGTTGGTGATGGACAGGGAGGCCTGGTGTGCTGCGATTCATGGGGTCGCAAAGAGTCGGACATGACCTGAGCGACTGAACTGAACTGATGGTTAAATGTCCTTGAATACAATTAGAAATCTTCCATGAAGTATCAGAGATAGGGTGCAAGACACTCTGCTTCTTTGTAGAGTATCAAATTAAGTTCAACAAAACCAGGTTAACTCACAAATGGTATAGAAACTGGAAAGTACTTTTTGAACTACAAAACACCAAGCAGCATTATTAACATGACCTTTATATTATCCAGTCTTTCAGTTTATGGAGGAATATAAGTCCACTTCAAATAGCCAAAAATAAGCCTTCCTTAGTAAATATACTTATAAAAAGATGATTCAAAAGAACTATCTGTATCAGGAACTATCTGACAAAAAAGTTATCTGAAACTAAAGAAAACAGGTATGAGTTTTCCTTCTCATTTAAGGGACAAGGCATGCACCTGTACAAGGGGAAACCAACTCAGCCAAAAAAGGTTGAAAGGCATGCACATCCCCCCTAAGGATCCCAGAAGTGGCCTGAGAAAACATCTTCTTTGGCCAGACACATCCTGAAAACATTGTATGCATAGGTGATGGTATATTATTTTCTTTCCTTTCCTTATAGCCTTAGCATCCAGAATTTTTAAGGCGGTTTCTAAACATATACAACAGAGAAGGCAATGGCACCCCACTCTAGTAGTCTTGCCTGGAAAATCCTATAGACGGAGGAGCCTGGTGGGCTACAGTCCATGGGGTCACTAGGAGTCAGACGTGACTAAGCGACTTCACTTTCACTTTTCACTTTCATGCATTGGAGAAGGAAATGGCAACCCACTCCAGTGTCCTTGCCTGGAGAATCCCAGGGATGGGGGAGCCTGGTGGGCTGCCGTCTATGGGGTTGCACAGAGTCAGACACAACTGAAACGACTTAGCAGCAGCAAACATATACAAGCCAAATTAAGAATCCCCTGTCTTTTGTTAATATTTGGGGACACTGAGAAAAAGCTATATAGGAATCCCTAGTACCATTTTTCTCAACTTTTCTGTAAGTCTGAAATTAGCTCAAAATGAAAATTTTAAACACTGAAATCATTCTTTAATTTAAAAAAGATCCCTCTATCTTTGAATATTTTAAAATATTGCAGTGACCAGGTTTACAGTTTGAGCTTTAAATCTAGGTATAATACAGACCAGAATTAAAGCATTTCATCCAAAGTTTTTGGCCACAAGGTTACTTTTATCAACCTCTATTCCTACCTGACATGCTCAATTGCAAGTGCTGTCTGGTCAAATAATCCAGAATCATCAAACACCACCCACAGCTCCTGCAGGGGCAACCGGTATTCCTTCAGATCAAGGAGCTCTTTCATACACTCCAAAGTAAAAGTGCTCACTTGCGATTCACAGAGGTACGGATCGGCAAGCCTCACCACTGCCTTCAAGGCTGCGAAGTCTACGTCTGTGACCTGAAATTTAAAATGTGACTTAACATACTCATATCAAAATTAAGATACATCTAAAACACTACTTACAGCTTGATTTCTTTTTTAAAGCATGAAATGGGAGTGGCGAGCCTTCTTCCATAACATAAGGACAAACAGAACAGACCTGGCTTGTACCCACATGGAGCGGACATTGTAATCGAAGTGACAAACAATAAGGTGGCAACAAGTATGCGACAAAGGATAAGTAGCAGGGTGGTGGCCTGGTTTTACTGGGAGGGTTGGGGAAGTCACTTTTGAGCTGGGATGAAAAGGAAGCAGCTGTTTCAAGAGCAGGAAAGATGAAAAGGCCCTGAGGCAGAGATGAGGTTGGCAGTTGGAAGAGCAGAGAAGCAGCTTTTCTTGCTGGAACAAAAGGAAGGAAATGAGGTAGGGGCAACAGGAGGGGACAGGAGAGGCAAGATCAGGACAGGAAGGACACTGAAGGAACTTGGCTTTTACGTGTTATCTAACAATGAGAGGCCAGAAAGCCAAAACCAGACCTCTAGTATATGCGATGCATGAGAGGAATGCAGGGGAATGGCACATTTCTCTTTTAAAATAATGATTTTGGCTGCTTTTAGAGAACTGAGGTATGTTGAGGGGAGGGCGTTACTATCATGATCAACTTAATGGCCTGAACTGCAACCTAAGGTATTAGCATAATCCAAAACTTAAACATCCATGAGCAGCAGCTGCTGGCAAACCACTGCCTCATCTAGAGCCACTGTAGGATGTGACGTCATTTTCTAAAGGGGCTGCAGGTTCAAGCTGTACTCACACTCCCTGGTTTACCATTTTAGTTTAATGGGGTTTTTTTGCGGTTCAGTTAACAAACACTGAGAAAAATTCACAGCTGTAAGTAGAGTGCAAATTTAATGTAAAAGGCCCAGCCAGTTGAAAAATAAGACTGTTTTTACTTTCTGCAGTGGAAGATAATATCAATAGGTTAACTACATACCTACAAATCTGTTAGGCAAAAAATAGGCTAGTTTTAAAATGCCTACTTGGTTTGAGCTACTTTAATGGGCTATAACTAAGAAGATAAAAAATTAATTCAAACCCCACTGACTTTATAATTAGGCATCTTATTTTTTAAATGGTCTCAAGTACCTCCCCCACTTCATAGGTTTCTAGTCTGTTTCCCTCTTTTAAAGGACGGTGAAACTTAAACCACCCCAATTCCCTCTTCAGTTGCCTTTAAAATTTGCAGAACACTTCTTACACCACAGCAATTAGATGTGAAAAAACATGCCATTTTTCAATCAGCTCATAAATCTTAATTAAAAATAAGCACTTTGGTTATAACAATCTGAGGGAAAGTGTTTTTAGGTAGAGATAAATGTCTTAACAACAGAATTAAATTTACCTCAACTAGCACCTCAAACACAGTAGTCTGCCAGACTGCCCGCCATCCAGATGGTTCAAGGACCTTCTCTAAGAACTCAGCTGTGAATTCTTTTACCTCAGAGGCCTTGCAGTCAGCTACAAACAAATTAAACACAGTAAGATTTGAGACAGCATAAAGCAGAGAGAAGTTAAATAAATCCTTATAAGTCTACTTTCTCAGAACCAGCAATGGCAGTCTGAGGAACTGAGACAATCTACCTGTAGATTAAAAGATAAAAGAAGCAAAAAAAAAAGGACCTACTCACCTAAAATGTAATCTTGATAAGCTCTGAATCGCTCATAGAACAAAAGTTGACTTGTCTGGAACATTTCTGGGAAATGAGTTTTTCCTTCTGGCACAAAGCTTTGTAAGCTACTACCTGGCTTGGCATGATCACTACAATCGCTGCATGAATCTTCGCTTTCAAACAAACCTAAGAGAGCAACAAAGACAGTCAGGCGCAGCTATCCCAGACACCTCGAATGCTTATCAACTGCTATTTTCATATATTTGTTTAGAAATTTCAAATAAAATATAAACAAGGATTTGGATATAATGCTTTACTTACCTCTATCACTATCAACAAAAATTTTTTTTCTAAATTTAAAAATATCTCAAAACTCAAGTTTTACTTCAAAACAGTTAAGAACTTAAACTCTTCCATGGGTTAGGTTTTTGTTGCCGTTCTGTGAGGCAAAGAAAGAGGGTTGTTTTTTAATTCAGTGGAAATCACCCAGGTTCTCCTTCAGAAGATATAGCTATGATTATTACTAGAGCTAGAGAGGAAGAAAAACAATGACAAACCTAGGCAGTGGATTAAAAAGCAGATACATTCCTTGCCTACAAAGGTCCATGTAGTCAAATGGCTTTTTCAGTAGTCATGTATGGATGTGAGAGCTGGACAAGAAAAAAGGCTGAGTGCAGAAGAATTGATGTCTCTGAACTGTGGCGCTTGAGAAGACTCTTGAGAGTCCCTTGGACAGCAAGGAGACCAAACTAGCCGATTCTAAAGGAAATCAACCCTGAATATTCATTGAAGGACTGATGCTGAAGGTGAAGCTCCAATACTTTGGCCACCTGATGGGAAGAGCCGACTCACTGGAAAACACCCTGATGCTGGGGAAGATTGAAGGCAGGAGAAGGGGATGATGGAGGATGAGATGGTTGGATGGCATCACCGGCTCAATGGACATGACTTTGAGCAAACTCCGGGAGATGGTGAAGGACAGGAAAGCCTGGTGTGCTGCAGTCCATGAGGTTGCAAAGAGTCAGACACAACTGAGTGACTGAACAACAGCAAAGCAACTCATAATGGTCAAATATCTTACAGTCATTAAAAAAAAAAAAATTCCACAAAGCTGTATTAAATGTAGAGGTGGTTTCTGATATGTCATCTCAAAACAAGTTGAAACTTCCCTTTAATTTCTACAATATCACCTGTCACTACCATTCAATAAACATGGATATGCATTCTTAATAATGCATAACACCTCTCTCTTTTATACTTTAATAAAACTTTATTACATAAAGACTCTGAGCAATCAAGCCTTGTCACTGGCCCTGGATTGAATTCTCCTCCTCCGGAGGCCAAGAATCCAGGCATCTTTTGTGGTTCAGCAGACACCTTTCATCTTGGGGGCCCGTCGGGGATTCTTTAGGACAGGGTAAGGATGCTTGGAGCTCTAGTTCTTTGTTCTCCTAGCGACCACGTTTTCTGCTATACTTTACTAACTCTACAGTGTGCTTGTGTGAATGAATGACACGCCCTGCACGAATCAAGTGAGGAGCCCTGTTCTGTGGTTCCCCGGTGACCTCAATAGGGCTTATGGCAGGGGGTTTATACTGACCTGCCAATGGACTCCCCTGGTAGCTCAGATGGTAAAGCGTCTGCCTACAATGCAGGAGACCCAGGTTCAATCCCTGGGTCAGGAAGATCTCCTGGCGAAGGAAATTGCAACCCACTCCAGTATTCTTGCCTGGAAAATCCCATGGATGGAGCAGCCTGGTAGGCTACAGTCCATGGGGTCCATCGCAAAGAGTCAGACATGACTGACTTCACTTTCACTTACTTCACCAAAGCTACTAGTTCTTCCTTCCTCATTAATTTCAGTGCCTATGTCTAACGAAAGGATTAGAAAATGCTAATCGAATTAGGTTTGGGCTGTATGTAATTATGTTTTACAAGGCATGATTGAGCCAGTGGCATATCTAATTCTGTGTAATATGTTTTTAACAGACAAAATTACCACTATAATAAATAAACATGCTGAGGATAGCATTTAGATCAGCTAAGTCCTTTCCAGTGGTTTCAGGAAGGTTATCTGAGACTTGTAGCAAGAGTCTCTTTCTCTTCCCCCATCCCTTACATTTCTCCCTCCTTCCACTTCTTTGCCCCAGTTTAGGGCACCAGAATTATGTGATCCCACAGACTGTAACAGGGAAGAACAAATCTGACTCCATGTTGGATCTGTTTCTTGTACTTTAATCTTTGTATTCTATTACTTTTGATACAAGTTAAGAATGTTGCCTATAGCCTGAAATAGACAGGACAGCCCATTCTCAAGGCTCTGACCTTTAAAGGTAAAACAACTTTCCCCCATTCATGTACAGATAAAATGTTGCAGAACAAAGAATAACATTTGCTTTGTTGAAGGTTTAAAGAAACATCAGGACTTGACCTACCTGAACAGCTGCAAGAATAAAGGCTTCTGAAACACAGAAGTGTGCAACAACCAGCCACACCCTCTCCCCTTTCAGTATAAAGGAAAGCGGAATTCTAACTTTGGCAAGATGGTTCTTTGGGACACTAATCCACATCCTCTCGGTCTGCTGGCTTTCCAAATAAAGTCACTATTCCTTGTGCCAACAACTCCTCTCTCAATTTATGGGCCTGTGGTGCAGAGAGCAGGGAGTGAGTTTGGACTTGGCAACAAGATAACCAAGGTGTACTCTAGGGTTTCCTGCTCATAGACACCAATGCACCTGAGCTTCAGAGGACATCAATACCTTATCAAATGTGTGAAAATCTCTCTGAACCTTGGGAAAATGAAACTAGTATGCCAGCTTCAATTAAGAGAATAAACTATTTCATACCGTCCATCACATACATAACATAGATATGTTTTTTAAAGAAATAATACATCATCTCACACCCATTAGGTGACTATTATTCAAAAAACAATGAGAAGCTATCAAGAAAACAAGTGTTGTCAAAGATGTGGAGAAATAGGAACCCTTGTGAACTGTTGGTAGGCATGTAAAATGGTATAGCCACTATGGAAAACTTATGGTGATTCTTCAAAAATGTAAAAATAGAATTACCATATGACCCAGCAATTTAAAGCAGGGTCTCCAAGAGATATTTGTACATGCATGTTCACAGCTAAAACTATTTAGCTTTAAAAAAGGAAGAAATTTATGATTATGCTGGATAAACATTAGGCCGAGTGAAATAAGCCAGTCAGTCACAGAAGACAAATACTGTGTAATTCCACTGATATGAGGTTACTTAAAGTAGTCAAAACCATAAAGGCAGAAAGTTTAATGGTAGTTGCCAAGGGCTGGGGAGAGGGGTGAATGGGGAGTTATTATTCAATAGGTATAGAGTTTCAGTTTACAAGATGAAAAGAATCACAGTAACAGATGGTGGTGATGGTTACACAGCAATGTGAATGTGTTTAATGCCACTTAACTGTACACTTAAAACTGGTTAGGTACTCAGTGGTTAACCAACTCTACTGCCCCATGGTCTGTAGCCTGCCAGGCTCTATCTATGTGCTTTTTCAGACAAGAATACAAGAGTGGGTTGCCATTTCTTATTCCAGGTTATCTTCCCAACCCAGGGATTGAATCCACGTCTAAAATAGTTAAGATGGTAAGTTTTATGTTATGTGTGTTCAGAGCCAATTTGAAATACTTTTCACACATTATTTCACTTAATCTTCACCACTCAGCAGCACTACTACCTGTTTTGCAGATGAGAAAACTGAAGTCACCTGACTGTTGCCAGATCACAAAGAGGGGTGAGTAGTGGAATTAAGTCCCACTTAAGGTTTTCTCACTTCTCCAGGACTCTTTCCACTACACAATACAACTGAAAATGTTAAAGTAAAAGACTGAACCACCTTAAAATATCAGGGGGAAAAAACGGAGTCTCCATGAAGAGACAGAAAGAACTAAGAGTTAGAACTGGGTTCATTGTAGACAGATGGAAAAGCGTCTGTCTACAATGCAGGAGCCCTCGGTTCGATCCCTGGGTCGGGAAGATTCCCTGGAGAAAGGAAATGGCAACCCACTCCAGTACTCTTGCCTAGAAAATCCCATGGATGGAGGAGCCTGGTGCAGGCTACTGCCCATGGGGTCGCAAAGAGTCGGACACGACTGAGCGACTTCACTTTCACTTTCTATTTTTTGACACTGTGTCACAAATTGGCTCCCCTACCTTTGGGCACGTCACCTGCTCTCAATGCTCAGTACTGCTATCTAGGCCAAGCGTCCAAGCTTCTTTTCTTCCGGGAAAGGGGATAGTGGTACGTGATCTCCTTTGAGATGCAAATAAAAAATATGCGTCCACTCTAAACACACAAACTCGCGCACAAAACCGGGGGTGGGGGTGGGGGTGAGGGCGGAGCGGCGCGGGGTGGGGAGACACCCAGACAGCAAGAGTAGGGATCCCCACCCAGCCCAAGTCCCTCCAGTCTCGGGGAAGCTGAGGCCAGATTGGGCGAGGAGGAGAGGTGTTCTGGGTACCTCCCGATTCGACGTCCGGAGAGTGGGTTGGGGCCTCGCCCAGTCACAGCCGCCACCCAGGCCAACCGCCTGCGCCCCAGGCGCCCTCGGAGAGTCCCCACGCCCCCAGCGCTGCCGACACGGTCTGTCGCAGACGGCGGCTCCTCCCGCACGGCGGGTGCTCACCTTTCTCCAGGCGCTCCAGCTCCTCCTCGGTCGCCCAGCCAGGAAGCTCGGGCTCCGGCGCCATAGCTTCCGACCCCAGCCCACCACCCGCCAGCAATCCCTCAGCCATTTCAAATTTCCGCGGGCGGCCTCCCTGCTCAGTAATGTGATGACGCAGCCGCTTCTAATTGGATAGTGGGCCGAGGCCCTCGGACCAATTAAAGGAAGGCTGGCGTGGCCCGGGTTTCCGCACGAGCCCCGCCCCCTTCAGCCTCCACCCACCCTGGAGGGGAGTGTCTGGGCTCTATCTGCTGGCCCGGTGGACTGCTCTTCTCGTCCAAGATCTTGCTCTTTTTGTTTACTGGGGTGAACTTGTATGAAGTTAAATTAGAACATAATTTGGGATAATCTACGAAAAACTAACAAGCCATACCTGGAATGGGGTAGAGTGGAAAAGGCACTGGCTTGAGAGTCAAAAAACAGTATTTAGACTTGTTTGTTCCATTATTACCACTTCACCTCTCAGAAAAGCATCCTCAATTCTAATAATATATTGACCTAGATGGTTCCAAACCTTTCACCACCAAAAATCTGTTGCTCTCTGGCTTTCTCTTTCCCCTTCTCTTTCTTTGACTATCTACACATAGAGGATATTTTCCTAAAATATACAATTATATTTAGTGTGTAAAAGTATGTTTTACCCACATTTATTAATCAACGACAGATATAACCTCCAATGATAAGAGCTAACATTTATTGAGTACTGTGTGCAAGACACCTTTCTGCATATTTTACCTACATACAGTGTCTTATTCAGTCTTCAAAACTATCCTATGAGAAAAGAAGTTTTACTATTCCCATTTCACAGATGAGGAAGTGGAGTCATCAAGAAAATAAGCGGTGCCCAAGTTAACCCAGCAAAGCCAGTATAGCAACCAGTCAAATTCCTGAATCCACCCTTTAATGGCTCTGCCAGATCATTACTAGTCAGAGTTGAGATGGCCAGCAAGAGCAGGGGTTACCAGAACACCAGGAAGAGTGAGACCCACAGAAGGACAAGGGCCTGGTCATGACAGTGTTATTACAATGAAGACATTTCCACTCACTGCCTTTAAGGAAAACCTTGGGCTAAAGTCTCTCAGATTCCTCACAGCTGAAATGAAATGGAACCAGAAGAGGTGACTGTAAAAACCTGCACTTAATTCAGCTAGCTTTTCCAGAAAACAAGATTTCTTTGACTCTCATGTACAGAGTCTGACCTTCGATTTATTTGTTCACTGAACAAATATTTATTGAGCACTACAAGGGGAAAACACATAAAACAATAAAATCAAGACTAGCATCAGGCCTTGAAGACTAAGTTATCTTTCTCATAAGTCTCCTTTTAACCCTACTGCCACAAACCCCACAAGTGGAGGGATTTCTACTCACCCACCCCTGTCTGTGCTGGAGACAACATAGTTCTCTCCTTGTTCAATTATAGAATATTTCATCAGCCCTCAAGATATTGCTTCTGGAAAAAATCTTGGAAATGAACATGTGGCCACAGGGTCAGATGAAACACCTGTGTTGCTGCAGACTCCATAAAGGACAAATCATTTATTAAACTGGATACATTTCCTGTGCAACCTATGCTTGCATGGATTATATGGAAGGTTTTTAGAGTTTTCCCCTAAATGGAGACTTTTCAGGAGCACACATGTCTTGGGGGTTTGCTTTCCCTGCCCCCTCCCTCTTATCCTGACGAAAGGGTTTTTTAATTCTTTTTTTCCAGTCTCTCCATCTGCAGCCCATCTCAGCCTTCCATCTGCCTTAGGTGGGGTGGCACCCATTATTCCCAGTCTTTTTTATATCTTCAGTCTCTTTCTTGGCACTAGGTCCTTAGACTCTGTCTACACAGGGGCTCAAAACTTACTGCTCTCTCCTAGAAACTTCCAAAGCCCAACTGAAGTCTTGAGATACTACCTCTACACTTTCTTTCTGGATAGCACTAAATCATTCCTGTTGCAGCAAAATAGAAATGAGTGAACAGCCTTTGGCACATACCAGCCAAACAGGCCTACAAGAGTTAAACAATCTCGGTTAGTCTTTAGCTGTTACTACCAACAAATGCTTGTAGCTGGACTTGTCCTTCACAAAGAAAACTACCCTCTGACTCCATATAGATTATATTTGCACCTGGCATTCGTGTCCCCCTACACTCTCTTGTAGCATTCTGCATTTCAAAAAGAAGGACATAAGCAGATAACTTCAGGGTCACCAGACCTGGTTGTTGAGTTGCCTGATGCCAGCTGTGGCCATTTTGAAGCCTTACAAAAGAAAGAAAGAAAAAAAAGAAAGCATAGACTTCAGGAGGATATAAACCTCTCCTTATTCCTGAGAAGAGAGGCACAGGTCTTGAGGCCCTAGCCTGCTGTGTTTCCCTTTTGACTGGCAAAAATAATAAAGCTACTCCTTCCTATTTCCTCCATACTCTTGTCTCCATATTTCTATTTGGAATCAGTAGACAGGGAACCAAGATTTTGACAACACCCCGAGTAGTGCATTTTCTCTCCTGCTTTCTTAATGGCCAGTAGCTTCCCCCAGAGGCCCACAGTCCCTCGCTCCCATCAGCCTCCGCCCGCAGCAGCACTCACGGTCCAGCACCCCCGCTCCATAGTCCTTCCTCCGGTGGCCTCTGGGCCCTCGCTCTTCTGGTCCTCCTTCCTGCCTCATTCCTCTTCCTCCGCCTCAGATTCCCTGAACACAGGGGGCTCCCAAGGGCACTATCCTGAGTCTGTCTTCCTCAGGGGGTAACTCAAGTGAGTGAAGAAGGCCATGTGTGGACTCTAGCACTCACTTCAAGCTCATAGGAAAGCTCATGTGCTAATTCACTTGACAAATAGTAAATATAGAGAGTATAGATTGTGTGCCAGACACTGCTCTAGGCTCAAGGGGAGCAGGGGCAAACAAGACAGACAAGGTCCTGCCTGCATGGAGTTCACAGCCTGGTGGAGATACACAGCAAACAAATAAAAAATTCAATTATGAAAGATACTACTAATAAAATTCAGTGATGTGATAGAGAATGATGAATGGAGAAGACAGATTCAGAATTTTATGTGAAAATGCCTGATTTTAAGCTGTTGCTGCTGCTGCTAAGTCACTTCAGTCGTGTCTGACTCTGTGGGACCCCATAGACGGCGGCCCACCAGGCTCCCCCGTCCCTGGGATTCTCCAGGCAAGAACACTGGAGTGGGTTGCCATTTCCTTCTCTAATGCATGAAAGTGAAAAGTGAAAGAGAAGTCGCTCAGTCTTGTCCAACTCTTCACAACCCCATGGACTGCAGTCTACCAGGCTCCTCCGTCCATGGGATTTTCCAGGCAAGAGTACTGGAGTGGGTTAGCAACTTTTAAAAAAAAAAATTAAGGTTTTTTTTTAATGTGGACCATTTTTAAAGTCTTTTTTGAATTTGTTGCAATAATGTTTCCATTTTATGATTTTTGGTTTTTCGTCTGCAAGGCATGTTCCATCTTAGCTCCCCGACCAGGGATTGAACCTGCACCCCCTGCTTTGGAAGGTAAGTCTTAATCACTGGACCGCCAGGGAAGTCCCACAACTTTTTAAAACGTAGACACTATGCAACCCTGAAAAACCTTATTTCCTAGACAAAATTTGGCCCACAGCCCACTAGATTGCAATCTGTCTTCTAAGCCCCAAGTTCTCAAAGCATAGTCCAGGGACAACGAGCTTGTTAGAAATGCAGAGTTTCTCCCCTATCCCCAGATCTGCTGGATTGAAATCTGTGTTTCAGCAAGATCCCCAGTCCTCAAGCAACACCATTCATATTTGCTACAAAGATCTTCAAACCTGAGTTCTCTACTGTGGCTATTTCAGTTTTCATTTCCTGCTGAAAAATTTGACTTGGAATTCTCGTTCACAGTCATGTTCATTATGCTCCAAAGCCAAGAGCAGCCCATCCCAGTGTATAAGGCTCTCATCTCATCACACTCTCCCTGCTATAGCCTCCTGTGACCATCACTATCTCCCATGCAGGCTGTCGAGACGGCACCTGGGAAGTCACCACACCTGAGAAGACTCATTCACCCTCTCACCTGCTTCAGAGTTAATTGCTCACCTCTCACTGCTCCTAGGGGAGCAGGGGGCCCCTAGGACCCTGCAGAGGTCTCAACACAGTGCCAGGCTGGCCAGGCAGGTGACAGAAAGGAGAGAACGGAGCACTGGTGCCAGTCCCATAGGATGTGATGGGTATGGACCCCATGTTGCTTGTCATCCAATTGAAGCCAGAAGTCTAGATTTTTATAAGAAATTTCCCATATTAAAAAGTTGGCAACTAATTTTTAAAAACTTAAAACACTGTGCCAGCCAAATAAAACATATCTGCAGACCACCAGCTTGCAACTTCTGAGGCCTCGTCTACTTGTGACCTTCCATCAGAGGCTGTGATTCTTTGAAGGCAAGTACCATGTCATATTCATTGTTGTATTGCTGGTGCCTACGACTAAACTTCACTTAGTAAAGGGACAAACTAAATTAACACTCCTCCTTTTATATATATTTTATGCATAGCGTAATATTACTATGGCATTAGCCAAGGGCTCAGATTTAGAGCCATTTCTGGGCCAATTCTGCTGCTACTGCCCAGAGACTCCCTACCCAGAACCACAGATTCAACGTTACTACCATTACCTAAGTCAGGGTCAGCGAATGCTGCTTGTATCGGGGGCCCTCTGTCCCCAAACATCTCCCCCAGGACAGAAACACTCTGAAGTGTGCGGCTCAGGGCTTTGATTCCTGGGGGACAGAAGCCCAGCATAGCCCCCCACTGCCCCACTTTATAATGTGTCCGCGCATCCATATGAATGGGTTTCCGAGTGCAGACAAGGACCAAGACACATAATGAAAAAAAATTTTTTTTTGGCTGTGCTGGGTCTTTGTTGCTGTGTGGGCTTTTCTCTAATTGTGGAGAATGGAGACTACTCTCTAGTTGTGGTTCGTGGGCTTCTCATTGTGGTGGCCTCACTTGTTGTAGAGCATAGGCTCTAGACATGTGGGCTCAGCAGTTGCTGCTCCCAGGCTCTAGAGCAGAGGCTCAGTAGTTGTGGCGCTCGGGCTTAGTTGCTCGGTGACGTGGGGGATCTTCCTAGATCAGGGTGGAACCGGTGTCTCCTACATTGGCAAGTGGATTCTTTACCACTGAGCCACCAGGAAAGCCCCATGGTGCCAATCCTGAACATCATCAGAGAGGGGTGGGGAGAGTGCCCAGATCCTGGGAGGGGTGCTACAGGGGGAGGCTGGTCCCTCCACCTGGAGTTGTGGGGAGCTCCACGTGGGCCTGGGGTGGGCAGGTAGCCCATGATATCCAGAGAGAGGAGAGATGCTAGGCCTCTGCTATTCTGATCTGAGAGTCTGGGGCTCTCATTGACAAAAACAAGAACGAAGAACAAAACCAGGCCCCAATTTTGGCTTGTATTTTCCGCTAGAGGGCAGCTTAAACTTTCAAAAGAAAAGAAATCTTTAGCAACTTGGTAGAGCAGGGACGGAGGAGCCTGGTGGGCTGCCGTCTATGGGGTTGCACAGAGTCGGACACGACTGATGCGACTTAGCAGCAGCAGCAGCAGCAGCAGCAGAGCATTGAGAAGTCCTTTCAGCGTTTCTTCTGGAGCCTCTGGGCCTTGTGGAAGGCTGCAGGGATTAGAAGGGAACAAATAACTTCTTACCTCACAGAACCCACAGTCTGTTTAGGGGAGAGACATATTAAGCAAAAGAATACCTGGTGAATATAGTCAGACCTGGAATAAACAGCACGAAGGAGACAGAATCTTAGGCAGAGCCCTCTTTGAGGGATACTGAGCTAAAACCTTCAGGATAAGACAGAAGCAGCCATTGGTGGGAGGTGGAGGGGGACTCAGGAAGAAGTGCAAATTCAGTAAGGAAAGTGGGGTGACTCAGGAAGACAAGAGCCCCAGTTCTAGACGCCTTGAGACAGAAGAAAGTTTGGCATGTTCCAGAAACAGAAAAAGTATCTTAACTGTGATGTTGGATATATCAACCTACACAGGTGATAAAATTGTAAAGAATTTAATACACACACACATACACACATGATGAGCACAAGTAAAACTATGGAAATCTGATTAAGGTCAGTGAATTGTATCAGTGTCAGTATCCTGGTATTCTATATTCTATATTATATTATAGCTTTGAAAATGTTCAGTTCAGTTCAGTTCAGTCGCTCAGTCATGTGGACACTTTGCGACCCCATGAACTGCAATACGCCAGGCCTCCATGTCCATCACCAACTCCTGGAAATGTTACTATTGGAGAAAACCCTGGTCTCCCACGTTGCGGGCAGACGCTTTAACCTCTGAGCCACCAGGGAAGCCCCATTGGAGAAAACAGGGCAATGTATTTATTCAACCTGAGGAGAAACCAGAGTATTCATTTCTTTGTTCACACCAATATTATTGTTCAGAATAAATTACATAAATAAAAATATACCCTTTTAAAGTATACACTTCTAGAAGTTCCCACTCCAGTACTCTTGCCTGGAAAATCCCATGGACGAAAAAAAAAAAAAAAAATGAAAATCCCATGGACGGAGGAGCCTGGTAGGCTGCAGTCCATGGGGTCGCTAAGAGTTGGACACGACTGAAGCGACTTAGCAGCAGCAGCAGCATAGTTGTATAATCACCTCCACAGCAAAGATATAAAAGTTCTTCATTGCCCCAAAAGGTTTTCTTAAGCTTCTTCCCAGTCAACTACCCCCAAACCTGCTGCTTCCAGCCCCTGGTAACGACTGATCTGCTGTCAGTATAGCTTTGTCTTTTCTAGGTTTCATATAAATAGTATTATACAGTGTGTGCTTTTTTTGTGTTTGACTTCTTTCACTTAGAATAATGTTTTTTTTTAATTCACTCATATTATTGCATGTAATAGTAGTTCATTATTTTTACTCCCAGTATGTAGTTTTCCCCCACAATTTATTTAATCATTCACTAGTTGTGGATATTTATGTTGGTTCAATTTTTGACCATTATGAATTAAATTTTTATGAGTATTTGAGTACAAATTATTTTGTGATCATATGTTTTCATCTTTCCAAAGTAAATGCCTGGGAACAGAATTTCTGAGTCATATAAGTATATACTTAACATTTGAAGAAATTGCAAAATTGTTTCCGTAAGTAGTATGATGGTTGATTTTGTGTCGATTTTACTGGGCCATGGAGTATCCAGAGGTTTGGTCAAACATTATTCTTAGTGTTTCTGTGAGAGAGTTTTTTTTTGTTGTTGTTGTTCAGTCACTAAGTCGTGTCCAGTTCTTTGCGACCCCATGGACTGTAGCATGTTAGGCTCCTCTGTTCTCCACTATTTCTCAGAGTTTGCTCCAATTCATGTTCATCATGCTGGTGATGCTATCTAACCCTCTCATCCTCAGCCACCCTCTTCTCCCTTGGCTTTCAATCTTTCCCAGCATCAGGGTCTTTTCCAAAGAGTCAGCATCCAGTGGCCAAAGTATTGGAGATTCAGCTTCAGCATCAGTCCTTCCAGTGAATATTCAGGGTTAATTTCCTTTAGGATGGACTGGTTGGATCTCCTTGTACTCCAAGGGACTCTCTAAAGTCTTCTCCAGAACCACACTTGGAAAGCATCGGTTCTTCAGCACTCAGCCCTCTTTATGGTCCAACTCTCCCATCCATATATGACTACTGGAAAAACCATAGGTTTGACTGTACAGATCTTTGTTGCCAAAATGATGTCTCTGCTTTTAAATACACTGCCTAGATTTGTCATAGTTTTCTTTTCAAGGAGCAAGCATCTTTTAACTTCATGGCTGCAGTCACCATCCACAGTGATTTTGGAGCCCAAGAAAATAAAATCTGCTTTCAATTTTCCTCCTTCTATTTGCCATGAAGTGATGGGACCAGATGCCATGATCTTAGTTTTCTGAATGTTGAGTTTCAAATAAGCTTTTTCACTTTCCTCTTTCACCCTCATCAAGAGGCTTATTCATTCCTCTTTACTTTTTGCCATTAGAGTGATATCATCTGCATATCTGAGGTAGTTGATACTTAGGTTGAGATTAACATTTAAATTGGTGGACTAAGTAAAGTTAGTCTTGATGAAAGTGAAAGAGGAGAGTGAAAAAGTTGGCTTAAAGCTCAACATTCAGAAAACTAAGATCATGGCATCTGGTCCCATCACTTCATGGCAAATAGATGGGGAAACAGTGGAAACAGTGGCTGACTATTTTTGGGGGCTCCAAAACCACTGTAGATGGTGACTGCAGCCATGAGATTAAAAGACACTTACTCCTTGGAAGGAAAGTTATGACCAACCTAGACAGCAGATTAAAAAGCAGAGACATTACTTTGTCAACAAAGGTCCATCTTAGTCAAGGCTATGTGTTTTTTTTTGGATGTGAGAGTTGGACTATAAAGAAAGCTGAGTGCAGAAGAATTGATGCTTTTGAACTGTGGTGTTGGAGAAGACTCTTGAGAGTCCCTTGGACTGCAAAGAGATCCAACCAGTCCATCCTAAAGGGAATCAGTCCTGAATATTCATTGGAAGGACTGATGCTGAAGCTGAAACTCTAATACTTTGGCTACCTGATGCGAAGAGATAACTCATTTGAAAAGACCCTGATGCTGGGAAAGATTGAGGGCAGGAGGAGAAGGGGACGACAGAAGATGAGATGGTTGGATGGCATCACTGACTCAATGGACAAGAGTTTGGGTGAACTCCAGGAGTTGGTGGTGGACAGGGAGGCCTGGCATGCTGCGGTTCATGGGGTAGCAAAGAGTCGACACAACTGAGCAACTGAACTGAACTGAACTGAAATAAAGTAAAGCAGATTGTCCTCTTTGATGTGGGAGAGCCTCATCTGATCAGTTGAAGGCTGGAGAACAAAAAGACTGACTCTACTCCCAGTAAGAGAAAAATTCCTTCTACCTGACCACCTTCAAATTGGGATAACAGCTTTTTCCTACCTATATGTGTGCATGCTAAGGCACTTCAGTTGTGTCCAACTCTTTGTGACCCTATGAACCATAGCCCACCAGGCTCCTCTGTCCTTGGTGTTCTCCAGGCAAGAATACTAGGGTGGATTGCCATGCCCTCTTCCAGGGGATCTTCCTGACTTAGGGATTGAACCAGCATCTTTTACATCTCCTGCGTTGGCAGGTGGGTTCTTTACCACTAGATCCACCTGGGAAACCTTTTATACTTGAACTTTATTCTCCTACCTTTATACTGGAACTGAAACATTGGCTCTTCCTGAGTTTCAAGCCTGCTGGCCCTTGGGCTGAACCTATACCATCGGCTCTCCTGGTATGCAGGCCTCTAGAGTCAGACTGTGAAACTACCATGAGCTCTTGGTCAGCAGCTTGCTGACTCATCCTGCAGATCTTAGGATCTGTTTGTATTTCAGTTTTTCTACAGAGCTCTATTACAAGTAGCTGTGCCATTTTCCATTACTTCTAGCAATAAACAAGAGTTTCAGTTGTTCCACATCCTCACTAACACTTGTTTTAATTTAGTTAAATTTTGGACACTTCAGTAAGTATATAGTGCTATCTCATCATGCCTTAAATTTGTATCCCTTGATAATTAATTATGTTGAACATGATATCTTGTACTTTACTATTTGTATATCTTCTTTTGTGAGCTACTTGCTGAGGTCTTTTGTCAATTTTTTTTTTTTTTTGGCTGCACTGTGCAGCTTGCAGGATCTTAGTTCCCTGACCAGGGATTGAACCCATGCCCCCTGCAATGGAAGTGCACAGTCCTAACCAGGGAAGTCCCCAGTCTTTGGTATTTTTAGCAACTTTATTGAGATATCACTCACATGTCACACAATTCACCCATTTAAAGTGTACAGTCTAGCGACTTCTAGCATGTGAACAGCGTTGTTCATCCATCACCACAGTCAACTTTAGAAAAAAATCACTACTTCAAAAAGGAGCTCTGCATCTGTTGACCATTACTCCCTAAACCCCAACCCATCTTCCACAGTCAGAAGAAACCACTAATCTACCTTCTGCCTCTATAGGTTTGCCTATTCTGGGCATTTCACATAAAATTAATCATACTGTCTGTGCTCCTTTGTGACTGGCTTTTTTCACTTAGCATGTTTTCAAGGCTCATTCATGCTGTAGTATATAACAGTACTTCAGTGCTTTTTATGGCTGAGTAATACTCTCTTATAATGATATATCACGTTTTATCTGTTCATCAATTGATAAACTTCTGATTTTTTACATTTTTTGCTATTATGAATAATGCTGCTATGAATAATCATGTACTACAAGCTTTATGGCACCCCCTCCAGTACTTTTGCCTAGAAAATCCCATGGACGAAGGAGCCTGGTAGGCTGCAGTCCATGGGGTCATGAAGAGTTGGATACGACTGAGCTACTTCACTTTCACTTTTCACTTTCCTGCATTGGAGAAGGAAATGGCAACCCACTTCAGTGTTCTTGCCTGGAGAATCCCAGGGATGGGGGAGCCTGGTGGGCTGCCGCCTATGGGGTTGCACAGAGTCGGACACGACTGAAGTGACTTAGTATTAGCATATTTTCATTTCTCTTGAGTACATACTTAAGAGTGGAATTGCTTGATCATATTGTGACTATGTTAGCCAGTTGAGGAACTGGTAAACTGTTTTCAAGGTGACGGCGCTAGTTTCCATTCCTACCAGCAGTATATTAGGATTTTATTTTCTACCAGTCCCCGTCAACCCATATTATCGTCCATCTTTTTTATTATAGCTGTTCTGGTGAGTGTAGAGTGGTATATCTTATTGTGGTTTTGATTGGCATTTCCCTGATGGCTCCTGCTGTTGAGGATCTTTCCGTGTGCTTAGGGCTATACATATATCTTTCTTGTAGAAGTGGTTATTCAAATCCTTTATCAATTTTTAAAATTGAGTAGTCTTTTAATTATTGAGTTGTAATAGTTCTTTATATATTCTACTACAGATACCTAATCAGATTTATAATTTGTAAGGATTTCCTCCCCTTCTATGGGTTGCCTTTTTATTTTATTTTTAACTTAGATGATATCCAGATTTTATTTTTTCTTTTGTCAATTTTCCTTTTTGATGTCAAAGCTAAGAAATCAAGGCTTAATCAAGGTCATGATGATTTACAAACTTGTTTTCTTCTAAGAGTTATACATTTTTAACTCTTATGTTTGTATCTTTGATCCACTCTGAGTTAATTTTTGTATATGGTGGGAAGTAGTAGGGAAAATTCATTCTTTTGCAAGTGGATATTGAGACACCATTGAATTGTCTTGGTACCCTTGTCAAAAATCAACTGACCATAAATGTTGGTGTAAATTTATGGACTTCTAATTCTATTTCATTGATCTATATATCGATCTTTATGCCAGTACTATGCTGTCTTGATTATAGTAACTTGTCATAGGTTTTGAAATCGGGTGGTATAAATTTAACTTTGTTCTTCTTTTTAAGAATGTTATTGCTTATTCTGGGTCCCTTGCATTTCCATATGATTTTAAGATCAGTTTGTCAATTTCTGCAAAGAAGCAGATTTTGATAGGATTTTGATAGGGATTGCATTGAATTCACAGATCAGTTTGAAAAATATTGCCATCTTTAACAATATTAAGTTTTCTGATCTTCTGATATATGAACATGGGCTGGTTTTCCATTTATTTAGGTTACCTTTTTTTTCGACAATGTTTTTTAGTTTTCAGAGTATAAGTTTTATACTTCTTTGGTTATATTCATCCTAAGTGTATCATTCTTTCTTATGCTGTTGTTGTTGTTCAGTTGCTAAGTCATGTTTGACTCTTTGCAACGCCACGGGCTGCAGCATGCCAGGCTTCCCTGTCCTTCACTATCTCCTGAAATTTACTCAAACTCATGTCCGTTGAGTCGATGATGCCATCCAACCATCTCATCCTTTGTTGCTCCCTTCTCCTCCTGTCCTTAATCTTTCCCAGCATCAAGGTCTTTTCCAGTGAGTCGGTTCTTCACATTAGGTGGCCAAATTATTGGAGCTTCAGCTTCAGTATCATTTCTTCCAATAAATATTCATGGTTGATTTCCTTTAGGATTGACTTGTTTGATCTCCTTGCAGTCCAGGGGACTCTCAAGAGTCTTCTCCAGAACCACAATTTAAAAGCATCAATTCTTCAGCACTCAGCCCTCATTATGGTCCAACTCTCACACCCATACATGACTACTGAAAAAACATAGGTTTGACTATATTTCTTATGCTACTATAAATAAAATTGATTTCTTAATTTTATTTTCTGTTTTCTCTTTGCTACTGTATAAAAATACAATTGATTTTTTGTTTAGAGATCTTGTATCCTGCAATCTTGCTAAACTCCTTTACTCTAATTGCCTTTTAATAGAGTCATTAGAACTTCTTATGTATAAAGTCAGTGAAGTGAAATGAAATTCTCAGTTGAGTCCAGCTCTTTGCAACTCCATGGACTGTAGCCTGTCAAGCTCCTCTGTCAAGTCATCTGCAAATAGAAATAGTTTTGCTTCTTTTTCATTCTGAATGTGTTTTATTTGTTTTTCTTGCCCAATTGCCCTGGCTAGGAGAAATTCCCAAACAATGTTGAATTGACATGGCAAGTGAAGTGAAAGTCCGACTCTTTGTGACCCCATGGACTATACCACCCATGGAATTCTCCAGGCCAGAATACTGGAGTTGGTAGCCTTTCCCTTCTCCAGGGGCTCTTCCCAACCCAGGGATCAAACCTAGGTCTCCTGCATTGCAGGAGATTCTTTACCAACTGAGCCACAAGGGAAGTCCAAGAATGCTGGAGTGGGTAGCCTATCCCCACCTAGGAATCAAACCAGGGTCTCCTGCATTGAAGGCAGATTCTTTACCAACTGAGCTATAAGGGAAGCCCAGAAATGGCAAGAGCTAACATCTATGTTTTATTCCTAATCTTAGAGAGAAAGCACCCATTCTTACACCATTAGGTATAATCTTACCTGTGGATTTTTTATTGACTTTATCAGGCTGAGGAACTTCTCTTCTATTCCTATGTTATTGAGTATTTATCATGAAGGGATATTGAACTTTATCAAATGCTTTTCCTCTGTCTCTTGAGATCGTGTGGCTGTTTTCCTTTATTCTATTGATGTGGAGTATTACATTAATGATTTTCAAGTATTAAACCAACCTTGCATTCCTGGGATAAATCTCACTTGGCCATGATGTTATATATTGCTGGATTCAGTTTGCTTGTATTTTGTGGAGAATTTTTGCATCCATATTTAAAAAACATTTTCTGTAGTTTTCTTGTGATGCCTTTGTTTGGTTTTGATATCAAAGTAATATGGACTTTATAGTCTCCTGCATTTTTCCTATATAAGATTTATCACAATTTACACTTCTCTATTATTCCTACCTCATTTTTAAACAGTGAGCTCCATGAGGGGAAGAAACATGTTTGCTTCCTTATCACCAATTCCTAGTTTCTTTCTCAGTATCTGGCACACAATCAGTGCTCCATAAATGTTTGTAGCATTCATCAGTAAGTAAATCAGTACATGAGTATTGTGAATAAAATTCCATATTTTATAGCAAGACAAGAAAAATTTACACATGAAAAAATTTCCCTGCCCTTTGGCCTCCTATTTCCCTCCTACTGTGCATTGTGTATCTGAATTATGCATCGGCCAAACCTCCCCCATAGCAGAAATACCTGCTCAGCCATAAGGAGCGACATTCTCCCAGTATCAACAAAACAGCTCATTTAAAGATAACATTCCTTCTTGATCTTGTAAGGGGCAAGAGCCCCTTACATCTGGATTGTGTAAACTGTCAATAATACCTCATTTAATGTACAGCTCTGTCTCAAAAAACTTAGATAACTGTATTTTGACTTCTAACAGGTGGAATAGTTTCTAGAGCTTTCTGAGATGCTGCTTCTGGATTATACTGCTCAACTTGGCTCAAATAAAATTTTCCATTTCTTTCTAAGATTGAATAATTAATTTTTAATTGACAGTATTCATACCACCTAGGGCTAGTCCCTTATCTCTGTCTTCACAGCAGGTTTCTTTCAACAGATAGGCTCTCCCTCATGCACTGCTGAGGTGTTTTGATTTACAAGTGTTTAATTTGTTAGCATCATTTTCTCAGAATCACACATATGCCTCCAAGTATAGCTATTTGGTTCCTGATTGATGTCTCAGAAGACCTTTCCTGACTGCCTAATATAACTAGATCTCACCCCATAATTCTTTCACTATACCCAGTTTATTTTTTCCAAGCATTTTGAAAATGCTTGTACTTATAAGTATAAATGTACTTATAAGTTGTACTTATAAATTTCATTCTTTTCTTGTCTGTTCTGTCTACCTCAGAGGGTGAGGACTACATCCCGGTCACTAACACCTCCTTATTACCTAGTAGAGTGTCTGGAACATGATTGAAGCAAATGAATATTTCTTGAGTCAATAAAAGGACACACGGATAGCAGGTCTATATTAAAATTCATCTCTTTCAGTCCTCTTGGCCTCATTAAAGGATGAGCTCCAAAAATTAGAAACTATAAGGTCTGTAGCCATTGAAGTTGGGATCCTAAGTGAAACTGTGAAACTCAGCAGAACCCTGGGGCCCTCCTGGACCCAAGACCTTTTTTCCCGTCCCCACTTTTTGTTTTCAGGAAAAAAGCTTTCAGTCTCCTAGATTTTACCTAAATCCCCAAGGGCAGATTGAAACAGTTATTAATTAAAGGAAGTGAGGGAGGTATGAAGATTCCTTAAAAAACTAGGAATAAAACCACCATATGAACCAGCAATCCCACTCCTAGGCATATACCCCGAGGAAACCAAAACTGAAAGAGACACATGTATCCCATTGTTCATTGCAGCACTATTTACAATAGTTAGAACATGGAAGCAACTTAGATGTCCATCGACAGATGAATGGATAAAGAAGCTGTAGTACATATACACAATAGAATATTCAGTTCAGTTCAGTTCAGTCACTCAGTCATGTCCAACTCTTCGCAACCCCATGGACCACAGCATGCCAGGCCTCCCTGTCCATCACCAACTCTCAGAGTCTACTCAAATTCATCTCCATTGAGTCGGTGATGCCATCCAACCATCTCATCCTCTGTCATCCCCTTCTCCTCCTGCCCTCAATCTTTCCCAGCATCAGGGTCTTTTCCAATGAGTCAGCTCTTTACATCAGGTGGCCAAAGTATTGCAGTTTCAGCTTCAGCATCAGTCCTTCCAATGAATATTCAGGAGTGATTTCCTTTAGGATGGACTGGTTGGATCTCCTTGCAGTCCAAGGGACTCTCAAGAGTCTTCTCCAACACCACAGTTCAAAAGCATCAATTCTTCGGCGCTCAGCTTTCTTTATAGTCCAACTCTCACATCCATACATGACTACTGGAAAAACCATAGCCTTGACTAGACGGACCTTTGTTGGCAAAGTAATGTCTCTGGTTTTTAATATGCTATCTAGGTTGGTCATAACTTTCCTTTCAAGGAGTAAGCATCTTTTAATTTTACTCAGTCATAAAAAGGAATGCATCTGAGTCAGTTCTAATGAGATGGGTGAACCTAGAAGTTATTATACAGAGTGAAGTGAGTCAGAAAGAGGAAGATAAATACTGTATTCTAATGCATATATACAGAATCTAGAAAAGTGGTACTGAAGAATTTATTTACAGGGCAGCAATTGAGAAACAGACAGAGAATAGACTTATGGACATGGGGAGAGGGGAGGAGAGGGTGAGGTGTATGAAAAGAGTAACATGGAAACTTACATTACCATCAGATCAGATCAGATCAGTCGCTCAGTCATGTCTGACTTATGTAAAATAAATAGCCAACGGGAATTTGTTGTATGGCTCAGGAAACTCAAACAGGGGCTCTGTATCAACCTAGTGGGGTGGGATGGACAGGGAGATGTGAGGGAGTTTCAAAAGGGAGGGGATATATGTATACCTATGGCTGATTCATGTTGAGGTTTGACAGAAAACAGTAAAATTATGTAAAGCAATTATCCTTCAATAAAAAATAAAATAAAAAGGGGAGTGAAGGAATGCAGAAGCAAAGGAAAAGCAGTCAATTAACAATAGAGCAGCAATAAAGCAGGGTCCTGATTCCTCTTGGTAAGGAGAGGGGGTAGACATAACAATCTGACACATATTTCTAAGTCCTTCTGTAGGAACTAAGGACTCCAACCAGGAGGAGGATGGTAACTTCAGGCAGAGAACCAGCACATGAACCCCAGATTGGCTGGAACCAGAAGGTCAATGATTGAGATTCTGGGAACACCACCCTGTTATCTCACAACCGACCAATGAGAGGAGAGTTACACACCCTGCAGGCCTCCCCCCAGATTTTGCCCATAAAAATGCTTCCCCAAATACCATCTGGAATTTAAGCTTTTTAAGCATGAATTGCCCACTCTCCTTCCACAATCTTTGCAATAAACTTTTCTCTGCTCCAGACTCCCATGTTTCAATTTTTTTGGCCTCACTGTTTGTGAGATACATGGATTTGGGTTCAACAGTAATGGGAGTAATTGGATCCAGGGAGTAGAAGCTAATAGGAGGCACTCAACAACAAAGGCAAGGTGGGAATGGTTGCCAGTTATGAGCTGCAGAGTCAAAGCAGCAATCTGAATCATCTGACCCACATAGACCTACGGTGTTGCCTATTTGATCATAATGTTCCTAGAACTGAAACAGATAGGAAGTCTACTAAATTCTTACTTATTCTGTATAAACATAAAATTTCTTGGCCAAATGAACAAAAGTCTAAACTGAAGAGTAAAGACAGAGTCACGGGCTCTTAAACAGTTCCCCAACTTGAGCTAGTTTATAGACCCACAGCCCCTTGAATAAAGAGAAGGCTGGTTCCCCTTGAGGAAGGACCTCAGTATACTGCCAAAATTTTATGCCATTAACCCTTCTCCCAGCCTTGGGTACTTGTGCATTGGGAAAAAGGAAATAAGGAGAACTTTAGGGGACTACTAGACATAGGCTCTGAATGCTTTCAGCTGGCAAAACCAGCAATATACACGTATTGTTCTCCTTCAGGGATACATCAGCACTCCAGCCTTACATCATGGTTTAGTCTGTAGTGTTCTTGCTCACCTTTCTCTTCCACAAGATATCACATTGGTTCATTATATAGATTACATTGTGCTGGTTAGATCTACTGAGCAAGAAGTAGCAACTACTCTAGACTTGTTGTTAAGATTTTTGCATGCCAGAGGGTAGAAAATTACTTTTGAAAAAAATTCAGGGAGAAATGCAGATGCCCATCAAACACAGGATAAGATGTTCAACATTGCTAATCATCAGGGAAATGCAAATCAAAACCACAATGAGAAATCACCTCACATCAGTCAGAATGGTCAGGATCAAAAAGAACACAAATTTTAAAAAGTTGGCGAGGATGTGGAGAAAACGGAGCCCTCCTACACTGTTGGTGGGAATGTAAATTGGTGCAGTCACTAAGGGAAACAGTATAGTTTCTCAAAAAATTAAAAATGGAACCACCATATGACCCAGCAATCCCACTGGGTATATATATAAAAAAAAAAAAAAACCACTAATTAAAAAAAAATGGACATGGGTTTGGGTGGGCTCCGGGAGTTGGTGATGGACAGGGAGGCCTGGTGTGCTGTGATTCATGGGGTCGGAAAAAGTCGGACACGACTGAATGACTGAACTGAACTGATGTACCCCTATGTCCATAGCAGCATTATTTACAATTGCCAAGATATGGAAGCCACCTAAGTGTTCATCAACAGATGAAAGGATAAATAAAATGTGGTGTGTGTGCGTGTATATATATATATATATATATGCAATGGAATACTATTCAGCCATAAAAATAGAATGAAAATTGGCCATTTGTAGCAACATGAATGGACTTGGAGGATATTATGCTAAGTGAAATGTCAGACAGAGAAAGACAAATACTATACGATATCACTTACATGTAAAATCTAAAAAAAACACAACAAACTAGTATATATAACAAAAAACAAGCAGACTCACTCACAGATACAGAAAACAAACTAGTGGTTACCGTGGGGAGAGGGAAGGGGGAGGGGCAATGTAAGGGTGGGAGGCTAGGAGAGTCAAACTTTTATGTTTAAAATAAACTACGAGGATATACTGTACAATGTAGAGAATGCAGACAATATTTTATAAAAACTGTAAATGGAATGTGGGCTTCCCTGGTGGCTCAGAGGTAAAGAATCCACCTGTCAATGCAGGAGACATGAGTTCAATCCCTGGGTTGCAAAAATCCCCTGGAGAAGGAAATGGCAACCCACTGCAGTATTCTAGTCTGGGAAATCCCATGGAGAGAGGAGGCTGACGAGCTACAATCATGGAGTCACAAAAAAGTTGGACACAACTTAGTGACTAAACAACAGCAATGACATAAATGAAGTGTAACCTTTTTAAAAAATATATAAATTTACTTATTTTAATTGGAGGCTAATTACTTTACAATATTGTAGTGGTTTTGCCATACATCAACATGAATCTGCCATGGGTATACACGTGTTCCCCATCTTGAACCCCCCTCCCACCTCCCTCCCCATACCATCCCTCTGGGTCATCCCAGTGCACCAGCCCCGAGCATCCTGTATCATGCATCGAGCCTGGACTGGCGATTCATTTTACATATGACATTATACATGTTTCAATGCCATTCTCCCAAATCATCCCACTCTCGCCCTCTCCCACAGAGTCCAAGATCAGATCAGATCAGATCAGTCACTCAGTCGTGTCCGACAAAGGACTGTTCTATACTGTATCAGTGTTTTTCTTTCTGGCTTACTTCACTCTGTATAATAGGCTCCAGTTTCATCCACCTCATTAGAACTGATTCAAATGTATTCTTTTTAATGGCTGAGTAATACTCCATTGTGTATATGTACCATAGCTTTCTTATCCATTCGTCTGCTGATGGACAGCTAGGTTGCTTCCATGTCCTGGCTATTGTAAACAGTGCTGCGATGAACATTGGGGTACACGTGTCTCTTTCAGTTCTGGTTTCCTCGGTGTGTATGCCCAGCAGTGGGATTGCTGGGTCATATGGCAGTTCTATTTCCAGTTTTTTAAGGAATCTCCACACCGTTCTTGATAATGGCTGTACTAGTTTGCATTCCCACCAACAGCGTAAGGGGGTTCCCTTTTCTCCACACCCTCGCCAGCATTTATTGCTTGTAGACTTTTGGATACCAGCCATTCTAACTGGCGTGAAATGGTACCTCATTGTGGTTTTGATTTGTATTTCTCTGATAATGAGTGATGTTGAGCATCTTTTCATGTGTTTGTTAGCCATCTGTATGTCTTCTTCGGAGAAATGTCTGTTTAGTTCTTTGGCCCATTTTTTGATTGGGTCATTTATTTATCTGGAATTGAGCTGCAGGAGTTGCTTGTATATTTTTGAGATTAATTCTTTGTCAGTTGCTTCATTTTCTATTATTTTCTCCCATTCTGAAGGCTGTCTTTTCACCTTGCTTATAGTTTCCTTTGTTGTGCATAAGCTTTTAATTTTAATTAGGTCCTACTTGTTTATTTTTGCTTTTATTTCCAATATTCTGGGAGGTGGGTCATACAGGATCCTACTGTGATTTATGTCAGAGAGTGTTTTGCCTATGTTCTCCTCTCGGAGTTTTATAGTTTCTGGTCTTACATTTAGATCTTTAATCCATTTTGAGTTTATTTTTGTGTATGGTGTTAGAAAGTGTTCTAGTTTCATTCTTTTACAAGTGGTTGACCAGTTTTCCCAGCACCACTTGTTAAAGAGATTGTCTTTTCTCCATTGAATATTCTTGCCTCCTTTGTCAAAGATAAGATGTCCATAGGTGCGTGGATTTATCTCTGGGCTTTCTATTTTGTTCCATTGATGTATATTTCTGTCTTTGTGCCAGTACCATACTGTCTTGATGACTGTGGCTTTGTAGTAGAGCCTCAAGTCAGGTAGGTTGATTCCTCCAGTTCCATTCTTCTTTCTCAAGATTGCTTTGGCTATTCTAGGTTTTTTGTATTTCCATACAAATTGTGAAATTATTTGTCCTAGCTCTGTGAAAAATACTATTGGTAGCTTGACAGGGATTGCATTGAATCTATAGATTGCTTTACCTTTAAAAACTGTGAATCACTATATTGTGTTCTTGTAATTATATAATATTGTACATAAATCATACTACAATAAAAAATTTTTAGGAAATTTCTACCTTAGTGAAATCTCTAGGGGTCCAATAGTATAGGGCATATCAAGATATTCCTTCTAAGGTAAAGGATAAGTTGTTGTCTCTGGCCCCTCCCACAGCCAAAAAGGAGGCACAGTGCCTAGTGGAACTCTCTGGATTTGGGAGGCAACATATTCCTCATTTTGAGTGCGTTACTTGGGCCAATTTACCAAGAGACCAGAAAAGCAGTTAGTTTTGTATGGAGCTCAGAACAGGAGATGACTATGCAATAGATACTGAATGCTTAACCATGGACCCCCCAAGTTACTATGCAACCTGAGCTGCCCATCATGAACTGGCTTTTATCTGACCCATCAAGCTACAGAGTTTGGCATGGACAGCAGCTCTACATCATCAAGTGAAGACAAGATACATCTGATTGGCCTTGGCAGGCCCTGAAAGTACAAATAAGTTACATGAAGAAGTGGCCCAAATACCCACAGTCCCCCTTCTGTTACGCTGCCTCCTCTCTCCCAGCCTGTATTTATGGCTTCATGGGGAGCTCCCTACTCTCAATGGAAGGAAGGCTTGGGCCTGGTTTACAGATGGTTCTGCATGATATGCAGGCATCACACAACAGCCCCTCTCTTGGGCATTCCTGAAGGACAGTGGTAAAGGGAAACCCTCACAGCAGGCAGGACTTCAAGCAATGCATCTCGTGATTACATACTGTGATTACATCTTGTGATTACATCGTCACTTTGTGATTACATACAGATTCAGGGGCTATGGCCGTTTGGCTGGATAGTCAGGGGCTTGGAAGAAATGTGATTGGAAAATCAGTGACAAGGAAATCTGGGGAAGAGGTATGTGGCTAGGCCTCTCTGAATGGGCAAAATATGTGAAGATATTTGTGTCTCATGTGAAGTTCACCAAAGGATGATCTCAGCAGAGAAGGATTTTAATCATCATGTGAATAGGGTAATCCATTCTGTGATACCAGTCCATGAACCCTCAATGAGCTCATGAACAAAATGGCCGCAGTGGCAGGGATGGAGGTTATGCATGGGCTCAGCAACACGAGCTTGCACTCACAAGGCTCACCTGGCTACAGCTACTGCTGGGTGCCCACTCTGTCAGCAGCAGAGACAACACTGACCCCCTGATAGAGCACCATTTCCCGTGGCGAGCAGCCTGCTACCTAGGGGCAGGTTGATTACGCTGGCCTACTTACATCATGAAAGGGGCAGCATTTAGTTCTTACTGGAATAGACACTTACTTTGGATACAGATTTGCCTTCTCTTCTGACAAAACCACTATCCATGGACTTACAGAATGCCTCATTCATCATCATGGCATTCCACATGACATTGCTATTTATCAAGGAACTCACTCCAGAAGAAATGCAGCAATAGGCCCATGCCATGCAATTCTTACCATGTTCTCTACCATCTGAAAGCAGCTGGATTGATAGAAGATGGCCTTTTGGAGACTCAGCTACAACACAAGGTAGTGCAAGCACAATGCTTTGCAGGGCTGGGGCAGTTCTCAGAAGACTATGTATGCTCTGAATCGGCATCTGGTATATGGTCCTGGCTCTCCTGTAGCTAGGATTCACGAGTCCAGGAATCAAAGTGCAAACATGAAGGCGGCACCACTCACTATTAGCACTAGCAATCTTTGAGCAAAATTTCTGCTGCTTCCTGTTCTCTTGGTGTTATGCTCTACTGACCTGTGCTGTGCTTAGTCGCTCAGTCGTGCTCAACTCTTTGTAACCCCATGGACTGTGGCCTACCAGGCTCCTCTGTCCATGGGGATTCTCCAGGCAGGAATATTGGAGTGGGTTGCATGCCCTCCTCCAGGGGATCTTATCAACCGAGGAATCAAACTGGGGTCTCCTGCATTGCAGGTGGATTCTCTACCAGCAGTCACCTGGGAAGCCCTCTACTGGCCTAGAGGTCTTAGTTCCAAAAGGAGAAATATTTCCAACAGGAGACACAAAGGTGATTCCATTGAAATGGAAGTTAAGGCTGCCACCTGGCCATTTTGGGCTCCTCATGCTTCTGAATCAACAGGCAAAGAAGGAAATACTGTATCAGCCAGAGTGATTGATCCTAATCACCAAAAAGTCTGGTGTTACTCTACCATCAAAGTAAGAAAGAGTATATCTATATCAATATCTATGCTCAGTCACTCAGTCATGTCCAACTCTTTGTTACCCCATGGACTGTAGCCCACCAGGCTCCTATGTCCATGGAATTCTCCAGGCAAGAATCTGGAGCAGGTTTTAATTTCCTATTCTAGAGGATCTTCCCCACCCAGGGATCGAACATGTGTCTCTGGCGTCTCCTGCATTGGTTGGCAGATTTTTTTATAACTGCACCACCTGAAGCCTATATCTATATCTGGATCACTTTCCTGAACACTGAAAGTTAATATTGTAAATCAACTATATTTCAATTAAAAAAAAAGAGTATGTCTGGAATACAGGAGATCCCTTAGAGTGTCTCTTAGATTTACCATGCCCTGTGATTAGGGTCAATGGAAAACTACAACTTAATCTGGACAGAACTATTACTGACTCAGATCCTTCAGGAATGAAGGTTTGGGTCATCCCAGCAGGTAAAGAACTACAATCAGTTGAAGTACTTAAGGCAAAGGGAATATGACATGAAGAGTGAAAGAAGGTAGTTATAAATACTACTGATGACCAGTTATTAGAGAAATGCAAATCAAAATTACAATGAAATTACCTCATACCAACCAGAGTGGCCATCATCAAAATATCCACAAACAAGAAATGCTGAAGAGGGTATGGAGAGAAGAGAACCCTCCTACACTGTGGATGGTAATGTAAATTGGTACTGCCGCTATGGAGAATAGTATGGAGGTTCTTTAAAAAAACTAAAAAAGAGACCTACCATACGACCCTGAAATCTCACTTCTGGGCACACATTCAGAGAGAAACATGATTTGAAAGTATATATGCACCTCAATGTTCATTGCAGCACTATTTACAACAGCCAAGACAAGGAAGTAACCTAAATTGTCTACTAATAGAGGTATAGATCGGAGAAGGCAATGGCACCCCACTCCAGTACTCTTGCCTGGAAAATCCCATGGACGGAGGGCCTGGTGGTCTGTAGTCCATGGGGTCGCTAAGAGTCGGACACGACTGAGCGACTTCACTTTCACTTTTCACTTTCATGCATTGGAGAAGGAAATGGCAATCCACTCCAGTGTTCTTGCCTGGAGAATCCCAGGGATGGGGGAGCCTCGTGGGCTGCCGTCTATGGGGTCGCACAGAGTCAGACATGACTGAAGCGACTTAGCAGTAGCAGCAGCAGAGGTACAGATAAAGAAGATGTGGTACATATATACAATGGAATACTACTCAGCCATTAAAAAGAATGAAATAATGCCATTTGCCACAACATGGATGGACCTAGAGAGTGTCACACTGAGTGAAGGAAGTCAGACAGAGAAGGAGAAATATAGTATGACATCCCTTATAGGTGGAATTTAAAAAGAAATGATACAAATGAACTTACAAAACAAAAAGAAACTCATAGACTTAGAAAATATATTTAAGGTTGCTGGGGGGAAGGATGTGGGGAGGGGATATCTAGGGAGCTTGAGATGGACATGTACACATTGCTATATTTAAAAGAAATAACCAACCAGGACCTACTGTATAGCACATGAAACTCTGCTCAGTGTTACGTGGCAGCCTGGATGGGAGGGGAGTTTGGGGGAGAATGGATACATGTATATGTGTGGCTGAGCCCCTTCACTGTTCACCTGAATCTATCACAACATTGTTAACTGGCTATACTCCAATACAAAATAAAAAGTTTAAAATAAAAAATAAATATAAAAAATAAAATAAATACCTGCAATGACCAATGGACCAGTTACAGAAACAAGGACTGTAATTACCATGAGTACTTCCCCCTTATTTTGTTATGGCTTCTCCAGCGGCTCAGTGGTAAAAATCCACCTGTAATGCAGGAGCCACAGGAGATGGGGGTTCAATCCCTGGGTCAGGAAGATCCCCTGGAGGAGGGCGTGGCAACCTACTCCAGTATTCTTGCCAGGAGAGTCCCACAGATAGAGGAGCCTGGCAGGCTACAGTCCATAGGGTTGCAAAGAGTTGGACACGACTGAAGTGACTTAGCACATTGGCATATGGTTACAAAGATAGATATATAGATAAAGAAATAGTTTTCTTTCCTCTCCCATTCCCTGCCATGCAACATAAGGTATATTGACTTTGCATCAAAGTATTTTAAATATTGTTATTATCACATCACAGGATTTAGGTTATGGTATATCAAGAAGAGTAAGCAACACTCCGTGACTTTACTTCCTCTTCTGGGTAAGGTTTAGTGTGTTATCAATTGTATACAAGATCATTGCATCCCATTAGATGAAATTATGAACTAGTTATTGCCTTTATTTGGAGATTAAATATGGCTTAAGAAGATGTGTATGGGTTTTCCATTGAAAAATGGTGGACATGTGATATGGTTAATTTTATTGTCAGTTTTATATGCTCAGATGTGCAGTTAAACATTATTTCCGGATGTGTTTGTGAGGATGTTTCCAGAATTAGCATTAGAGTCACAAGACAGAGTAAAGAGGATTGCCTTTCCCAAAGCAGACACCATCATTCAACTCACTGAGGACCTGAGCAGAACAAAAAGGAGCAGGAAAGGAGGAGCTGGATGAAGGGAGATGGAGGAAGGGAAGAGAATGTGGCAGTACTTTCTCTCTGAGTGCTGGGCTGGGATAGTGACCCTCTCCTGCCCTCAGCCCTCCTGGTTCTCAGAATCTATACCATCAGCTGTCTGGCTCTCAGATACAAGACACTATTTCACCTTCCTTTAGCTCAGCACAAGAAATCCCACTGCACTGTCCAACCCAGTTTGGACAGAGCAGCACCATGTGTCATACACAATCTGATGACCCCAAAGCAAGGCAGACTCTCATGAAGCAACTGATTTGGAGACAGAAGGATTTTTAATTACTTCTTAAATGATGAAACACCTTTTCATTATTTAAGGACCTTGTAACTGAGAGGTATTGATAGTAAAATAAAGCAATTAAAATATTAATTTAATGGCCCCAATTAAAGTGACTCACATACCCCAGGTTTCTGTGTCCTGTCCTGTCCTGATGAGCTTGGAGTCACCTCCTCTATGACACTGACCTTATCTCTTCCACTCAGTATTTATGAGCCATTCTCCTTGCCTTTGCAAAGCTTACCCATCATTTAAGGGCAAGCCCACATCCTCCAGGGAGCCTCCTTTGCCTGTTCTCCTCTGAACTTTTTGTAGTCATTAATCCTACCTCTAGATCTTATTTGATGAGTTAAAAAAATAGCACATATATTACTATATCATAGAATTTGATAACTGCATTTCATTATAATTGGCTTCCTTTGTAATTCTACATATTTTACTTGTGCTCATAAAAATATTATTCTGTAAAAGGATCTGGAAGCTCCACCCAGTGGGACCATGGCACAGGAGAGATTAAGAATCTCTGCTTCTACCATGTGTAAAACATATAGCTATAAAATATATAACACAGAGAGCTCAGCTCGGGTCTGTGATGATCTAGAGGGGTAGGATGGTGGGGGGAGGGAGGCTCACGAGGGAGGGGAAATATGTATACTTATAGCTGATTCACATTGTTGTACAGCAAAAGCTAATGTAACATTGTAAAGCAATTATCCTCCAATTAAAAAAATTTTTTTAATTTTTAAGTTAAAAAAAAAAAGAATCTCTGCTTACACTCTCCTACTTTTGACTCTCCTGTCAGCTCAACTGAGGAGCCTGAAGTGGCTGGAGCAGTGGCCATCAGATGGCATGGGGGAAAGCATTTCCCCTTCCAGAAGCCACGCCCTTCTGCCTACACACAGGAAAACACTTACAAGAAGGGCTTGTGGTTAATCAGACCAGCAAAGAGCCCTCTTTACTGCAGATGGAAGGCTCCAGTTGCTCACCAGGCAACAACACTAGGAGAAGGAGTTGTCAGATGAAAAGGAATCTTGGGACTCAGCCAGCTTGGACCCCCAAACAGATCCAAAGAGATGACACCAGGGCCACAAGGACCATCTCTGTTGCATGTTGGATTGCAAGGAGGCTGAGATTATAGACTGAATCTGAATGTCCCCTCAAAATTCACATGTTGAAACCTAACCCCCAATGTGATGATAATAGGTCATGAGAAGAGAAGCCTCCTGTTCTAGGATTAGTGCCCTTTTAAAAAAAGACAGGAGAGAGGCTCGTCACCCCTTCTACCAGGTGGGTCCATGGCCAGAAGACAGCCATCCATGAATGGGGAAGTGGTCCTCACCAGACACGGAGTCTGCCAGCACCCTGATCTTGGACTTCCGGCCTGCAGACTGTGAGTGATACATTTCTGTTGTCTATAAGCCACCCAGTCTTGGCATTCTGCAATAGCAGCCCAAGTAGTCTAAGACAGAGGCAGAGCTTTCTTAAATTCTCCCCTGCATTCAGAGCATACCTGGATTCAAATCCCATGTCTGCCCCTTCTTAATTATGCAGCCGTGGCAGGAGCTGACCCGTCTGTGTCCTGTTTCCTCACCTGTATTATCACAGGGATAATAAGAGTAGGGATGAGAGTACCTGCATCGTGGGACTGTCAGGAGGGAGACATGAATTAAGAGGCTGGCATGTAGTAAGCAGGGTCTAAGTGCCAGATTTTTTTGTTGCTTCTCCTCACGTGATCAGCCACTCATTGAGTGACATGGAGCACGTTGCATCTGCTTCATGGAGGCCTGACGCAGAGTGAGCATTCAGTAGTGGTCCACTGTTGTCATTTTGACCATGATTTCTAGCACCAGGCACAGTACTGACTTTAGATGAATTAGTCAAGCCCCAATTTGGGAGAAGATTCCAGTCACAGGGCCTTTGGCTCAACACTCTAGTGCAGGTGTCCTGGGATATCCATCGCCAGGAATGATGACTCTGGGTTCAGGAAACGTGGTTGGACCTGTGACACATTCAAGCTGGAAGAAGATGGAGATGAGTCTGACAAGAATAACCTGCTGATCACTCAACCTTTCCTGACTGCCACTGCCTTGCCCATCCTTCCAGGCCCCGCACCACTCCCTCCAGGAAGTCCACTCTGGCTACTCCAGCCTCGGGGATCCCTCCCTGCCGTGAAGTTCTCAGCCCTAGGAATATGCACCCCTCAGCACTAGGCCTTTTGCAGCCCCCTAAATCACTCCCCGAGCACCTCAAGGGCAGAACAACAGCTCCCCTGCCCTCTTTGGCTCGTTGATATCTCCTGGCAGAGGGCATGCATAAGGCACTGATTAATAGAATCAGTTTTCTGCCACCTGCAAACAGAGACATCTGTCCTGATTCATACCATACTCTTTTTTTCTAAGCTTCTTTGCAGCCCTTGCAGTCCTCACACCATCACCATAGAGTGAATGAAACATGTTTTACCAAAAGAAAACTAAGGCTCAGAGAGAGGAAGCAATCTGTCCTAACACTACAACAGTGTCATTGCCAGGGTAGACATCAGCACAACCACACTGCCTTGGGTCCCTAATTATATTCCCCATTACTCCATCACTCTGCCGAGAGCCTTGTTGTTGTGGATTGATGAAAGCAGGCAGGAACCACACTCCAAGCTGAATTCACGATGGGCACAGCTTACTCCCATTAATCTCTCCAGTGCAGAGACTCTAAGTTCACAGGTACAGCTAGCACGATTCCCTCTCCTGGAATTCAGTCTCTGCTGTTAATCTTTAGGGTACTAACCTTCACTCTGATAACACATTCTTGTTTAATTTAAACAGGTCTCCTCACATTGCAGTCAGAATCTCCATCTCTTTCTGAGAATGGTTGAGTGTGGAAGTGGTGCAGGGACAGGAGAGAGGTTCTGGACATTTCTCTGGCTTCCATAAAATTTTGTTTTGGATTTTGTTTTTTATCTTTGACTGCACTGGGCCTTCATTGCTGCAAGCAGGCTACTCTTCTAGCTGTGGTAAACAGACTTCTCGTTGCTTCTCTTGTTGCAGAGCAAGGGCTCTCCAGTGCATGGGTTTCAGTAGCTGTGGTTCATGGACTCAGTTGCCCCATGGTATGTGGAATCTTCCCCAACCAGGGATCAAACCTGTATCCCCTGGATTGGCAGGAGGATTCTTTACCACTGGACCACCAGGGATATCCCACTGAGTCTTGTCCGATCTCAAGAAAATAACCCTGCAAGCCTCAGACAAACTATTTTGATGAATTCCTTGGCCTCAGTTTCCCCAAATGAAAAATAAAGTGTTTGGACTAAACTCTACCCCAAGATGTCCAAGAAAGTTCAGGGAGTGGGTATGGGGTATAGCACTCTGTTTCTCCTCAACCAGAGCTGCTATATTTTATCTGCTTCCTAAGTTTTGTTTTTAATTTAATCAGAAACATATAAATACATTCCCATCATAAATATCTAACCAACAAGGTTAAAAAAACACCAAAATCACAACTAGCTTTTGAACAACCATCAATAGGAGGACACTGAAACCCACCAAAAAAAGATACCCTATGTCCAAGGACAAAGGAGAAGCTGCAACAAAATAGTAGGAGGAGCACAATCATGATAAAATCAAATCCAGTATCTGCCAGGTGGGCGACCCACAAGCTGGAAACAAAGAATACCAAAGAAGTTCTCCCACTGTTGGAAGGTTCTAGACTTTACATTCAGCAAAGGGACTGGGAATCCTCAGGGAATATGATTTTGAAGGCCAGCAGGACTTGATTATAAGAATTCTGGGACTGGGAGAAACAGAGACTCCATTACAGAGGGCACAAACAAAGTCCTGTGTGCACCAGGACCCAGGGGAAAGGAGAAGTGACCCCACAGGAGACTGAGCCAGACCTACCTGTGAGTGTTTGAGAGTCTCCTGCAGAGGCATGGGTTGGCAATGGCTTATCTCAGGGACAGAGGCACTGGCAGCAGCAGTCCTGGGAGAGGTGTGTTGGCATAAGTCCTCTTGGAGGTTGCCATTAGCCTACCATAAAGCCTGTAGACCAGGGTGAGTTGCCTCAGGCCAAACAGCTAACAGGGAGGGAGTGCAGCCTTACCTATCAGCAGACAATTGGATTAAAACTTTACTGAGCATATAGCACTGCCCACCAGAGCAAGATTCAATTTTCCCCACAGCCAGCCCCTCCCATCCAGAAGCTTGCACAAGCTTCTTATCCTCATTCACTAGGGGCAGACAGAAGAAGCAAGAACTACAATCCCACAGCCTCCAGAATGTAAACCACAATCACAGAAAGCTAACCAAAATGAAGAGAAAAAGGATTATGTCCCAAATGAAGGGACAAGATAAATCCTCAGAAAAACAACTAAACAAAGTAGAAATAGGCAACCTTACAGAAAAAGAATTAAGAATAACAATAATGAAGATCATCCAGGATCTTGGAAAAAGAATGGAGGCAAAGATTAAGAAGAAATGAGCAGAGATGAACAGTACACTAGAAGGAATCAATAGCAGAATAACTCAGGCGGAAGAATGGATAAGTGACCTGGAAGACAGAATGGTGAAAATCATTGCTGCAAAACAGAATATAGAAAAAAGAGTGAAAAAATTGAAGGTAGCCTAAGAGAGTTCTGGGGCAACATTAAATGCACCAATATTTGCATTAAAGGGGTCCCAGAAGGAGAAGAGAGAGAGAAGGGACCCAAGAAAATATGTGAAGACATAATGGCTAAAAACTCCCCTAACATGGGAAAGGAAATAGTCATCCAAGTCCAGGAAGCACTGATAAAAATTAAAGACAAGCATAAAATATTAAAAGCAACAAGGGAAAAAAAGACAAATAACATACAAGAAAACTCCCATAACATTATCAGTTGATTTCAGTTGATTTCTCAACTGAAACTCTACAAGCCAGAAGGGAATGGCATGATATATTACAGGTAATGAAAAGGAAAAACCTACAACCAAGAATATCCTACCCAGCAAGACTCTTGCTCAGATTTGATGGAGAAATCAAAACCTTTACAGAGAAGGAAGAGTTAAGAGAATTCAGCACCACTAAGCCAGTTTTACCACAAATGCTAAAGGCAGGAAACACAAGAGAAGGAAAAGACCTACAAAAACTAAATCCAAAACAATTAAGGAAATAGTAATAAGATCATACATACCAGTAATTACCTTAAATGTAAATAGATTAAATGCACCAACCAAAGGACATAGACTGGCTGGGTGGCTACAAAAACTAGACCCATATATATGTTGTCTACAAGAGACCCACCTCAGACCTAGGGACACTTACAGAGTGAAAGTAAAGGGGAGGAGAAGGTGTTCCACACAAATGGGATTCATAAGAAAGCTGGAGTAGCGATACTCATATCAGACAAAATATACTTTATTTATTTATTTTTATTTAATATAAATTAATTTATTTTAATTGGAGGTTAATTACTTTATAATATTGTATTGGTTTTGCCATACATCAACATGTGGTGGATTCATGTTGATGTATGGCAAAATATACTTTAAAACAAAGACTGTTATAACAGATAAAGAAGGGCACTACATAATGATCAAGGGTTTAATCCAAGAAAAAGATATAAACAATTATTAATACATATGCACCCAACATAGGAGCACGTCAATATGTAAGGCAAATACTAACAACTGTAAAGGGAGAAATCAACAGTAACCCAATAATAGTGGGGCACTTTAATACCCCTCTTTCATCAAAAGATAGATCATCAGGCAGAAAATTAATGAGAAACCCAGGCCTTAAATGACACTTTAGATGAGTTAGACTTAACTGATATTAGTAAAGCATTCCAACCAACAAGATTAAGTTCCCTTGACCACCTCTCCTAATTCTGGTTCCTCTCATCTCACACCCAGAGGTAACATATTAGTTTGAGTTTTACAGTTTCCAGACTATTAATAGATATGTGTGTGCATGCTCTGTTGTGTCCGACTCTTTGTGACCCCATGGACTGTAGCCCAACAGGCTCCTCTGTCCATGGGATTTCCCAGGCAAGAATACTGGAATGGGTTGCCATTTCCTACTCCAATTAGTGTATATATATACACATATTATATATAATGTCCTTAGAAAATGGACAGTATTTGTTTATATGTGTGAGTTCTTTTAGTTTTTTGAAAGAAAATAACTTTGACATCTTACTCTTTAACTTGCTATTAGAGGAAGTCTTGAATATAACCCATCTAGAATATAACCCAATCTAGAATTGTCTCATTATTTTTAATTGCTACCAAGTCACTTCATTATGAAAGGTCAGAAATAAATCAATAAAATATTTCCCACTTTCCTATAGTTGTTCTCTTTTCTTTTGTAGTTTCCAAACCAGAAAACCACAGACTCACATCAAAGGGTTTAACAGATAATAAGAGGAATCATTTGTGAAAGGAAAATGTCATTGTGACATGCATTATTGGAAATAAAAATTTCATCTGGCATTACAAATCGAGATGGCAGAGTAGAAGAATGTGTGCTCATCTCCTCCTGCAAGAGCATCAAAATCGCAACTAGCCGTTGAAAAACCAACAGGAGGACACTGGAACTCACCAAAAAATGAAATCCCACATCCAAAGATGAAAGTGAAAAAGTTTCTTGATGAAAGTGAAAGAGGAGAGTGAAAAAGTTGGCTTAAAACTCAACATTCAGAAAACTAAGATCATGGCATCTGGTCCCATCACTTCATGGCAATTAGATGGGGAAACAATGGAAACAGTGAGACACTTTATTTTGGGGGGCTCCAAAATCACTGCAGATGGTGATGGCAGCCATGAAATTAAAAGACACTTGCTCCTTGGAATAAAATCTATGACAAACCTATTAATATGCTAGAGAGCATATTAAAAAGCAGAGACATTACTTTGCCAACAAAGGTCCGTATAGTCAAAGCTATGGTGTTTTCCAGTAGTCATGTGTGAATGTGAGAGTTGGACTATAAAGAAAGCTGAGCACCAAAGAATTGATGCTTTTGAACTGTGGTGTTGGAGAAGACTCTTGAGAGTCCCTTGGCCTGCAAGGAGATCAAACCAGTCAATCCTAAAGGAAATCCATCCTGAATATTCATTGGAAGGACTAATGCTGAAACTGAAACTCCAATACTTTGGCCACATGATGCGAAGATCTGACTGTTTGGAAAAGACCCTGATGCTGGGAAGGATTGAAGGCGGGAGGAGAAGGGGACGACGGAGGAGGAGATGGTTGGATGGCATCAGAGACTTGATGGACATGAGTTTGAGCAGGCTTCAGGAGTTGGTGATGGACAAGGAAGCCTGGCATGCTGCAGTCCATGGGGTCACAAAGAGATGGACATGACTGAGCAACTGAACTGAACTGAGCATCCAAAGAGCCACAAGATGGTAAGAGGGGTGCAATCATGATAAAATAAAATCCCATACTTGCTGGGTGGGTGACCCACAACCTGGAGAATGATAACAAAGAAGTTCTCCCACTGTTGTGAAGGTTTTGAGACGTATTGTTGGGCTTCCCAGCCTGGGGGCCCAGCAAAAGGACTAGGAATCCCCAGGGAATGACTTTGAAGGCCAGAATGATTTGATTACAGGACTTCCACAGGACTGGGGGAGACAGAGACTCCGCTTTTGGAGTGCACAAACAAAATCTTGCATAAACCAGGACTCTGGGGAAAAGAGCAGTGACCCCACAAGAGACTGAACCAGACCTATCTGGTAGTGTTGGAGGGTCTCCTGTGGAGGTGTGGGTCAGCAGTGGCTCACCACAGGCACAGAGGCACTGGCAGCAGCAGTCCTGGGAGGTGCCCATTGGCAAGTGAGACCTCTTGGAGGTGCCATTAACCTACCATAGAGCCTGGAGTCTCCAAGGCTGGGTCATCTCAGGCCGAACAACTAACAGGGAGGGAGCGCAGCCCCACCTACCAGCAGATAATTGGATTAAAGTTTGACTGAGCCCAACCCTGCCTTGGAATACAGAACGAAGCAGGGAAAAGACTAATAGAGCTTTGCCAAGAAAACGCACTGGTCATAACAAACACCCTCTTCCAACAACACAAGAGAAGACTCTATACATGGACATCACCAGATGGTCAACACCGAAATCAGATTGATTATATTCTTTGCAGCCAAAGATGGAGAAGCTCTATACAGTCAGCAAAAACAAGACCAGGAGCTGACTGTGGCTCAGATCATGAACTCCTTATTGCCAAATTCAGACTTAAATTGAAGAAAGTAGGGAAAACCACTAGATCATTCAGGTATGACCTAAATCAAATCCCTTATGATTATACAGTGGAAGTGAGAAATAGATTTAAGAGACTAGATCTGATAGATAGAGTGCCTGATGAACTATGGAATGAGGTTCGTGACATTGTACAGGAGACAGGGATCCAGACCATCCCCATGGAAAAGAAATGCAAAAAAATGGCTGTCTGGGGAGGCCTTTACAAATAGCTGTGAAAAGAAGAGAAGTGAAAAGCAAAGGAGAAAAGGAAAGATATAAGCATCTGAATGCAGAGTTCCAAAGAATAGCAAGAAGAGATAAGAAAGCCTTCTTCAGTGATCAATGCAAAGAAATAGAGGAAAACAACAGCATGGGAAAGACTAGAGATCTCTTCAAGAAAATCAGAGATACCAAAGGAACATTTCATGCAAAGATGGGCTCGATAAAGGACAGAAATGGTATGGACCTAACAGAAGCAGAAGATTTTGATTTTAAGAAGAGATGGCAAGAATATACGGAAGAATTGTACAAAAAAGATCTTCATGACCCAGATAATCACGATGGTGTGATCACTGACCTAGAGCCAGACATCCTGGAATGTGAAGTCATGTGGGCCTTAGACAGCATCGCTACGAACAAAGCTAGTGGAGGTGATGGAATTCCAGTGGAGCTATTCCAAATCCTGAAAGATGATGCTGTGAAAGTGCTGCACTCAATATGCCAGCAAATTTGGAAAACTCAGCAGTGGCCACAGGACTGGAAAAGGTCAGTTTTCATTCCAATCCCAAAGAAAGGCAATGCCAAAGAATGCTCAAACTACCACACAATTGCACTCATCTCACACGCTAGTAAAATAATGCTTAAATTCTCCAAGCCAGGCTTCAGCAATATGTGAACCGTGAGCTTCCTGATGTTCAAGCTGGTTTTAGAAAAGGCAGACGAACCAGAGATCAAATTGCCAACATCCGATGGATCATGGAAAAAGCAAGAGAGTTCCAGAAAAACATCTATTTCTGCTTTATTGACTATGCCAAAGCCTTTGACTGTGTGGATCACAACAAACTGTGGAAAATTCTGAAAGAGATGGGAATACCAGACCACCTGACCTGCCTCTTGAGAAACCTATATGCAGGTCAGGAAGCAACAGTTAGAACTGGACATGGAACAACAGACTGGTTCCAAATAGGAAAAGGAGTACGTCAAGGCTGTATATTGTCACCCTGCTTATTTAACTTATATGCAGAGTACATCATGAGAAACGCTGGACTGGAAGAAACACAAGCTGGAATCAAGATTGCCGGGAGAAATATCAATAACCTCAGATATGCAGATGACACCACCCTTATGGCAGAAAGTGAAGAGGAACTCAAAAGCCTCTTGATGAAAATGAAAGTGGAGAGCGAAAAAGTTGGCTTAAAGCTTAACATTCAGAAAACGAAGATCATGGCATCTGGTCCCATCACTTCATGGGAAATAGATGGGTAAACAGTGGAAACAGTGTCAGACTTTATTTTGGGGGGCTCCAAAATCACTGCAGATGGTGACTGCGGCCATGAAATTAAAAGATGCTTACTCCTTGGAAGGAAAGTTATGACCAACCCAGATAGCATATTCAAAAGCAGAGACATTACTTTGCCAACAAAGGTCCATCTAGTCAAGGCTATGGTTTTTCCTGTGGTCATGTATGGATGTGAGAGTTGGACTGTGAAGAAGGCTGAGCACCGAAGAATTGATGCTTTTGAAGTGTGGTGTTGGAGAAGACTCTTGAGACTCCCTTGGACTGCAAGTAGATCCAACCAGTCCATTCTAAAGGAGATCAGCCCTGGGATTTCTTTGGAAGGAATGATGCTAAAGCTGAAACTCCAGTACTTTGGCCACCTCATGCGAAGGGTTGACTCCTTGGAAAAGACTCTGATGCTGGGATGGATTGGGGGCAAGAGGAGAAGGGGACGACAGAGGATGAGATGGCTGGATGGCATCACTGACTCGATGAACATGAGTCTGAGTGAACTCCGGGAGTTGGTGATAGACAGGGAGGCCTGGCGTGCTGTGATTCATGGGGTCCCAAAGAGTCGGACACGACTGAGCGACTGATCTGATGTGATCTGAACCCTGCCCACAAGAACAAGACCGTTTTCCCCACAGACAGTCCCTCCCATCAGCCTCTACCACCAGAGGGCAGACAGAAGAAACAAGAAGAACTACAATCCTGCAGCCTCCAGAAGGAAAACCACAACCACAGAACGTTAATTGAAATGTAAAGGCAGAGGATTATCTCCTAGATGAAGAAAGTGAAAATGTCAGTCGCTCAGTCTTGTCTGACTCTGCAACCCTGTGGACTCCAGCCCACCAGTTTCCTCTGTCTATGGGGTTTTCCAGGCAAGAATTCTGGCATGGGTAGCCATTCCCTTTTCCAGGGGACCTTCCTGGCCTGGGGATTGAACCTGGGTTTCCTACATTGCAGGCATGTTCTTTACCATTGAGCCACCAGGGAAGCCCCAGATGACAAGATAAAACCCCAGAAAAACATCTAAATGAAGTAGAGACAGTCAACCAAATCCAGGAGGCACAGAGAGTCCCAGGCAGGATAAACCCAAAGAGGAACACCGATACACATAGTAATCACACTGACAAAAATTAAAGATAAATATAAAACATTAAAAACAACAAGGGGAAAAATGACAAATATTAATAACATACAGGGGAACTCCCATAAGGTTATCAGCTGATTTTTCAATAGAAACTCTACAAGCCAGAAGGGAATGGCACAATATATTTAAAGTGATGACAGGGAAGATTCTAACAACCAAGACTATTCTACCCAGTAAGACTCTTGTTCAGATTTGACAGAGAAATCAAAAGCTTTCCAAACAAGCAAAAGTTAAGAGAATTCAGCACCACCAAGCCAGCTTTACAACAAATGCTAAAGGAACTTCTTCAGGCAGGAAACACAAGAGAAGGAAGAGAACTACAATGAATAAACCTCAAACAGTCAAGAAAATGGTAGTAGGATCAAACATATGGATAATTCCTTAAAATGTAAGTGGATTAAATGCACCAACCAAAAGACAGACTGGCTGGGAGATTGAAGACATGTGCTTGTATATATACTTCCACTTACCACATTACTCTACTTAACCCCCTAAATTGTAAGTAATTATTTTATGTTGTTAGGTTAATCATGTTTCCCTTATGGCTTGCAATTATAAATATTTTTTATTTTTGTCTGGCTATTAATTGCGAAACTGATTAACATCTTTTACTATTGTGATTGTGCTGTGCTGTGCTTAGTTGCTCAGTCGTGTCCAACTCTTTGTAACCCCACGGACTGTAGCCCACCAGACTCCTTGGTCCATGGGGATTCTTCAGGCAAGAATACTGGAGTGGGTTGCCATGCACTCCTCCAGGGGATATTCCCAACCCAGGGATCGAACCTAGGTCTCCTGCATTGCAGTCAGATTCTTCACCAATTGAACCACCAGGGAAGCCCACTATTGTGATTACATAACTATTATTCATTTTGATATCATTGTATCATGATTGGTCAAAAGAAAATAATAGAATTCTGTATCACGAAAACCACCATTTAATAGGAAAATCTGTAACTACTTTTTCAAATCCAGATACACGTGAGAATTATCTGGAATTTTTTGAAAAATACAAATGCCCAGGTATTGTTTTTCTCCAGAGCTCCAGATGTGATTCTAATGAGCAGCCAGGTTTAAAAACAACTGGACTATATGATGATCTTTAGCTTTTATCTAGTTTCACTTTTTCTATTTCATATTCAACACTCCCATTTCTTTTAGTTCATGTTTTCCAATTTCTCCATCTCTTTTTTGTTGTTCTTTCTCAAGCCTTTATCAACAGTAGAAAAGTTTATATAAATATATATATAATAAGCATAATACATATATTTTAGAAAACTTATGAACTTTTGCTTAGTTAAAAAAATTATGACATTTTGGTCCTACTTGTTTGACTAAGTATGAATGGAATGCTAGATTTCTAATTTATATTCACTCAATGTTTTGATATAGTTCCATTTATTCTGGCATCTAGTATTACTGGAAACAGTGACAGACTTTATTTTCTTGGGTTCCAAAATCACTGCGGATGGTGAGTGCAGCCATGGAATTAAAAGATGCGTGTTCCTTGGAAGAAAAGCTATGACAATGTATTAAAAAAAGTGGAGACATTACTCTGCTGACAAAGGTCCATATAGTCGAAGCTAGGTTTTTCCAGTAGTCATGTATGGATGTGAAAGTTGGACCATAAAGGAAGCTGAGTGCCAAAGAACCGATGCTTTTGAACTGTGGTGTTGGAGAAGACTCTTGAGAGTCCCTTGGACTACAAGGAGATCCAACCAGTCCATCCTAAAGGAGATCAGTCCTGGGTGTTCATTGGGAGGACTGATGCTGAAGCTGAAACTCCAATGCTTTGGCCACCTGATATAAAGAACTGACTCATTGGAAAAGACCCTGATGCTGGGAAAGATTGAAGGCAGGAGGAGAAGGGGACAACAGAGGATGAGATGGTTGGATGGCATCGCCGACCCAATGGATATGAGCTTGAGCAAGCTCCGGGAGACGATAAAGGACAGGGAGGCCTGGTGTGCTGCAGTTCATGGGGTCACAAAGAGTTGGACATGACTGAGCAACTGAACAACAAAGTATTACTGCTAAAAGTCTAGCAATCTTATTGTTTTAGTGATTTTAAAAAAATCTTGAATGAGGCTTGAAACTTTTAATTCAATTCTGAAAATATAAAGAAATACTGTATTTAAGTAAGCCAGAAAGAAAAACACCAATACAGTATACTGACACATATATATGGAATTTAGAAAGATGACAACGATAACCCTATATGCAAGAGAGCAAAAGAGACACAGATGTATAGAACAGACTTTCGGACTCTGTGGGAGAAGGCGAGGGTGGGATGCTTTGAGACAATAGCATTGAAACATGTATATTATCATATGTGAAACAGATCGCCAGTCCAGGTTCAATGCATGCAGGGCGCTCAGGGCTGGTGCACTGGGATGACCCAGAGGGATGGAATGAGGAGGGAGGTGGGAGGGGGGTTCAGGATGGGGAATACATGTATACCCATGGCTGATTCATGTCAATGTATGTCAAAACCACTACAATATTGTAAAATAATTAGCCTCTAATTAAAATAAATAAATTTTAAAAAAAGTACTTTAAAAACCAAAGTAAATAAATAAATAAAAAATCTTGACTGAGGCTTGAAACTTTTAATCCAATTATGAAAATATAAAGAAATACTGTGTTTAAAAGAAAACAAGAAATTAACATGTTATGTATTATTAACTAAAGTAGAGATTTTGTTCAAATTTCACAAAATTTTATGCTGGTGTCCATTATTTGTTTTCATACCTTATTCAAGATTCCACATTGTATTTAGTTTCATTGAGCAGCTTCAGCTGCATGCAGCAAATTCTGATAAATTATCTTTTCAAATTTGTTTTGTTACAAATATTTTCTAATTTTTCTCGTTATGGCTTCTTAGATACACCCATCATTTAAAAGTGGACACTTAATTTCCAAATACATTGCCTTTTTAAAGTATCCTTGATATTAATTTCTCATTTTGGTATTAATTTCTCATTTAAGTGCTTTCTTCTCTGCAATCACCCTCTGTATTTTTCCAATCTTCTAACCTTCCTGAGGCTTTCAATGACTAAGTCAAAGATCTCTCTTTGCAAATGTCACATTGTGCTTGAAAATAAGTGGGTTACTTTCAAATCTATTTTTATATTGATATCTAACATAATGCCACAGTGATAAGAGACTAGTCTCTGGATGATTTCAATCCTTTTAGGCATGAAATTTTTGCACCTTGTTTTACGTCCCTGGGTATGCTCCAGTATCTCCTGGCTTATAGTCTATGGGAACTTGAATAGAATTTGTGCCCTGCTTTGTGTGAAAGTTGTATAAATCTTAATTATGTTGAATTAAGGGCTTTTCAGGTCTAGTGTATCCTTCTACTTTTCTGTCTATTCATTCTGTTAATTTTTGAGAGTTTTACATTGAAACTTCAACTAAAAAATCTTAATTTATCTACTTAAAAAATAATTAATTATAATATATCGTGGAACTACATGCAATTTTGTTCTGTATTTTCCAATCTACTATAAATCTGTTATCGTACTCTCATAATTAAAAAAAAAAATTTTTTTTTAAAAACTTCATCTGACTTAAAAAGAAAAAAGTGTGTGTCTCAAAAATACCAAAAAGAAAAAGTGGAGTGTTTTAATCATCCCCGGAGGGCGGTGTTGCCCTCAGTGGCTCAGACCCACTAGGTTCCCAGCAGTTCCGTACAGTTGCTCCTGGGGGATCTGAGCTCACTGGTTTCACATTTCTGAATGATGATGTAACTGCCCTTCAGGTTTGCAGCTGCCTTGACAGCCTACACCTTAATCTGGCCTTGGTTCAAATTTTTCAAATTAAAAAAGTCAAGAGAAAAAAAAAAAAGTCAAGAGGAGAGAACACAGAACAAGATCACTCAGTGATTGAACAATAGGAAGCCAAAATCTCAACCTTTTCCTCAGTTTAGAAACAAGGCCCATTAAGTCCATGCTACGAGGGAGGAGGAGATGATGTTCGATTCCTTTGCGTGTCTGAACCAAGTTACTGAGACCCTATATACACAGCCACAGAGTCGGCCTCTGTTGCTACCTGGTGGTGAGCAACAGAAACAGACTGGCCAATGGAAGCAAAACTCAGCAACAAGAGAAATAAAACTTGGAAGCATCTGGGGTAGCTTATGGAATGGAATAAAAAGCAAAAGGATGAGGCTTTAGAAGGATAGGTCCCAGGGAAGATCTGGGTTTCAAGGGAGTGGTCTCTTTGAAGTGCCTTCTCCAGGATGATCTGCTTCCCAGTATTCCATCTTTATGTCATCTGCTCAAGATTCAGATTCCTACTAGACTTCACCTAGCCGAGCTCAGTCACCTCCCATCCTCTGGCTAGGGGAGGGCAGGGACCTTGACTGACAGCCTTACCAGCTCCTGTAGAGATAGTTCGCTAAGAAAATTCAGGGTCCCACAGTTAACCAGAAAGAGGAAAGATAAATACTGAGGAAGGAAAAACTCGGATGCCCATTCTGTTAGATGACCATTTCACAATTATTGACTGACTTCAGTGCCTCATAGACGTTGGTTAGAGAAGAAGAAAGAAGTGAGTGGAAGAAGAAGAGGACAAAGAAGAAAAAAGGGGGAGGGGAAAGAGGAGGAGGAGGAGAGGGAATCAGGAAATGTGCTGTGAGGGCCCTGGGGACCTGAGTAGAAGGGTTCAGCCCAGGCTGTAGAGCCTTCCCTTTCTGTTCCCCTAACTAGTGACCATCATTCCATCTTAAAATAGTGCTGGTAGTTAGTCCAATCTCTGATCCACCACCTTTTGAAGATCTCGTTTCTGGACATTTCTCTGGCTTTGTGTGGGTTTTGTCTGGTCTGAAGAAATTAGCACTGCAATAAAATATTCTGATAATACCCATACCCACAGCCTCAGATCTGCACAGAGTTAATAAACTTAAAAAAAAAACAAACACTTGACACTATAGAATAATTTTTTTCGTGTCTTTTTTGATTGCAAATTTATAAAAATAACATGGCTGAAATTATGCAATATATAAAGTTTATGACATGCTTTTCCTACTTATAAGAAACAATTTCCTATGTCCCTAAAATTCTTGTAATTTCAGTGTCTATAGAATATTCTACCTTATAATGACAATATAATTCATTAATGCCAGTGGTTAAGGGCATAGAGTCTCTACTAAGAAGGACCTGGGTTCAAATCCTACCATTTTCTTGTTAACTCTAGCCATATTGCTTATTCCCCTCTGGTTTCAGTTTCCCCATCTGTACTTGGAGATAACAATAATACCTTCCTCCTAGGTTGTCAGGAGGATTAAATAAGAGGACACATGTAATGCTCTTGGCACAAGGATACCCATGTTACTGACCTCAGGTCTGGTTGATTGCTGCCTGAAAATCAACACTTGAAAAGCAAATGTTGGTAGAAAGAAATGTTGATTTAGTGAGAAAAGCCAGCAATCTGGGGAGAGGGTGGATTCATGTCCCCCAAACCAACTCTGAAGATTCTGCTTGGCCATGAAAGTTCTTAAAGGGAAAAGAAGGAAGTAATCTCTTTAATTATTGATCTCAGTTCATTTCAGTTCAGTCGCTCAGTCATGTCTGACTCTTTGCGACCCCATGAATCGCAGCATGCCAGGCCTCCCTGTCCATCACCAACTCCCGGAGTTCACTCACACTCATGTCCATTGAGTCTGTGATGCCATCCAGCCATCTCATCCTCTGTCGTCCCCTTCTCCTCTTGCCCCCAATCCCTCCCAGCATCAGAGTCTTTTCCAAGGAGTCAACTCTTCCCATGAGGTGGCCAAAGTACTGGAGTTTCAGCTTTAGCATCATTCCTTCCAAAGAAATCCCAGGACTGATCTCCTTCAGAATGGACTGGTTGGATCTCCTTGCAGTCCAAGGGACTCTCAAGAGTCTTCTCCAACACCACACTTCAAAAGCATCAATTCTTCGGTGCTCAGCCTTCTTCACAGTCCAACTCTCATATCCATACATGACCACAGGAAAAACCATAGCCTTGACTAGACGGACCTTTGTTGGCAAAGTAACGTCTCTGCTTTTGAATATGCTATCTGGGTTGGTCATAACTTTCCTTCCAAGGAGTAAGCGTCTTTTAATTTCATGGCCGCAGTCACCATCTGCAGTGATTTTGGAGCCCCCCAAAATAAAGTCTGATACCGTTTCCACTGTTTCTCCATCTATTTCCCATGAAGTGATGGGACTGGATGCCATGATCTTCGTTTTCTGAATGTTAAGCTTTAAGCCAACTTTTTCACTCTCCACTTTCACTTTCATCAAGAGGCTTTTTAGTTCCTCTTCACTTTCTGCCATAAGGGTGGTGTCATCTGCATATCTGAGGTTACTGATATTTCTCCCGGCAATCTTGATTCCAGCTTGTGCTTCTTCCAGTCCATCGTTTCTCATAATGTACTCTGTATAGACGTTAAATAAGCAGGGTGACGATATACAGCCTTGACGTACTCCTTTTCCTATTTGGAACCAGTCTGTTGTTCCATGTCCAGTTCTAACTGTTGCTTCCTGACCCGCATACAGATTTCTCAAGAGGCAGGTCAGGTGGTCTGGTATTCCCATCTCTTTCAGAATTTTCCACAGTTTATTGTGATCCACACAGTCAAAGGCTTTGGCATAGTCAATAAAGCAGAAATAGATGTTTTTCTGGAACTCTCTTGCTTTTTCCATGATCCATTGGATGTTGGCAGTTTGATCTCTGGTTCCTCTGCCTTTTCTAAAACCAGCTTGAACATCAGGAAGTTCACGGTTCACATATTGCTGAAGCCTGGCTTGGAGAATTTTGAGCATTATTTTACTAGCATGTGAGATGAGTGCAATTGTGTGGTAGTTTGAGCATTCTTTGGCATTGCCTTTCTTTGGGATTGGAATGAAAACTGACCTTTTCCAGTCCTGTGGCCACTGCTGAGTTTTCCAAATTTGCTGGCATATTGAGTGCAGCACTTTCACAGCATCATCTTTCAGGATTTGGAATAGCTCCACTGGAATTCCGTCACCTCCACTAGCTTTGTTTGTAGTGATGCTTCCTAAGGCCCACTTGACTTCACATTCCAGGATGTCTGGCTCTAAGTCAGTGATCACACCATCGTGATTATCTGGGTCATGAAGATCTTTTCTGTACAGTCCTTCTGTGTATTCTTGCCACTTCTTCTTAATATCTTCTGCTTCTGTGAGGTCCATACCATCTCTGTCCTTTATTGAGCGATCTTTGCATGAAATGTCCCCTTGGTATCTCTAATTTTCTTGAAGACATCTCTAGTCTTTCCCATTCTGTTGTTTTCCTCTATTTCTTTGCATTGATTGCTGAGGAAGGCTTTCTTATCTCTTCTTGCTATTCTTTGGACCTCTGCATTCAGATGCTTATATCTTTCCTTTTCTCCTTTGCTTTTCACTTCTCTTGTTTTCACAGCTATTTGTAAGGCCTCCCCAGACAGCCATTTTGCTTTTTTCCTTTTTTTTTCCATGGGGATGATCTTGATCCCTGTCTCCTGTACAATGCCACGAACCTCATTCCATAGTTCATCAGGCACTCTATCTATAAGATCTAGGCCTTAAATCTATTTCTCACTTCCACTGTATAATCATAAAGGATATGATTTAGGTCATATCTGAATGGTCTAGTGGTTTTCCCTACTTTCTTCAATGTCAGTCTGAATTTGGCAATAAGGAGTTCATGATCTGAGCCACAGTCAGCTCCTGGTCTTGTTTTTGCTGACTGTATAGAGCTTCTCCATCTTTGGCTGCAAAGAATATAATCAATCTGATTTCAGTGTTGACCATCTGGTGATGTCCATGTGTAGAGTCTTCTCTTGGGTTGTTGGAAGAGGGTATTTGCTATGACCAGTGCATTTTCTTGGCAAAACTCTATTAATTTTTGCCCTGCTTCATTTGAATAATCTGTTAATCATTGAGATGTGGTGGTGGTTTAGTCAGTAAGTCGTGTCCAACTCTTGCAACTCAGTGGACTGTAGCCCACCAGGCTCCTCTGTCCATGGGATTTTCCAGGCAAGAATACTGGAATGTGTTGCCATTTCCTTCTCTAGGGGATCTTCCAGACTCAGGAATTGAACCAGGGTCTCCTGCATCACAGGCGGATTCCTGCTTTGCAGGCAGATTCTTTACCAACTGAGCTACAAGGGAAGCCCCTAGTCACTGAGATAGGGAATCAGATTCATCACTGTCTCCTACTGTGTGCACACTTGTTGACGCCTTCTGCTTTTTACATGCTATCATGTTCACTATTTGTTCACAAGATTACTGAAGAGGAAGCTAAGGAAGAGATCTGATCATCTGTTAATTATTTATTCCTCATTTTTATTTCTTTGGTCTATGGAAAGAACCAACATGTTAAGCTAAGCATTGTGTGATCGAAAGATTTGAAAGTCGTGTTTGGCTTGAGATGAGTAGAAGATGAGGGCACCTCATTTAAGGTTAATTACAATGTAGCTTTGCTAAAGTTATTGTAAGACAAAAAGGAGTCTCCTGCAGATAGCTCTTTCCTGTTAAAGAGCTCTTTCCTGCCAAAAGCTGCGTGTACCCAGAGTAAGTACCTATAAATTTTCACTGATATCTTAAGAGGATTTTTTTTCCTTCAAGTTTTTGCAAATGTAAATGGCTCTGTATTGAAAATCCCAGTAGAAAGATCCCTGAAATTAGAATTTCTGGCTATGCACTTCTTCAAGGTTCTCACTACAGTTTGTCAGTTCTGCAGTATTATTTATGATAGAAAAAAAGTCTGCCTATATGTGGACCTGCACAATTTAAATCTATGTCGTTCAAGATACTTACTGTATTGACAATAAGGTCTCAACTTGTCTCTGTCGCCCTCTTTCACTCCCTATCCCACGATGTCATCCAGACTCCTGTTTTGACTATCCCCTATCCCCAGCCCCCAGTATGGCTCACTCATCTACAATCCTACAGGAAACCAGCATCTGGGGTCTTGTCACAGAGAAAAGTCCAAGATTCAAATATTGATTTTGCTTTGCGATTTGGAGACTGCTTTGATCAGCCTGCATTGTGTCAACATTTTACACTACCTGTTACCTCTGTGCTTTCCTCATTTATCCACCCAGATAAAGTAATTTCAGGAGCATTCGTTGCCATTCTGTGCACCATTTAATTTAGCTTTTTTTTTTTTTTTTGAAAGATGTGTGCCTGCCTGGTCCCATCAGTGTCTTTTTTCAGAGCAGTGGTTTTGTTTCTATGGCAACTGAAAGGTCTATTGTAATCAAATAATTGAGCCTCATTAAATTGCAATCTTCTCAGCCCCACTACAGTTTGCTCTGACTTTTATGCTGTATTATCCTGCTTTTCCTGGAGAAGGCAATGGCACCCCACTCCAGTACTCTTGCCTGGAAAATCCCATGGACGGAGGAGCCTGGTAGGCTGCAGTCCATGGGGTCTCTAAGAGTCAGACACGACTGAGCAACTTCACTTTCACTTTTCACTTTCATGCATTGGAGAAGGAAATGGCAACCCGCTCCAGTGTTCTTGCCTGGAGAATCCCAGGGTCGGCAGGGGCTGGTGGTCTGCCGTCTATGGGGTCGCACAGAGTCAGACACGACTGAAGCGGCTTAGCAGCAGCAGCAGCAACATACTGCTTTTCTTCTGTATTCTCAATCAGGCAGTTGCCATTCATTCCACTGTGATGGGCAGAGGCTGCTCAAAATAACACTCTAGACGTCTAGAATAGGCATTAAAAAAGATGTTATGCCCCTCTAAAGCCAAAGTCAAAATGTATATGTGCAATTGCCCTTTTAAAAGAGCAAAAACCGTCCAAAATATTTGTCTTAACAGCATTCTCGTGTCATAATTGACTTTGATTTACATATTTGACTCTAAGTTGGATTAGGCCTTTCTCATCCCACAATAATAGTACTAATAAGCTACCATATATTGAATACATACTATGTGCCAGGCCACATGCTAAGTCTTCTTTAAAAGTTTTTAAATTTTCATTTTATATACAAAGAGCTAGCATTGTTTCTGCATAAGGCAGATGTCTTGAATGACCCATTCAAGGAAGCTCATTTAGCCCAACTTAATGAAGCTGGTGTCCTTCAAGGACTGCTGTGAACACTGGCTGCACATATTGAGGCTGTATTTCTGGATCAGACCGTGCTAATCTGAGACCCATCAAGAGCGAAAACCCGGCCACATTTTCTCACCCGGCTCTAGTAGAGCTGCCGGTGGCCCATGTTCTACTAGGCTTCAACAAGGCAAAGGTGCTACGTGTTTTTTTAAATTTTTAGTTGCTATTCAATGAACTACTAGCTTTCAAATTTTAAGTGTGGTGCATTTTCAGGCAACGAAGCAGAGAGGACATGAGGTCTCACAGAGAAACCGGACAGAGGGTTTTGGGCTTTCGAGGGCTATTGGTTACAGGCTATTCTCCTGGGGCAGATGCTGACACACACAGAGGGAGAGCGGGTAGTTTGTTTGGGATAGATCTGGTGCTTCTTGGAAAACATATCCTAAGAATGAAGAGACAGAGAGAAGTCTGTCCCTCTCCACTCATCTGCTCAATATCCTCTCTAAAGTAATCCCACCTTCTTCCTTGGAAATGAGCTCTGACTGCCTGATTAAGGATGCCAAAGAAAGCAGCATAATATAGTAAAAAAAAGTCAGAGCAAGAAAAGCAGTTAGTAAATTAATGTCCTGATTTCCTTTTGGGGAATGATCTTTCCTCCACTGTGTGGTGTCTTGGTGGGAGAGTAAATCAAGGATCCTACCCCTCACTATAGAAAGCAAAGTGACCAAGCCTGGCACAGCTGGGAAAGGGCATGTGGCCTAAGCGTGGCTTGGTCAACAGCTCCAGAAGTCCCTCCAACAAACGTCCTTTTGCTTAATTTAGCCAGAGTTGGTTTTTGTTGTTTGCAGCCAAAGAAACTAAGGTAAGGACCTAGTTCTGAGAAATAGAGGAGCACAGCTTAGGAGGACATAAGTCCATGAGAGAAGAAGGTTCAAAGGCAGATTCTAACCATTCGAGGTATGCCAAGGCCCACCCTGGGAATGAAGAAATAGATAGGACCACTAGCTTCTTGATTTAAATTTCTGTCTCCTAAATATTTATAAATAATTGATCTGACAAAAGACTTAAATCCAGAATATACAAGGAACAAACAACTAGATAAAAAGAATACAAAAGAGTCCAATTTTTAAATGGGCAGAAGATTTAAATATACAATTCAAGAAAGAAAATGTGGCTATTAAACACATGACAAAATGCTCAATATCATTAATCCTTCAGTTCAGATCAGTTCAGTCGCTCAGTCGTGTCCGATCTTTGTGACCCCATGAATCGCAGCACGCCAAGCCTCCCTGTCCATCACCAGCTCCCGGAGTCCACCCAAACTCATGTCCATCGAGATGATGATGCCATCCAGCCATCTTATCCTCTGTCCTCTCCTCCTCCTCCTGCCCCCAATCCCTCCCAGCATCAGGGTCTTTTCCAATGAGTCAACTCTTCGCATGAGATGGCCAAAGTTTGGAGTTTCAGCTTCAGCATCAGTCCTTCCAATGAACACCCAGGACTGATCTCCTTTAGGATGGACTGGTTGGATCTCCTTGCAGTCCAAGGGACTCTCAAGAGTCTTCGCCAACACCACACTTCAAAAGCATCAATTCTTTGGCGCTCAGACCTCTTCACAGTCCAAATCTCACATCCATACATGACCACTGGAAAAACCCTAGCCTTGACTAGAGGGACCTTTGTTGGCAAAGTAATGTCTCTGCTTTTGAATATGCTATCTGGGTTGGTCATAACTTTCCTTCCAAGGAGTAAGCGTCTTTTTATTTCATGGCTGTAGTCACCATCTGCAGTGATTTTGGAGCCCAAAAAGATAAAGTCTGACACTGTTTCCACTGTTTCCCCATCTATTTCCCATGAAGTGATGGGACCAGATGCCACGATCTTCGTTTTCTGAATGTTGAGCTTTAAGCTGCCAACTTTTTCACTCTCCTCTTTCACTTTCATCAAGAGGTATTTTAGTTCCTCTTCACTTTCTGCCATAAGAGTGGTGTCATCTGCATATCTGAGGTTATTGATATTTCTCCCAGCAATCTTGATTCCAGCTTGTGTTTCTTCCAGTCCAGCGTTTATCACGATGTTCTCTGCATATAAGTTAAATAAGCAGGGTGACCATATACAGCCTTGACGTACTCCTTTTCCTATTTGGAACCAGTCTGTTGTTCCATGTCCAGTTCTAACTGTTGCTTCCTGACCTGCATACAGATTTCTCAAGTGGCAGGCCAGGTGGTCTGGTATTCCCATCTCTTTCAAAATTTTCCACAGTTTGTTGTGATCCACACAGTCAAAGGCTTTGGCATAGTCAATAAAGCAGAAATAGATGTTTTTCTGGAACTCTCTTGCCTTTTTGATGATCCAGCGGATATTGGCAGTTTGATCTCTGGTTCCTCTGCCTTTTCTAAAACCAGCTTGAACTTCTGGAAGTTCATGGTTCATGTATTGCTGAAGCCTGGCTTGGAGAATTTTGAGCATGACTTTACTAGCGTGTGAGATGAGTGCAATTGTGTGGTAGTTTGAGCATTCTTTGGCATTGCCTTTCTTTGGGAGTGGAATGAAAACTGACCTTTTCCAGTCCTGTGGCCACTGCTGAGTTTTCCAAATTTGCTGGCATATTGAGTGCAGCACTTTCACAGCATCATCTTTCAGGATTTGAAAGAGCTCCACTGGAATTCCATCATCTCCACTAGCTTTGTTCGTAGTGATGCTTCCTAAGGCCCACTTGACTTCACATTCCAGGATGTCTGGCTCTAGGTGAGTGATCACACCATCGTGATTATCTGGGTTGTGAAGATCTTTTTTGTACAGTTCTTCTGTGTATTCTTGCCATCTCTTCTTAATATCTTCTGCTTCTGTTAGGTCCATACCATTTCTGTCCTTTATTGAGCTGATCTTTGCATGAAATGTCCCCTTGGTATCTCTAGTTTTCTTGAAGACATCTCTAATCTTTCCCATTCTGTTGTTTTCCTCTATTTCTTTGCATTGATCCTTAGAGATATGCAAATAAAAACTGCAAGTATGTACTAATACACACCCAATAGAATGTCTACAATCAAAAAGACAGATACAGTAAGTGTGGGTGAGGATGTGGGGAAAACAGAGCCCTCATGCGTTAATGTTTTTGGTGCAGTCACTTTGGGAAACAGTTTGACCTTTTCTTAAAAAGTTAAACCTAAAACTTCCATATAAACCAACAATTCTACTTCTAGGTATCTACCCAAGAGAAGTGAAAACATATGATCACACAAAGATCTGTATCCAAATATTTACAGAAGCTTTACTTATAATAGTCAAACAAATGAAAATACTCCACACATTGATTCCGGTGAATGCTCAGTGATAAAAAAAGAAGGAAGTTATGATACATACTACAAGTCAATGATCCTCAAAAACATTATGTTAAAAAGAAGACAGACACAAAGACCACATATTGTGTGATTGCATTTACATGAAATACTCAGAAAAAACAAATCTATAGACGAATATCCAGAGAAGGAAACGGCAACCCATGAAATGGCAATTCACTCCTGAAGAATTTCATGGGCAGAGGAGCCTGGTGGGCTACAGTCCATGGGATCACAAAGAGTTGGACATGGCTGAACAACTAACACAGACAAATAGCAGATTAATGATTGCCTTTGGCTAGGGATAGGAACAGGGAATGATTGCCAATGAACATGAAAAATCTTTTGGGGATGACGAAAACATGTTCTAAAAGTGGATTTTACAATTCTGTAAATTTGCGAAAAATCACTGAATTTTATACTTAAAAATGAGTCAGTTTTATAGTATATAAACTGTATATCAAAGGCTATTTTTAAAAACCCCATCTCTCATTTCTGGGAAGAAGGCATAGAGAAGAAGTTGCTTTCTACCCATTGTCAGTTCAGTTCAGTTCAGTTTAGTCACTCAGTTGTGTCCAACTCTTTGCAACCCCATGGACTGCAGCACGCCAGGCCTCCCTGTCCGTTACCAACTCCCAGTGTCTACCCAAACTCATGTCCTTTGAGTCCGTGATGCCATCCAACCATCTCATCCTCTGTTGTCACCTTCTCCACCTGCCCTCAATCTTTCCCAGCATCAGGGTCTTTTCAAATGTGTCAGTTCTTCTCATCAGGTGGCCAAAGTATTGGAGTTTCAGCTTGAACATCAGTCCTTCCAATGAACACCCAGGACTGATCTCCTTTAGGATGGACTGGTTGGATCTAGTCCAAGGGACTCTCAAGAGTCTTCTCCAACATTGTACCCATTGTAGCTTCTACCCATTGTAGCTGACACTAAATGTTATGTCTCTGGTGTGAAGAACATGTAAATTCCTAAAACAATGAAACTAGAAGGGCCCTTATAGCAGTTTTAGTTGAATTCTCTTTTTTTTAAAGTGACAAAAATCCAACTTAAAATGGCTTAGTCAAAATAACAAGTGTCAATTATCTTACATAAGTGAAAATTTCAAGGGCATGTTGGTTTCAGACACATCCACATCCAAGGGCTCAAATGATGTCACCAGTTTTTCTCATCTTCTCTCTTTCTCTCAATTCAGATTTCCTCCTATGTCAGCTCTTGTATCCATGAAATGGCCCCAGAAAGTTCTTTCAATACATCAATCCCGAAGAAAAGAGATCCTTTTCCTCAATAGCTTCCACAAACCCCCCAAGTTAACTCTTACTAACCCAACAAACCACACTCTAATTTCTGATTCAATTGGGCAATCTGGTACACTGACATAGTTTGAGAGAAGGAAAAAGTTGATTCCCAAAAGGGAAATCAAATTATAATAATCAGAAGAGGATTGGATGCTTGGCAGGCAAAAATAAGAGAAGTTCAATACAGAAAGCATTTGGTTACACCCTGAGGCCAGTAGAAAGTTGGAGGCTTGCCTAAGGCAGCAGGGAAGCGCAGAGGAGTGTGGCCATCACGTGCTTCCCCAAGCCCACAAGACAAGCAAATTTCGGCGTCTAGTGGGCGATGTGGGTCAGCATCATGGAGAGCACACAAGTCTTCCCTCACATCAGGATATTGCACAGGTTGTTCTCTGTGCCAGACTACTGTATCAGAGAGAATCCTGGCAGTAAACAAGTGTTACATTCAAAGAGGGTAACTATCTTAATCCACTCAGGCTGCTATAATTGAATACCACAAACCGTGGCTTGTAGATGACAGAGATTGATTTCTCACAGTTCTAGAGTCTGCACAGTTCAAGATTAAGGTGCTAGCAGATTCCACGTCTGGTGAGAGCCTGATTCATAGAAAGCTGCCTTTTTGCTGTGACTTCAAATGGTGGAGAGGCAAAGGATCATCTCTCCGGGATCTCCTTCCCATTCTTGGGGGCTCTGCCCTCATGACAAAATCACCTCCCAAAGGCCCCACCTCCAAATATCATCACATTGGAGATCAGTTTTTTTTTTCTTTTTAATTTATTTTTTTATTGAAGGATAATTTCTTTAAGAATTTTGTTGTTTTCTGTCAAACCTCAGAATGAATCAGCCGTGGGTATACATATATCTCACCCCTTTTGATCCTCCCTCCCATCTCCCTCCCCATCCCACCTCTCTAGGTTGATACAGAGCCCCTGTTTGAGCTTCCTGAGCCATACAGCAAATTCCCGTTGGCTATCTATTTTACATATGGTAATGTAAGTTTACATGTTACTCTTTCCATACATCTCATCCTCTCCTCCCCTCTCCCCTCATCCATAAGTCTATTCTCTATGTCTGTTGGAGATCAGGTTTTAACACACGAGTTTTGGGGAGATATAGCCAGACATCCTGGAATGTGAAGTCAAGTGGGCCTTAGAAAGCATCACTACGAACAAAGCTAGTGGAGGTCATGGCATTCCAGTTGAGCTCTTTCAAATCCTGAAAGATGATGCTGTGAAAGTGCTGCACTCAATATGCCAGCAAATTTGGAAAACTCAGCAGTGGCCACAGGACTGGAAAAGGTCAGTCTTCATTCCACTCCCAAAGAAAGGCAATGCCAAAGAATGCTCAAACTACCACACAATTGCACTCATCTCACACGCTAGTAAAGTCATGCTCAAAATTCTCCAAGCCAGGCTTCAGCAATACATGAACCATGAACTTCCTGATACTCAAGCTGGTTTTAGAAAAGGCAGAGGAACCAGAGATCAAATTGCCAACATCTGCTGGATCATGGAAAAAGCAAGAGAGTTCCAGAAAAACATCTATTTCTGCTTTATTGACTATGCCAAAGCCTTTGACTGTGTGGATCACAATAAACTGTGGAAAATTCTGAAAGAGATGGGAATACCAGACCACCTGATCTGCCTCTTGAGAAATCTGTATGCAGGTCAGGAAGCAACAGTTAGAACTGGACATGGAACAACAGACTGGTTCCAAATAGGAAAAGGAGTATGTCAAGGCTGTATATGGTCACCCTGCTTATTTAACTTATATGCAGAGTACATCATGAGAAACGCTGGACTGGAAGAAACACAAGCTGGAGTCAAGATTGCTGGGAGAAATATCAATAACCTCAGATATGCAGATGACACCACCCTTATGGCAGAAAGTGAAGAGGAACTCAAAAGCCTCTTGATGAAAGTGAAAGAGGAAAGTGAAAAAGTTGGCTTAAAGCTCAGCATTTAGAAAACAAAGATCATGGCATCTGGTCCCATCACTTCATGGGAAATAGATGGAGAAACAGTGGAAACAGTGTCAGACTTTATTTTTCTGGGCTCCAAAATCACTGCAGATGGTGACTACAGCCATGAAATAAAAAGACGCTTACTCCTTGGAAGGAAAGTTATGACCAACCTAGATAGCATATTCAAAAGCAGAGACATTACTTTGCCAACAAAGGTCCGTCTAGTCAAGGCTATGGTTTTTCCAGTGGTCATGTATGGATGTGAGAGTTGGACTGTGAAGAAGGCTGAGTGCCAAAGAATTGATGCTTTTGAACTGTGGTGTTGGAGAAGACTCTTGAGAGTCCTTTGGACTGCAAGGAGATCCAACCAGTCCATTCTGAAGGAGATCAGTCCTGGGATTTCTTTGGAAGGAATGATGCTAAAGCTGAAACTCCAGTACTTTGGCCACCTCATGAGAAGAGTTGACTCATTGGAAAAGACTGTGATGCTGGGAGGGATTGGGGGCAGGAGGAAAAGGGGACGACAGAGGATGAGATGGCTGGATGGCATCACTGACTTGATGGACTGAGTCTGAGTGAACTCCGGGAGTTGGTGACAGGGAGGCCTGGCGTGCTGTGATTCATGGGGTTGCAAAGAGTTGGACACGACTGAGCGACTGAACTGAACTGAAACATTCAGTCTATAGCAGTAACTTTTCTGAGTTTAATGATGGGACTTCTTGAAAAGTTGCAAACAGGCCTAAGGGAAACACCACCCAGGGACTAACAACAGCTGAGCTGGAATCACAGCCAGGCCTCAAAGAGGTGAGGAGGGAAGTTTCTGAGAAAGTGTGAGCTGGCAGTTGAAAATGAAGGGCCTCTCAGCAAAGACAGGTTCTCCAAGAAACAAATGCCAAGATGAGATTAAACATGCTAGGATCTTATTAGGGAGAACGTTTAAAAAAGAAAATGGGAGGGGACTCAGAAAGTTTGGGAGGAGCATCAGACATGATGATATAATTCTGACTCCAAGTGAAGAATAGAGGAAGAAGGATGGATTGGACTAAGAACGTTTTGACAACATTGTCAGGAGCCAAAATTGACAGTTAGAGGAATCCCAGATCTCTCAGGAATGCCGTAGTATCCCTACTGCACAGGCTGAATGTCTGGGAGCAGCCCGTGCAAGACATGGCCTTGGAGCAATGCAGGGCTGGACTTCAGAGCACAGCAGCCAGTGTCCTCAGTTAATTACGCTCCTGCAGTCAGAGACGACTTGTGGTTGACACAGGCTGACACAGCTGTGGCCATCCATAGAGGAATGCCACCTCAGACAAGGAGGGAGCAGAGGAATAAACACCACCAGTCACCTGCTCCTTGCACTCACCTCTTGGGGGTGCCTCCCATTGGCCAAACCCACTCGAGAGCCTGGAGAGACAGTCCCTGGAGGCCATGCCTCTGGGGCACAGAGATGGAAAATGGAAAGTGAATCCTGAGGGGCAAACATGAGAACTCTTCCTCCCCGACTCTCTTCACCTAATCATCTCCTACAAAACTCTCATATTACAGCTCAAATATCCTTTCTCCAGGAAATCTCACCCGGATCCACAGGGAGTGAGATCAGGGAGCACTTTTAAGCATTTTCGAAGCTTTCTGGGCCTTCTGTTGTTTATAGTTATTTATGTTTATAACTTTAATAGTCATAAAAATAAGTTTGAAAACTGGAAACTGATGCCCACAAAAACCTGGAGTAAGATACACTATGGAGAAAAGGAATTGTTGAGGGGACGTTCTGCCTGCTCCTCCAGCACTGGCCTGCCTAAGGCTCTCCACCCCTTATCTCCTCTTTACCCTTCCTCCCTCCCTCTCTCTCCTTCACCTCCTCCATCCCCCTTTCTTTCTTCCGGTCATTCTCCTTTCTCCTTTTCCTCCTCCTTCTTCTTTCCTCTCTTCTTCTTTCTGTCTCTCCTTCCTCCCTCCCTAGGATTGTCTTTTCCACAAAATAGAAAAGCCAATGGCACCCCACTCCAGTACTCTTGCCTGGAAAATCCCATGGACAGAGGAGCCTGGTAGGCTGCAGTCCATGGGGTTGCTAGGAGTCGGACACGACTGAACGACTTCCCTTTCACTTTTCACTTTCATGCATTGGAGAAGGAAATGGCAACCCACTCCAGCGTTCTTGCCTGGAGAATCCCAGGGACGGGGGAGCCTGGTGGGCTGCCATCTCTGGGGTCACACAGAGTCAGACACAACTGAAGCGACTTAGCAGCAGCAGAAAAGCCAAAAGTCTTTCATTTACAAATGAGGATTCACGAACACCACCAACCTGAGTCAGTGACTGAAAGGGGGCATTCAGTCCAGTTCCATCTGTGTTTCTAAGTATGGCCAAGCTTTATGTCTCCTATCCACCTCCCCAAATGAGGAGTTTGTCTTCAAGCACTCAACACCCTAATCTCTTGGTACAAAAAAGAAAAGGAATTGGGTAAAAATCGGTGTTCAGGAAACGAGGCAGAGGTTGGGCTGACAGCCCCTTTCTTCCTGATTCTGAGACTAATTATAGGTCTTAAAGTTACAGGCCAAGGTCGTGACAAGTGACATCAGTGAGCCAAGGCCTGACGTAAGTCAACAGTGAGTGGTGAGGACTGTGGGTCTTTCCCTCATTTTAGTGGGCATTTGTTATTTAGGTCCCCTCTTCTAATAAAAATCAAGACAGAAAGTCTGTTGGAAAATGGAGAAAAGCAGTTCTTAATGGTATTACTGGAGTCCATGGATCCAGCTCTGCTAGATATTTATGGCTATTTCAGTCATGCAAATAGATACCCTCCTTTTCTGTTCCTGCTGTGCAGAAATGTAGGGGCCTGGACTGACAACCCCAGGTCCAGCATACAGTTTCACCCTCATTAATTTCTCTGAGCACCAGAATGTCCCTGAAACTTCCCTATGACACCATCCTCATTTTTGGATAAACAGAACAAACTGGAGCTCAGCAACCCCCCAGGATCCAGTGCCTTCATATCAATGTCTGGATTTCTTATTTTTAATTTTTATTGGAATATAGCTGCTTTACAGTGTTATGTTAGTTTCTGCCATGCAGCAAAATGAATCAGTTACATGTATACATATATCCACTTTTTAAAAAAGATGTCCCTCTCATTTAGATCACCACGGAGCACTGAATAGAGTTCTCTGAGCTATACTGTAGGTTTTCATTAGTTATCTATTTTATACCTACTAGTGTATATATGTCAATTCCCCAATTTATCCCAAGCCCCCTTCCCCTATTTGGTAACCATAAATTTGTTCTTTACATCTGAGATTCTCTCTTTTGCAAATAAACTTGTCTGTACCATTTTTCCATATTCCACATACAAGCAATATTACATGATATTTGTTTTTCTCTTTCTGACTTACTTCACTCTTTATGACAGTCTCTAGGACCATTCATGTCCCTGTAAATGTCACTATCTCACCCCTTTTTATGGCCGAGTAATATTCCATTGTCTACATATACCCCACACCTTCTTTATCCATTCCTCCATTGATGGACATTTAGGTCGCTTTCATGTTCTGGCTATTGTAAATAGTGAACGTCAAGGCGCATGCATCCTTTCAAATTATGGTTTTCTCTGAATATATGCCTAGGAGTGGGATTGCTGGATCATACAATAGCCCTATTTTTAGTTTTTAAAAAAACCTCCGTACTGTTCTCTATAGTGGCTGTACCAATTTACATTCCCACCAACAGTGTAGGAGGTTCCCTTTCTTCCATACCCACTCTAGCATTTATTGTTTGTAGATTTTTTTGAAGATGGCCATTCTGGCTAGTGTGAGGTGATACCTCATTGTAGTTTTGATTTGCACTTCTCTAATAATTAGTGATGTTGAGCATCTTGTCATGTATTTGGTGGCCATCGAATATCTTCTTTGGAGAAAAGTCTTTTTAGGTCTTCCACCCATTTTTTGTTTGGGTTTTTTTTTTTTTTTTTTTTGATATTGAGGTACATGTGCTGCTTGTACATTTTGGAGATTAATCCCTTGTCTGTAGCTTCATTTGCAAATATTTTCTCCCATTCTGAGGGATGTCTTTAAATTTTGTTTATCATTTCTGTTGCTGTGCAAAAGCTTTTAAATTTAATTAGGTCTCATTTGTTTACTTTTGTTTTTATTTTCATTACTCTGTGTAGTGGGTTGAAATCTTGCTGCAATTTATTAATGTTCTGCATGTATTTTCCTCTAAATGTTTTATACTATCTGGCCTTACATTTAATTCTTTAATACATTTTGAGTTTTTTCTTTTGTGTGTTAAAGAGTGTTCTGTTTTTATTCTTTTACATGTATCTAACCAGTTTTTCCAGCACCACTTATTGAAGAGACTGCTTTTTCTCTGTGGTATATTCTTGCCTCCTTTAGATGGCCATAGGCATATAAGTTTGTCTTTGGATTGTCTATCCTGTTCCTTTGATCTGTATTTCTGTTTTTATGCTAGTACGTACTGTTTTGATCACTGTAGCTTTGTAGTATAGTCTGAAGCTGGGGAGTCTGATTCCTCCAGCTCCATTTTTCTTTCTCAAGATTACTTTTGCTGTTTGGAGTCTTTTGTGTTTCCATACAAAATGTAAAATTTTTTGTTTTAATTCTGTGAAAAATGCCCTTGGTAATTTGACAAATATTCATTGAATACATAGATTGCTTTGTATAGTATAGTCATTTTCACAATATTGATTCTTTCAATCCAAGAACATGATATAACTCTCCATTTGTTTGTGTCATCTTTGATTTCTTTCAAAGCCTGAATTTCCAGGACTTCTACCTCCAAGCCCAGTGCTGTGAGTCCTCTTCTCTCCAAGAGAGGATCACTTCTCTTCCAATGCCCCAAGTACAATCCTCTCATCAAGATAGTTTAAGTAAGTCCAATTTTCTGAAATAGATCACTTTGACCTGATATGCGCACATTGGACAAAGTAACAATTGTGTGTACATGTGTGTACACACACAATGTGTGTACAAAGTAACATGTGTGTACAAAAAGGCTAATACTGATGGGGAAAGTCAGGGGAATGTTTTTTAAAGCAGAAAGTATTTGCTACTTACTTTTATTATAATGGGTTTTGGGGAATGAATTTGACAAGAATAAGACACATGACACAGCACAATACACAAATCAGAAAGCCTTCCAGCAAAGCGGCAGAGAAACATGGCAGACTCCATAGAGCTAGTTATCACAAGAACAAACAGGACAGCATTTCCCAAAGTGTATTGTATGAACAATTACTCTCTAGGGATGTTAAGGCAAGGTGGTGAACGGTGTCCAATTTGTGATCTCTGAAGAAGAAGATTTAACTTCGGGACCAGGGACCAGTCTTGATCACTCAAGAGCTTTTGTATCAGTTCAATTCAGTTGCTCAGTCGTGTCCAACTCTTTGCGACCCTATGAATCGCAGCACGCCAGGCCTCCCTGTCCATCACCAACTCCCGGAGTTCACTCAGACTCATGTCCATCGAGTCGGTGATGCCATCCAGCCATCTCATCCTCTGTCATCCCCTTATCCTCCTGCCCCCAATCCCTCCCAGCATCAGGGTCTTTTCCAATGAGTCAACTCTTTGCATCAGGTGGCCAAAGTACTGGAGTTTCATCTTCAGCATCAGTCCTTCCAATGAACACCCAGGACACATCTCCTTTAGAATGGACTGGTTGGATCTCCTTGCAGTCCAAGGGACTCTGAAGAGTCTTCTCCAACACCACAGTTCAAAAGCATCAATTCTTTGGCGCTCAGCTTTCTTCACAGTCCAACTCTCACATCCATACATGACCACTGGAAAAACCATAGCCTTCACTAGATGGACCTTGGTTGGCAAAGTAATATCTCTGCTTTTTAATATGTTATCTAGGTTGGTCATAACTTTCCTTCCAAGGAGTAAGCGTCTTTTAATTTCATGGCTGCAATCACCATCTGCAGTGATTTTGGAGCCCAAAAAAATAAAGTCTAACACTGTTTCCCCATCTATTTGCCATGAAGTGATGGGACCAGATGCCATGATCTTAGTTTTCTGAATGTTGAGCTTTAAGCCAACTTTTTCACCCTCCTCTTTCACTTTCATCAAGAGGCTTTTGAGTTCCTCTTCACTTTCTGCCATAAGGGTGGTGTCATCTGCATATCTGAGGTTATTGATATTTTTCCTGGCAATCTTGATTTCAGCTTGTGCTTCTTCCAGCCCTTCCAGCTTCTCATGATGTACTCTGCATATAAGTTAAACAAGCAGGGTGACAATATACAGCCTTGATGTACTCCTTTTCCTATTTGGAACCAGTCTGTTGTTCCATGTCCAGTTCTAACTATTGCTTCCTGACCAGCATATAGGTTTCTCAAGAGGCAGGTCAGGTGGTCTGGTATTCCCATCTCTTTCAGAATTTTCCACAGTTTATTGTGATCTACACAGTCAAAGGCTTTGGCATAGTCAATAAAGCAGAAATAGATGTTTTTCTAGAACTCTCTTGCTTTTTCGATGATCCAGCGGATGTTGGGGGACAGAGAAAGCTTCTGACATAGACATCGGAAGGGGGGTGGAAAGTGTCCCCCTTGCTAGTGTTAGCAAGGGAGTTATATTTATTACAATAAATCAAAAGAATGTCTCAAGGTTGTAAAGATCTTACTAGACCCACTCCCATAATTTACATTTTAAGATAACAGGATTAGCCAGAAGGTTTTCAGGAAGGAGAAACTGTTCTCAAGCAGGATACATTGTTGTTATAAAATCCTTAGTACAGAGTTTAAACTGAGTTGTTTGTTGTGTAATCATCAGTTCTGGGCTTAAAGAAAAAACATTTTATGTGACTAAGACTAAGGAATGTAGAGGAAAAAAAAGATGTTTGTCATTTCCTCCTTGAGAATTCCAGACCCCTATCTCCTCCGGGACCCCTGGACTTCTTATCAACCTGTCTAGGAATTGACTCTCTCAGTGGGAAGGGGGTATTAATGTCAAATAACAATAGGGCAGCTGCATACACTACCAGTTCTGAAGGATTCACTGACAATCCTGAAATAAACCTGTTTAACATTGGCGTTTCAAAACTTATTTTAACAAGGACATCAACGTATAGAGTTATCTGGCTACAATAGAAATCAACAAAGGCTAGCATGCAGAAATGGGGGAAATTGTTAGAGGGCTATAGGTTAGCTTGTAGAATTACACACTTTGTAAATATTTATTTGTGTCAGCAAGCTTTCCATGTCATTGTACCAATATCCATATGTTCCCTTCATTCTTTCAAATTGCTCCAAGATATTTCATTGAATGGATGGGTATCAATATTTATTACTATGAAACAAACCAGACTAAAACTTAGTGACCTAAAGAGGTCAGCTACATAGTTCTTCTGGTCTGATTCAGTCTGATTGATTGCTGATGAGCTTTCTCATGCATCTGTGGTCAGCAGGCAGGTCAGCTGGAGACAAGATGGTCTAGGATGGCCTAGGATTGTTGTTGTTATTCAGTCACTAAGTCTTGTCCAGTCACTAAGTCTTGTCTAGTCGCTAAGTCCTCTTTGCAACCCCATGAATTGCAGCACACCTGTCCTTCATTATCTCCCAGAGACTGTTCATTCATATCCATTGAGTCAGTAATGCTATCTAACCACCTCATCCTCTGCTGTCCCCTTCTCCTTTTGCCTTCAATCTTTCCCAGCATCAGGGTCTTTTCTAATGAGTCAGCTCTTAGCATCAGGTGACCAAAGTATTGGAGCTTCAGCTTCAGCATCAGTCCTTCCAATGAATATCCAGGGATGATTTCCTTTAGGATGGACTGGTTGGATCTCCTTGCAGTCTAAGGGACCCTCAAGAATCTTCTCCAGCACCACAGTTGGAAAGTGTCAGTTTTTGGAAGGAAGCGTCAGTTCTTCCTGGTCCAACTCTCACAACCATACATGACTACTGGAAAAACCATACTTTGATTATACGGACCTTTGTCTGCAAAGTAATGTCACTGCTTTTTAATACGCTGCCTAGGTTTTTCATAGCTTTTCTTCAAAGAGCAAGTGTCGTTTAATTTCATGGCTGCAGTTACCATGAGCAGTGATTTTGGAGCCCAGGAAAATAAAATGTCACTGCTTCCACTTTTTTCCCTTCTATTTGCCATGAAGTGATGGGACCAGATGCCATGATCTTGGTTTTTTGAATGTTGAGTCTTAAGCCAGTTTTTTCACTCTCTTCTCACACCAAGAGGCTCTTTAGTTCCTCTTCTCTTTCTGCCATTAAAGTGGTATCATCTTCATATTTAAAGTTGTTGATATTTCTCCCAGCAATCTTGATTCCAGTCTGTGATTCATCCAGCCTGGCATTTCACATAATGTACTCTGCATATAAGTTAAATAAACAGAGTGACAATATATAGACTTGACGTATTCCTTTCCCAATTTTGAACCAGTCAGTTGTTCCATTTAAGGTTTTAACTACTGCTTCTTGACTCATATACAGGTTTCTCTGCAGACAAGTAAGGTGGTGTGGTATTCCCATCTCTAAGAATTTTCCACAGTTCATTGTGATCCACACGAAGCTTTAGCATAGTCAGTGAAGCAGAAATAGATGTCTTTCTGGAATTCCCTTGCTTCTCTATGATCCAATGAATGTTGGCAATTTGATCTCTGGTTCCTCTGCTTTTTCTAAATCCAGCTTGTACGTCTGAAAGTTCTTGGTTCATGTACTGCTGAAGCCTAACTTGAAGGATTTTGAGCATTAACTTGCTAGCATGTGAAATGAGTGCAACTATGCAGTAGTTTGAATATCTTTGGCATTGCCCTTCTTTGATTGGAATGAAAACTGACCTTTTCTAGTCCTGTGGCCACTGCTGTCTTCCAAATCTTCTGACATATTGAGTGCAGCACTTTCACAGCATCATCTTTTAGGATTTTCAATAGTTCAGCTGGAATTCCATTACCTCTACTAGCTTTGCTTGTAGTAATGCTTCCTAAGGCCCATTTGACTTCACACTCCAGGATGTCTGGTTTTAGGTGAGTGATCACACCATCATGGTTATCCAGTTCATTAAGACCTTTTTTGTATAAGATGGCATCACTGACTTGATGGACATGAGTTTGAGTGAACTCTGGGAGTTGGTGATGGACAGGGAAGCCTGGCATGCTGCAATTCATGGGGTCGCAAAGAGTCGGACACGACTGAGTGACTGAACTGGACTGAACTGAGTATTAGTTGCTCAGTCATATGTGACTCTCTGCAACCCCATGGATTGCAGCCTGCCAGGATCCTCTGTCCATGGAATTCTCCAGGCAAGAATACTGGAATGAGTAGCATTTTCTTCTCCAGGGGATCTTTCCAACCCAGGGATCAAACCTGCATCTCCTGCATTGCAGGCAGATTCTTTACCATCTGAGCCACCAAGGAAGTCCCTTTTTTGTATAGTTCTTCTGTGTAGTCTTGCTCTTTTTAATCTCTTCTGCTTCTGTTCAGTTCAGTTCAGCCACTCAGTCGTGTCCGACTCTTTGAGACCCCATGAATTGCAGCACGCCAGGCCTTCCTGTCCATCACCAACTCCCGGAGTTCACTCAAACTCACATCCATTGAGTCAGTGATGCCATCCAGCCATCTCATCCTCTGTTGTCCCCTTCTCCTCCTGCCCCCAACCCCTCCCAGCATCAGAGTCTTTTCCAAGGAGTCAACTCTTCGCATGAGGTGGCCAAAATACTGGAGTTTCAGCTTTAGCATCATTCCTTCCAAAGAACACCCAGGACTGATCTCCTTTAGGATGGACTGGTTGGATCTCCTTGCAGTCCAAGGGACTCTCAAGAGTCTTCTCCAACACCACAGTTCAAAAGCATCAATTCTTCAGCACTCAGTTTTCTTCATGGTCCAACTCTCACATCCATACATGACTACTGGAAAAACCATAGCCTTGACTAGACGGACCTTTGTTGGCAAAGCAATGTCTCTGCTTTTTAATATGTTGCCTAGGTTGGTCATAACTTTCTTTCTGCTTCTGTTAGGTCCTTGCATTTTCTGTCCTTTATTGTGCTCATCTTTGTCTGAAATGGTCCCTTGATTTCTCCAATTTTCTTGAGGGGACCTCTTATCTTCCCATTTTATTGTACTCCTTTATTTCTTTGCATTGTTCACTTAAGAAGGCTTTCTTATCTCTCCTTGCTACTCTCTGGAACCCTGCATTCAGTTGGGTAAATCTTTTCCTTTCTCCCTTGCCATTCAGTTCCCTTCTTTTTCTCAGCTATTTGTAAAGCCTCCTCAGACCACCCCTTTGTCTTCTTACATTTTTCTTTGGGGTTGTTTTGGTCACTGCTTCCTGTAAAATATTACACATCTCTGTCCATAGTTCTTCAGACCCTCTGTCTACCAGATCTAATCCCTTGAATCTATTTGCTACCTCCACTGCATAACCATAAGGGATTTGATTTAGGTGTTACCTGAATTGCCTGGTGGTTTTCCCTGCTTTCTTCAATTTAAGCCTGAATTTTGCAATAGGGAACTCATGATCTGAGCCACAGTCAGCTCTAGGCCTTGTTTTTGCTGACTGTATACACCGTCTCCATTTTCAGCTGAAAAGAATATAATCAATCTGATTTCGGTATTGACCATCTGGTGATGTCCATTTGCCTTTTCATTCTATTCATTGGGTTCTCGAGGCAAGAATACTGGAATGGGTCATGATTTCCTCCTCCAATGGACCATGTTGTCAGAACCCTCCACTATGACCTGTCCATCTTGGGTGGCCCTGTACGGCATGGCTTCACTGAGTTCCGCAAGTCCCTTCATCATGTGACCCATGAAGGAGGATATGGTTCAGAATGGGACGCAAATCTCAAGTCCTATTAAGGTGCCTTTATCTTTCTACCCAGTGTTCTCACTCTGTATAGGCTCACCCTGAGTTTCTCCAGGCCTCTGTTCAGTTATCATCCCTCCCCAGAGGCCTTCCTTGCGTCACCCATGTCACGGAACAGCCCTGGCCCTCTCCAGCCCCTCTTCCCTGCTATACTCGTGCTTACCACCACTTGACACTGTATTTTGGATCTGTGTGTGTGTCTCCTCTTAGAAACCAAGTTCTAAGGGGGCAGAGGCCTGTCTTGTTTGATGTATTCCCAGTGCCTGATCTGGACAGCACTAGATCTATTTTCTGGTTAATGTAAACATAACCTCAGCTGGAGATAAGATTCAAATTCCAGCCCAGTGGAAATGTGATGTGGGTGCCAAGTGGTTTCTCGCCTTTCCTAGTAGGAGTTCACGGCTGCCTCCCTCAGGACAGTGCTGGGCGGGAAGGGTCTCTGCTTCTGCATAAGGGATTATCTCTGCGTTTCCAGGGCTGACTGCCGCAGGACAGGGTTTTCTTGGGCAATCACTAGTGACCACTCACAGGAGTACCTTTTATGCTGGCTCAGGAGTCAGAAGACCTGGTTCCACTCTTATTTAGCCACTCACACATTGTGGGAACACAGACCATCACAGCACCTCTGTGAGTCATTTCTTCTCAGAAAATTGGGAGGTTGAAAGCCCTATGGACTTTGACTGTAATAACTACTATGTCACCCTCTCATAAGATATGTAGAAACTAAGAAATAAATCAGCAGGGTGAGACTAATCTTAAATGAGACAGAGGAAAAAAATGGAAGTGAAAAGAACAACTTTCCTTTGATTCCTTTCATCATGATTCATCTTTTGTACAAGTAATCTATGTTCAGTTTTGATTAGAAAATAGCAAGGTTTGGCCTCTTCTCAGAAGTAGACTCTGAGGTCCACACAATGTTTTAGTTTCAGCTGCAGTCTGAAACCACTTGGGAAGCTTTAAAAAAAAAAAAAAAGATTTATATTTCATTGGTGCGGAGAGTGGCCTGGGTTTTTTACATCTATTATTATTTTTTTAATGTCTTCAAGTGATTGAAGTACAGCTAGATAAGATCCACTCCTTTTGTCACTGTTCATCCCTAGTACTGTTTCTTATATTCACAGAGTATTTAACCAAAATCATTTCCCAAGTACCAGCATGGCCTAAAGTGGCATTTTCTAAATTTCCAGAAGCTCAGAGTATGCATTGCTTGGATCCTCCCTTGGAGATTAAGTTTCCTTTACCCTGAATTAAGGCTTTGTGTACATTGCAAATACGGAATCACCGCATTACCAGTATTAAACATTCTGCATTGACCCATGTGAAGAGTGGGTATTCTCTTTCGGTGATTTACTCTGAAAGGGTCTATAGAATGGCAGCCCAGCTGAGGGGAAATATCCACCTCCCAAATCTTCAGAGAACCTTTAATTCTCTAGTTATCTCTCACTATCTCAGAACTTTCTCCGAACGTCAAAGATACAAGGGCAGAAAAGATCAGTAAATTTTATTCCATGCTTTGATACAGATATTTTTATACCCAGTAATAATGACAGCCAACAATCGAGGACTTATTTTAAGGCAGACACTGTTCTGAGAACTTTACAGGAGCTTGATGTATCAATACATAGGGTCATGCCACCTCTGTGCTACAAGTGTCCCAGTTTACACATGAAGAAACTGAGGCCACAGAGGTTAAGTTCAGCGCCTAGAACAAAAGCTAGCTAAGTGGTACTGGGTCTTGAATCCAAGCCACCTGACTCCAGACAAAGCCTCTGCTCTTAACCACTGTGACTCGGTGCCACCTACAGGAACCACAGTGGGGACTGAATTAATAGGTCAAGAGTAAAAATACTGAATGAGCACATACTTACAGTGTGTACTTAAAAGCTGGAAGAGGAAGTTCAGTGGAACAGTGCTGTTGCACACATGGATGTTAAGTGAATTATCTGTATGATGTATATGTGTCCTGGGAGATGTTCAAGATGTTTGCTTTCATGTATGAAGGAACACCAGTAACGGACCATTAGCTTTCTTCACAGGAGGGTAGCTCTTCATCCATTTCAAGGAGGCTACCTGGAGTGGCACAGTACAGCTGGGGAAGAGGTGACTGATGCAGGAAATGAAATGCACCTGGCACCCACTCACTGGTTAACTTAACAACAATGTACATTAAGCTGCAAACGCACTCTACTAGTTCCTTTTATGAATCAAAATAGCCGATGGGAATTTGCTGTATGTCTCAGGGAAGTCAGACAGGGGCTCTGTACCAACCTAGAGGGGAGGGATGGGGAGGGAAATGGGAGGGAGGGGACATATGTATACCTATGGCTGATTCATGTCTATGTTTGACAGAAAACAACAAAATTCTGTAAAGCAATTCTCCTTCAGTTAAAAAATAAATAAACTTAAAATAGATAGTATGAAAGGAAAAAGGTCCAAAATTGTTAATAGCAACTTTATTGTTTCACTGGTGAAAAAAAATCATAACTGTATGATGCATTTCCCCCTAAATTTACATCAATGAAGGTTATACATAAATTATATAGATCACAAATTTTCTATTTTATACTATTTAGAACAAAATTATTTTGATAAATATGTCCAGAAGACAACTTAAGTTCTTAATGGATGGCTGAGTCCAAATATGCAAAATATAGCTTCTAGTTTAGACCATGGTGCTTTAAAATCTTCAAACATGCATTAATATTCTCTAATTTTAGGGAAAATATTACACATGGCCTGATCTTGCAATTTGGAAGAAGCCCAAGCTGAATTTCACATACAGTATTCCTTTCCTCTAAATTAATTTCAGAACCAAGATACTTTCAGGTTAGTACTTCCAAGGAATGAAGGAAATTATACACTCAACAGTGAAACAAAACAGAAAAAACGGAAGGGGCGCTTCATTAGTAACAGAGATAAGTGGGGGTTTTTTGGCTTTTCTTGTTTCTTTTAAACAGATCACAGGAATTTTAAATAGCAGATCAATCATGCTACTTAGGATGAGCAGACAGACCTGAACACTTATGAAGTGAATAATTTTATTAAGGTCTTGAAGGTGAGTGTCCGGAGGTGCTGGGTAAAACACACCACAGGTAAGAAACGGGAAACCTACCTCAGCATTTCTGAAAGGCACAATCTATGGAAGGGAAGCCTAGTATAATAAAACCCTTACTGGATGTGCATGGAAAGGAGGATGGGAGCCTGACTCCTTTTTAAAGGATGAGACCCTCATAAATTGGCCCTTCAGATTCTGGTGATTCCCGCCTCAAGCGCAAGTGCTCCAGTGTGTTATGAAAATGTTTGTTAATCTGCTCTGTTTCTTCACTGGATTCAAGATTTGGGAGGTCTTCTCGAATCTTTTGGATAAGCTGATTCAAAACCTGAATAGTGACCTATAAAAGAATACATACAATTTCACAATCAAGTATGTACCATAAAAGATAATGTAATTTAATACGAACATCTTGAAGAGCTTTTGTTACTCTTAGAAGTTACCAGAATAATTATGGAAAAAAAAAAAAAAAAAAAAAAAAGAGATGTGAGAACATGATCCCTGGCTTCAGGAAAAACTATTGGCTATTCATCTAAACTATCAACAAACAAAAAATACTTAATGGAAAAAAAGAACTTCATAAACCTGTAAAAGAACAAAAGCAACATTTTATTTAACCTATAAATATTGATCAATCCCTTATTTGGGAATTACTCTATACTTGTGATAAATACTATTCAGCATTTGTAAATTCTTTTTTTTTTTTTTTTAAACAGAGAGTGACTGGTTCCAAATCGGGAAAGGAGTAACTCAAGGCTGTATATTGTCACCCTGCTTATTTAACTTATATGCAGAGTACATCATGAGAAATGCTGGGCTGGAAGAAGCACAAGCTGGAATCAAGATTGCCAGGAAAAATATCAATAACCTCAGATATGCAGATGACACCACCCTTATGGCAGAAAGTGAAGAGGAACTAAAGAGCCTCTTGATGAAAGTGAAAGAGGAGAGTGAAAAGTTGGCTTAAAGCCCAACATTCAGAAAACTAAGATCATGGCATCTGGTCCCATCACTTCATGGCAAATACATGGGAAAACAGTGACAGACTTTATTTTGGGGGCTCCAAAATCACTGCAGATGGTGACTGTAGCCATGAAATTAAAAGACACTTACTCCTTGGAAGAAAAGTTATGACCAACCTAGACAGCATATTAAAAAGCAGAGACATTACTTTGCCAACAAAGGTCTGTCTAGTCAAAGCTATGGTTTTTTCAGTAGTCATGTATGGATGTGATGGACTATAAAGAAAGCTGAGTGCAAAAGAACTGATGCTTTTGAACTGTGGTGATGAGAAGACTCTTGAGAGCTCCTTGGACTGCAAGGAGATCCAACCAGTCCATCCTAAAGGAAACTGGTCCTGAATATTCACTGGAAGGACTGATGCTGAAGCTGAAACTCCAATACTTTGGCCACCTCATGTGAGGAACTGCCTCATTAGAAAAGACCCTGATGTTGGGAAAGATTGAAGGTGGGAGGAGAAGGGGACGATAGAGGATGAGATGGCTGGATGGCATCATCAACTCAATGGACATGGGTTCTGAGCAAACTCCAGGAGTTGGAGATGGACAGGGAAGCCTGGTGTGCTGCAGTCCATGGGATCGCAGAGTCAAACATGACTGAGCGACTGAACTATTTTTATAAAATATTCATAAGCAAAAGAGATAAGAATTTTCTTGCACATAGGGAGCTCTTTTCTTAGATGCCATCCATATAGACAGAGAACTTTAGAGAATGAAAGAGACCAACTAAGTGGACTCTCCAAACTCTGACCCTTATAAACAAAAAAAGAAAGTATCAGAATGATAAACTTTTGTATGTATCAAATCTAAGAATAGGAAAAGAAAACATTATTTCACTAACAACAATTTACTATTCACTTACCGCATCATTTTCCTTTTCATAAAAATAGATATATCTGTTCAGGATTTCTATAAAAAGTTGCACTTGTAGAGAGGGGTCCATGCACTGATTTGCTATTTTCAGAGCTTTCTTTAGGCATTCCATTACCCTTTTGCCTCCATGCAGCTAGAAAAAAGGCAGTGAAGAGTATTAAAGAATATTAAAGAGACCAATGAATTACAAATGTCCCATTTCACACAAAGAAATAAACACACTACTATGGCTCTTTCATATTTTAAAAGGACACAAATTTAAATCCTCTTCACGTTTTAAAGTACACAGCAATATTTTAAAACAAATATATTGTTTTATATATTATATATTAAATGTTTTATATTTATTTTGTGTATTTTTAAAAGGAAGTGGTACAAACTTGTTATGTTGCAAAATCCTCAAAGTGGAGGCTTCACCACAGGATGTAACTCTCTATATATTACTGTTCATTTCATTTAACAAAGCAAATTTCCTGGCAGGTGTCTAAGCACTCTACCTATTTCACCTCCAAGGCACACCACCACAGCAGCTGTTCCCTAACAATGCTCCTTTCTCCTGTAACACTGCTGGTCAGGAACGACCTCCCATCTTACCTCCTCTCCGTTTTTGTCTGTGTTTCTGCCAGACCAGAAGAGATGTGCACAGGTGCTCACAGCTCGGCCCTGATCAGGCTTCTTCAGAAGTTTGGATGCAGCAAGAGCACACTGAGTCCTCAAGGGTTCATGGTTTTCTTCACTGAAGCACTTCATCCTCTCGAAAGTACCAATGATCAAGGTGATGGCAGCCAGTTGTGCTTTGGAATCACTGATTTCATCTTCGTACAGAGAAAATGCCTGGTGTACACAAAGCAGAAATGACCTTTAGAGACTATGTATTAGAGCATTTTCCAGTTATTTCCCAGCAAAGCCTCATCCTGTGAGTAGTTCAGATTAGAATATACATGTGCCCTTGGAGAGCCGTAAGACAAAGATGCTGACAAGTTGCAACAAAGAAACTTGCTTTAACTTTTAATCCAGAGATTCCAAACTGAATTAACAAAGGGATTTTTTTTTTTCCTCATGAAAGTTTTACCATGACACACTTGAAAATCCTCAAGCTCATTGAAAGTATGAAAGGATTAGTTAGTTACTCAGTCGTGTCCAACCCTTTGTGACCCCATAGACTGTAGCCCACCAGGCTCCTCCGTCCATGGGATTCTTCAGGCAAGAATACTGGAATGGGTTGCCATTTCCTTCTCCAGGGATCAAACCCAGGTCTCCCACACTGCAGGCAGACTCTACTGTGTGGGCCACCAGGGAAGCAGTGTCCAGTAATTCTGATCAATTTTTCTGCTCCAAACCAGTCAATAAAACCACAGTATTAAGAAGCACAGTATTTCCTATCAAGACGGTGGGAAAGGGGTGCTTTTTTTAAGAATAAATCCATGTGTACCACCATCATTAACATAAAACATAACATAACATAACTTAACATCATTAACATAACAAGTGACTGAACAGAGCAAACAGATTCATCCCAGAAAGAGAGCAGATCATCACCTGGGACATAAATTCATATGCTACTGTTTCATGATTTTCAAAACCAATTTCTCCAGCAGCTAGAGCCCCTTGAAGAAAAAGTCTTAAGGGTAATTCTGCCAGCTCTGCTTTGATCAAAGCACTAATAGTCTGGTGAGCAAATGAAAAAATCTTCTGGCATTTCTTTTCCCATTTGTCATCCTAAAAAAAAGAAAAAATAGTTTAAATTACCTTAAATTCAAGATTAACTTGCTTAAGAATATTCATTTTAAATAAAACTTTTATGGAACAAATAGGAAAAGTGGTAAAAGTTGAGTTCACAGTTTTCCTACTATCTTCCTGTCTCTTGTGGAGTCCACAAAGTAAATCAAGCAGGATGCCTTCTCAAAACAACCATTTGAGGCCACTGGCTTTGCAATTTTTGTATCTTTGGTATTTTTTTTTTCCTATCAGAAAAAGCAACATATTCCCAAATTGGACAAAATTTGGAAAATACATAAAAGAATTAAAAAAAATTTCTTTAAAACCATCCCTAAATCTACCACCTAGCAATAATCACTAATTACATTCTGATATTAATGTCTCCTTTCTTTTTCCTATGTAAATATTATGTAACTGGGATCCTCTGGGTATGGTTTTGTTTTCCGCTTTAAAGTACTTACTGAGAAGAGTTAAATTGGGCTCAGTGCTGTATGTAATTTGTATTCAACTTCTTTTCTTTCACTTATTTTATCATGATTTTCCTCATGATATTAAAATTATTTAAAATCATTTGAATCACTAGAAAATATCCCATAAAAAGGATATAGCATAATTTACTTTCTTTTGGAAATAAATGTAATATAACAAATGGTCTATAAACACAAAGCATTATTGAGTCCCTAATTTTTTCCTTAGTGTGAATTTTTAGAAGTGGAAATATTGGGTTTATTAAGGCTGTAGTTACATACTGCCAGAGTCTTCTAGAAAGACTGCAGTAATTCACATTCCCACCATTACTAGATGAGAATGAATTCACATCACACCATTGCCACTGCTGAACATTTTTCTTTTTTCTTTACCAGTTGATTTTTAAATAAGTTCACTATTATAATTACCAGTGAGGTTAAATATTTTATCCATGTTTGACCATACAAATTTCAGGTTAAAGCAATTGATTCTTCTCATCTTTAAGAGAGGTTAACAGTCACAGACTTTTACAAGGAATAAATGCAAGAATCCAAGTTTATAGTCCTTGGCACAGTGTATGGAGATAGTAATGTGCTAGCTGGTTTCTTTATTGTTACATTTACAAACATGTATCCATAAAATACTGGGAAAAAAGGAATTACATGACAGGCCGGCCTTATAAAAACTGGCCAAAGGCATGCTATGTCATGATTATACCTTGTTTCTCTATTAATTATTGTTTCTCCATTATGAGAATGTTCCTCCAATATTAGATCTTACTTAAGCATTCTCAGTCACACTGTGAAAAACTTACCAATGTCTCACAAGTGATCTTTAGACACAGGAAAAGCTTCAGCATCATTTAAACTGTTTGAATCTTTCATTTCTAAGTGTTTTTTTTAATGTGATTCCTCAACTAGTATGTAATCTATCAACATCACTATTAGTAATATTTAACACAGGACTAGTAATGAATTGAGTTATTGAAACTGGGATTTTATTACACCATTTTCTATTTGTACATGTTTGAAATTTTCTAGCATAATAAAGTAAAATACACACACAGAGGAAAAAATTAGTGACATACTTAAAAGTAAACCCACCACTTTAGAATTTTCTTTGTAGCGAAAAGCCAGCTGGTAAGCTGCAAATACCAAAGGTGGCAGTGTGAAGCGAATCCGTTGATTTCCACCAGCTCCAAAATGTTTTCGTGCTGTGTTTAAAATCTGACCAAAACAAAGAGACAAAACCCATTAATCTTTTCTGTAATATAGAAACTATAATTATTTATAAAATTAAGTGAGAGCTCTAATCATGATGATTGCTACTGTTTTTTGAATACAGTTTTATGGTATACTTTTACATTTCTTTTCTTGCCAAGTCATCACCATCGCCCAAGAGACAGATGCTCACCAGGCTCCTCTGCCCATGGAATCCTCCAGACAAGAATACTGGAGGGATAGCCATTCCCTACTCGGGGGGATTTTCGTGACCCAGGGATCGAATCTGTGTTTCCTGCATTGCAGGCAGATTCTTTACTATCTGAGCCACCAGGGAAGCCCATCTCACAAATGGGGAAAAGCTTGAGGTTCAGAGAGGTTGTATAACTTGTCCTAACTTACAGAGCTAGTCAGGGGCAGATACAGATTTAAATATATTTTCACACAGACATGTAAAAAGTATGCTGTGTTGATAAAGAGCACAGGCTCTGAAGACAGACACATTTAAATGTAGATTCTAACACTTACTATTTGTGTGACCCTGGGAAAATTACCATTTACCTTCTCTTAACTATAATTTTCACTCTCAGGGTTGTTGGGAAGACCAAATAACAGATGTAAAGTGTTATCAGTACTAACACATTGCATGTACTCAAAATACTGGCTACTATTATAATATAAAAAATATGCATATTGCTGGTATATCATGCCTCTTACTTCAGGAAAATATTAAGACCATTTAAGTCAAGGAATGGCAACCCACTCCAGTACTCTAGCCTGGAGAATCCCATGGATGGAGGAGCCTGGTGGGCTACAGTCTATGGGGTCACAAAGAGTCAGACACGACTGAGCGACTTGCCTTTAAGTCAAGGAAAATGGATTAAGAAACAAACATCTGGTTGTTTCAGAAAAACCACAAGAATTCATGAAATACTTTTTACTACGTGGAGACACAGTATGTGACACATTCAAGTTTTGTAAATTTCTTTGATATTGGTAGATGGGTAGGAAGAGAATGCATTCCCCCTTGAGAAAGTCAAAGGTAACGATCCTCACCTTAAAGGTGTTTCTTTACATGGCATAACCAACTGATCACAGGTGCAAAGCACACCTTCTAACTTTGGTTTGCAATGAAAAATGAAAACCCACACAGGCCATGTATGTGCATGACACAGAAACATGAGGGGATCAGTTAAAACATTTGAACAATCAGGCCAGCCATTAGGTCAGATCACACGCAGTGCACAGACTGCTTGACGCTAAACCAAGTCAAAGACGACTGCACTACAGACGTCAGCTTCTTTTTCACAATGGTTATGAGGGAGTACAAGAGTGTCAACTATGACAACGTCAACACAAGAAGTCAGGGCTCATCCTCAAATTAAGGTGTTCTTCATTACAACAGACTAACAGTTCCATGAATCCAACAATGGTTAAACAACTTTGCCCAAACAGTAATTAAGCCACTATCTGTGCCACCTTTCATACATTATCCAGTATCAGTCACCAATATCCTACTCAGGCAACATGTTTCATTCATTTCACAAAGGTTTATTAAGGACTAATGACAAAGAAAGGGAGAATCTCATCTCATTGTTTTTTGCCAGGAAAAGGGGGTTAAGAAAAAGGCAATTTTAAAGTCTTCACACATTTTTAATGTGGCCAACAAACACAACCTCTATTTGCAAACCTTGGAAACATAAACACAACTGCATATAAAGGTTGTTGCTCATACTTTAAAAGTTTATTATGAAAAACAACTGAACAATTCTAAAAGCAACAGTTCAGAAAGAAAAGAAGCATGGAATGATTACTGGATGGATACCCAACTAAAGGAAGATAGACTTTTCTACAATTCCTAAGAAGTCTTCAGAAGAAATTACAGCAACCAACTTGTTCTTCATAAGCTCCAGAAGTTTACAATTAATGCATTTAACCATAAAGTAAAAGTCCAGTTAATCTCTTACTCAGTTTCAATTCTTTTGAAACCTTTTAATACCACAAGCTGGATTAAACTATTTGAGACACATCTACATATGATTTCACAAGAAGCTGTTGAAGGGGTATAAGAAGAGTTAATTCATACCAAGTACTGTTGATCAGGGTCCTCAGACCGTAGAAGATGAATGAATCTGCCCACAAGGCTCTGCTCATCAGCAAAGTCCTCTGGGTCAGGTTCTTCTACAGGTTGATCTGGCTGATCCTGAATCAGTGTAGATACCAAATTCATTATGGAATCCACCTGTAGTATGGAAGACATGGAAACCGACTGGGGTGGAACATCAGCATGTAATGCCACTGACAAAAGTGCTTTTAGTTGTGTAAAGTTACAAAACAGTATCAACAACTTAATTCCTTTTTTCTTTAGGAAAGTGCATACATGTTGGTACACATCTAGATAAAAGTCTAGAAAGAGACAGACCAAATGTTAATTAAGAGCAGTATTCTCTTCCTGTGGGATTATAGTTACTTTATATTTTCTTCTTTATACATCTCCAATCTTCTTATTTATGTAATGAAAAAGCTACTTATAACTATTTTTTAGTAGTAAATGACCTTCCCCTCCCATCTCATGTGTCTGTCTCATTGTCTAAAACCATAACTACATTGTCTCTGTTTTCTAAATATATAGCATGTCAGTATTCTCTTACCTGGTCTTGAGAGACAATTTCTGTATTATAATCTAGAACATTACTAAGTACGTAACAACTCATGCTCTTTCTGGACTCATAGTCAAAATACTCAAAGAGTGGGTGGAAATGTTTTAATTTCAAGACTGTTAAAATATTGTTGTAAGTGTCAACAGGAATCTTCAAAAGTCTGGTGAGCTCCTTTGAAACTGCACTACTGGTAGCAATACTGCCAAAAGAAAAACAGCAGTCCTTTAGTGAGTAAATTAACCTCTGACATACACAAACAGCATCAAATTTTCATAGAAATTTGAAAATGTTCATTTACATATTAAAGGAGATGGGTGAAGTGAATCACACCATCTCAAAATACCCCAGTAACTTCCAAGGGAGGTCTATCAGATGTCTACCTAAACACACACATTTATTCATCTATTAAAGTCCTATAGATACAATAGGTTATGCTGGTCTACAATTCATGAACAGGTTGTTCATGGAGTTAAAAAAGACTGTCTAGAATGTGGTATTTCTAAGGGAAGTATTTTAAGTGGTAGTTAGGTTATTGCTGCTGCTGCCGCCAAGTCGCTTCAGTTGTGTCCGACTCTGTGCGACCCCATAGACGGCAGCCCACCAGGCCCCACCGTCCCTGGGATTCTCCAGGCAAGAACACTGGAGTGGGTTGCCATTTCCTTCTCCAATGCATGAAAGCGAAAAGTGAAAGTGAAGTCGCCCAGTCGTGTCCGACTCTTAGCGACCCCATGGACTGCAGCCTACCAGGCTCCTCCGTCCATGGGATTTTCCAGGCAAGAGTACTGGTGTGGGTTGCCATTGCCTTCTCTGAGTTAGGTTTCTAGGGCAGTCAATAAGTACTGTATATTCAGGATGAAAAATCCACACAAAACTAGCAAGTCAAGAACATAATACATGAGACATAAATTATTTCTTCTGCATCAGATGTTGGTGAATAAGGAAAAGCAGGATAAAATTAGGAACATTCCAGGGTGACTGAGGAATATCCAGGCATTTATAAGACCTTTAGAGGCTGGGACTTTGAATTCTTTATTCTGTCTAATTTTACTTTTAAACTCACTTAGTGGGGAAGATAAAGATACAAAATTTATTTAAGATCTGGAATTTTTTTGATTCACACAAAAAATGAGAGTGACAAAAAGAGAAAGAGTTAAAAGAAAAAATAAACCTTCCAGACGCAACTAAACCACTGGAAGAGAGATGGAAAACAAAAAGATTATGTGAGATGAAATGATAATATAGGGCAAGGAGGGGCCTAGCTTGACTCATGTTCAGAAGCAGTGGATGATGGGACAGTAAAGGGACTACTGGGAAAAGACAATAAGATCACAACTGCGCAAGCGGCCCCTAGAGGATGCAACAGGTCTAGGACAGCATAGTTAAAGAAGATGCAAGTACACAACAGAATATTCATACCACGCCTGAAATCAAAATCAAAGCTGAAAATAGAAAAAAATTTAAACCAATATAATTTTCACATCTTAAATACATACATGCATCCCTAATTTTTTCATAATTGACTCATCTGTTGGAAACTACTTATGGAAATACTAACTCACCATAAGTAGTTATACAAAGGGGTCTGAATGGAGACACGGGTCTCTAAAGATGCCTATGGTCTATGAGTGCCACTACCTCATCACTGTACACAACCAAGCAATTGGCTGCCACTTTCTGCCCTGGTTAGTACCAAGCATGTCAATCTAACAGATGTTTACAAAACAAGATGAACTCTAACATTTAAAAAAATAATTGCGAAAGAAAAACAAATCTGGGACAAAAAAGTTTTACAAAGGTTTTTATAAAAATGTTTGACTTACTGTTCAAGGTTGAGCTTATTAAATATCTCCACTGTTGTTTCTAGAACTTTATCAACATAGTCCACACGATCAGGATAACACTTCATAGCAAGATTAATGAGAGAGACTTGTAAAGATACAACATCCTCCGAAGGCATGTCTTGTCTAGACTGGAATGTTCAGAAAACCATGGAATTTATTTTAAACAATTACTAAAAGACTATCAGCTGAGAATTATGAAAGTGTTTAGAACTTAGGAAGAAAGTCATACAAACCTGTATTACTGTAGCCACCTGCTGTGAAAATATGTCAAAAAGTTTAATATCTGTTGGGATTCCAGGTCCATCTTCACGGTGAGCAAATAAAGCTAATCTAAAAAAGAAAATACTCTTTATTTGAAAACATATAGGGATCTGGGAAGTGGGATCATGGATGACATTTTACCCTTTCAGCTTTTCTCTCAATTCATTTTTAATGGAACAGTTTTAACGATGATGCCTTTTTCACTGCATTCTTACTTTATACCATATGCACCAGATTTTTAACAGGTCAATTCTGTCAAATTCCTTGAAGTCTAATTAAGTAGTCATGGATAGAACTGTATTAACATGACAAAATGTATTCAACAGCTATGATTATAAAAAGTAATCTCTAAAACGTAAAAAGTACATAGATAATTTTATGACACTGCATTTTTACTACTGTAAAGTTTAAAACACAACTAATTCCAAAAGCAGTCAAGTTAACTTCTATTTACCACATCTTAAACTACTCAAAACAATGTTAGTTCCGTTATCACTACTGTTTATCCTGATTACTTGAAAACTCTTCTTTAAAAAAATGCAGGAACAGAGTGATTACTTGAACATTCTTAATTATCTATATTTATGTCTACTTGATAAAGATTCCAGATCAAATTGTTTCCCTCTGAAAGATAACTTTCATCATTGTAAAACACAAGGTTTGCTCTTTGGTGATAAATGGATTTATAAAATTTAAATGCTGGGACTGTATAATGTCTTTAAACACCAATTAAATGCATAGATTAAAAATATTATCTCCATGCCTACTGTTCAGCTAAGAGCTAAACTTCTCTCATGAGTAAGCCAGACAAGTACTTAGTAGATACTCAGACTTACAGAACTAGTGTAACTAAATCAAAATCATTAATAAAGATGTAAAAAAGAATTCACAAAAATGTTTTAAATTCACTATTCAAAAGTCAGAACACCTGCCCTTCAATACGGGAAACTCTTACCTATCAATTAAAGCAATGATTATGTTTTTCACATTTACATTTTGGTGTAACTCAGCACAGGCCCGAAGAAAAGGATTCAAAGTTTGAAGGTGGAATTCATCAGGGAAAACCTGAAAATCAAATGATAATCAATTATTACCAAAATCAACTAGCAAAAATCAATTAGTAAAAGCATTTTCTACTATATTCTGGACTTAATATTTAAAGCTCATATTTGTGGGGGAAAAAAATTCATTTTAACATTATACAAGAAAGTGCAAATACATCACTTTCAAGCCTCTCTAAACATAACCCCAGAAAGAAATATTCTGTTAACCAAAGTACATCTACAATTAAACTAAAACTAATGATACCTAGACAACTTGGAGGTTACTCTTTCCTATATTTTGGGAGGAAAAACCCATCAGTACAAAGACCATGTTATTGTATTAATAGGAGAAAAGGATTTATTCAGGAAAGCTTAATCTCTCTTCAATCAAGATTTTTCCCCCCAAAACAAAGAAAATTAATGAAATACAAAATGAGTTCTTCAAAAACCTGAAATGTTCTCATCTACCTGAATAATGCACTCCATGAGATATTCCTGAGCCAAAGCATCTCTGCAATTCACCACTTGCTCCAATATGCCGGTCAAAACAATCTGAAAGAAAAAAAAGATTTTAAGAATTAAAGAATTATTTTCAAAATCTTAAGTCACTCCTCCAGTAACATATTTGAACTACTAACTTAAAAATCATATTTTAGGTTTTCCTGATCCATACTTCATTTCTAAACTGTAAAATTTAACAAAAGAATGTTTAAATAAAAAAATTCTGGGTTTCTATTTCGTAAAAGTCAAAGTCCATTTCATTGGTATTTTTTCTTTTATGATTTGTACTTTTTGTGTCCTAAGAGAGCTTACCTAATCCAAGGTTATAAAGACTTCCTTTGTGTTTTCTTCTAAAAATTCCAGTTGCAAATTTCACACTTATGACTTTGATCAATTTTTTTGAGTTCCTCTGCATAGTATGAGAATGGGTTGCAATTCAGAGGCTTGGTTTGCATACAGATGTCCAATTGTTCCAGAATCACTTGCTGAAAAGGTTGCCTTTGCACCCTTATCAACAATAATTGACTATATACACGTGAGTCTATTCTGGATCATCTCTTCTAGGGGTCAGCAAATCTAGTTTAATGACCATTTTTGTATATTGTTTCCATATTATCTTCGGCTGCTTTTGCACTACACTGGCAGAATTTAACAGCTGCAAACTATATGGCTTGTAAAACCAAAAAATAAGTACTATTTGGTCCTTTAAAGAAAAAGTTTGCTAATTCCTGATTTATTCTCCACTGATGTATTTATCCCTTTCACCAATATCACATTACTTTATTGTAGCTTTAGAGTAAATCTATAGTAAAATAAATCTCAATGTAAAGAAAATTGGTATCTTGATAATGATAATACTGAGTCTTCCAATCCACAAACACAGACTCAAATATATCTTTTAGTTTATTTAAGTCTTCTTTGATCAACAATTTTCAATGCAATATTATTTTTTAAATATTTTAATTTCAAAAATCAGACTTTATATATCTCATGACATAAGAAAAGATGAGAAGTAAAAAGATATAAACCTGTTTGTAACGTTCCACATTTACACCTTCCAACTGACTAAGGCGCACCAAATTTGTTCCCACTAAAATTCTCAGTTCTTGTCTTTCTCGTTCTCTTTTTTCTCTATCTCGGCTATGTCCCTGATGCTGCATTCGAACCCAGAGCTTGTTCATTTCTGCAAAGTTGAGTAGGACAAAATCCATGGAATCACTGATATCACCAGTTGTTTCTTCACTGCAAAGAAACAGTTGGAAAAACCTTTATACACAGTATTTAAATATAGGAACAATGTACTACTATTCTTCTTCTTTGTGCATTTCCTTTTTATCTCTTTAATACACCAAACGCTTCATGAAAGACATCTTCAACTACACTGTCTTAATGCTCAATTTCAAGAGGAAGAGAGAAAAGAATATCGGGGAGGGGACACAGTTCAAGTTTAGAGGGACAAAATGCTCCCCCCACTCCTTTTGGGGCTTCCCAGGTGATACTAGTGATAAAGAACCCAAAATCTAAGAGATGTGGGTTCAATCCCTGGGTTGGGAGGATTCCCTGGAGGAGGGCATGGCAACCCATTTCAGTATTTTTGCCTGGAGAATCCCACGGACAGAGGATCCTGGCAGGCTACAGTCCATGGGGTCATGAAAAGTCCGATACAACTGAAGCAACTTAACCACTCCTTTTCCTGGGCCAACTAAACTTGTTCTTAGAATTGTATTCCATTAATTCGAAAAGCCTTAAAAAATGGACACTTGGGTCACTGTTAACTCATTTTATTATTGAGTATTTTATGTTTGCAATTGAACTATAAACTCTGTAAGTTCTGTAAGGTAAAAGACCAAGTATTTCTTGCTTATTTTTACATTTCCTAAGATGGGGAAATTAGTAGTTTTCAAAACTTTTTGCTGATTACTAAATTAATACTCAAAAACTGAATCATATCATAACACAGCAAATAACCTCACCGTCTTCTCTACACTGTTAAATTTTTATCTTTTCAACACCATTTAAATTTTTGTCATATGCATGGTTAAAGTTTTATTATAGCTTTTCTTTTAAAAAGGAAATGATATAGATGTACTAAAAACAACTAAAATATACACATTAAGAAATGAATATAGAAACTTTTTAAAAAGGGAAATAAGTTCCTCAATCAAGGGAACTTGTCATGTGACTAGTTCACCCAACTGGATAAAGACCATCTGCCATCTTTGTGGGATAAAAGCACAACGGACTCAGATGCTAGAATATTGGTTGCATAAGACACAGCTCTCTCTGAATGGCTCCCCCCACTCCTACCCGTTTTGGAGTTAATATATAATTTGTGTGCATAGATAATTAAAATCATATACTCTGGGGTAACTAGAAGTTGCTAAATTATAAAAACTGATTAGACATTCAAGAAACAGTATGAAAACTGGCTAGCTCATAAGAAAAGTTAAACATACTTCGTTATTTTATCACAAATACAATTTTCAAAATGTAACTCATTTAAAAAGTTGTATTTTCAAAGAGTATCTGATGGAATGGAAAAATGCTCTCAATTATGCTAAATTAAAAAAGCAGGTTCTAATAATCTACACATAATTTTTATAAGAGTACATTTTATATCACATCCCATATACTGTGTCTCAAAGGAAATCTATATACAAAATGCTACCAGTGGCTGACTCTGGTAGGAGAATTACTGATATTTATTTTCTTCTATATACTTTTCATATGTTTTACAACAACAACAATAAAAATACTACACCTAAATCAAGAAAGAAAACCACTTACTCTGTTGGCTCCCCTTCATCAGGTAAGATGTTTCTGGTACACTGAAGTAGATAATTTCGAAGAAATAGACCTCTCAAGGGATGCTGCACACCACGGCACATTTCTACCAAATCTTTCAAAATATCTTTCCTGGACTGAGGAAATGACTTGACGTATACAACTCCAACTGTGATCAACAGATAACTAGAAGAATGAGGCAACATTTGATTAGAAATAAAATACTCAAGAATTTGACTATATTCAAACACAATATATACAAACATGAAATAAACAAGACAGTAAGCAGGTTTTCTCCTATGCAATAAAGAAAATATCATCTAATTTAAAATGTAACTGTTTACAGATACCCTTCCATTTATTTACAATATCACCTTTAAACACATTAGGACTCTTAACTGTCATGATATTAACTTTTCTAGTAGTCAAGAAATTAGAATATGTCCATTTTTTTTCTATTTTCAAAGTTCCTCAATAATCTATAATAAATAGTTATTTATACTTCACAGCCTTAAAAAATCACTATCAAAATGTGATTCTTAACCTCAATTCATTAAGAAATTAAATAACTTTAAACCTGCTGATTTTAAAGGATGTAACACAAAGTGGGAAATGCAGATATAAAAGCCCACAGAATCTTAATAACTTACAGCCTTGGGATAATGTTTCCGGCATACTGTACAAGTTCATAGAGATCTGCCACTTTTCTTCCTTTAGCAAATTCATCTGTCAGGTAAACTTCCAAGTAGTGCAGTTCATCAGAAATAGCCATATCTTTTAATTATCATTAAGGATTTAAAGCTAAGTCAACCTAAGAATGTTGACTCTACAACTTGTTGGACTCATTAAATTGGGCAAATTTCTTTTCTTGGTATTGCAGTTTTTTCTTTATTTATTGGGGGCTGGGGCATGCCCCACAGCTTGTGGGATCTTAACTCCTCAACCAGGGATTGAAACTGGACCATGGCAGTGAAAGCCCAGAATTCTAACCACTAAACCACCAGGGAACTCCTATATTGGGCAAATTTCCTAAATGTTAGTCATGTAAGAAAGCATGTTTAAATTAAGTAAACACAGAACTTCTTCTGGGCTTTCCTGACTTTAAGGGTTTTTAAAGATGTCTGGTAAAGCAAAACAATAAAAATAAGATTGCCTGTGAGACTACTTAAGGGTTTTGAAATGGCAAATCATTGATGTCCTTTACATGTCAGAGTCCAGCCTGACAAAATCTTAGCATTAAAAAACCATTTGCTTAATACTTTCAATATCCTTCATGAGTAATCTGAAAACTGAAATATAACAACAAGCCACATAAAGAAGTGTAAGCACAAAACAGGGGTTTCTGGTACTCTTCTCAGCACATTTGCATGGAGAAGTACTACTTAAGACAATGAGAAATAATACAACTTCCAAAAAACCTAGGGAACAAGCAAATAAGCCTTATCAAGAAAATAGTATGATCAAAACGTTCTTCAACATTCAAAAGATACAAAGTTCATAGTAGCTCTTTGGTGATAACATAGAAGTCCGCAGTTCACCAAGCATATTAGAAGCATGTTTCAGAGCATCCATAAGCTTGTTTTTGTCCTACAGAAAAACCAAGAGCGTTGGTGAGAATGCTTAATTTAAATAAACATTTAACTTGGCTATACAAATTTTAATCAAGGATCTATTACACAGTTTTAAAAGTATACAGCACCTAAATTATTTTAATCACATAAAAATCAAGTTTAATTTCACCTTGCCTTCACTTTACTGAAGAGTAAGATAACGTAATTCCTCACCAGGCTGCAAAGCTTAGTAAATCTCATTTATCTAGGACCACAAGCTTTCTGGCAATAACTCAAATCTTTACAGTCCTGGCAACTATTAAACTATAGCTCCATTAATTTATCTTTTACCTGTAAGCAAGAAAACTGGCATACTGATTCTTTTGAAAGAAAGTTACTATTCTGACAATGGCTTGGTCATAGGTTAAACACTCTTCAGAGATGTCTGGAATGACTACTCTTTAAGTATGCTTTTCTCCTCACAATGTCCGTATGCCCCACTTAAGACATAAACATAGACAATTCCTCTAGATACAGAAACACTGTTCATACACAGAGATAGGAGCAAGCAATAGCAAGCTCCATGCCACCCATCTTCTCCACTCCAAGAGTTTTGTTTTTACAAACTGGTTTGCAAGAAAAACAATACAATAGATACAACTGGTTAAAAGAGCATATTATTACTAAGCTTTAGAACTCTAAGACACTTTACAAAGGCAAGATATTATCATCATCATTAATACAGAAATTTATAATTTAAGTACCAGCCTATTTGGTTCCATTTCTTAAATTTTATTCCAGAGAATCTATAGTTTCTACACAGATAATCTACTCTTTCAGAATATGAATAGTTTTTAAAAGCCTTCAAGATAGAGGGGAAAGGCTGAACAATTCAAATTGAAAGCATTTTAAACCAATATTTATTAAGCAACTATTATATGTCAAGTACTCCTCAGGTTTGAGGTACAGAACTGATGAGGCCAGTAGTTCAGGTCAGATATGGAGATAACACAGTGATGCGTAAATAGAAGGCAGGGTCTCCCATCCTCATGGAGCTTACATTCTGGTAGGGAAGACAGACAATTTCAAACCACAAGTATAAAGGTAAATAAATATTTCAACAGGGCTATCTACTGAAACTGCTCCACATAGCGCCTGAGGGAGCTGAAGCTGAATATTAGATTTACCAGAGCAGTAGTGCTAAGGCTTTAGAAAACACAGCCTAACATTCCCAGGAACACGCAGACTACAGCTGTGCCTCTCACACTGTCGTCTTACCAGGCATCTCTTCATCTGGAATGACTGGACCTTCACAGCCTGTATGGCTTCATCCAAGAGTTTTTCCTGCTCATCCTGCGGTGACTGCTGTGTTGTAGGCTAAAAAAAATTTTTTTAAATCTCCCATTAATGTGTCATTGGAACTCTCATCAAGCAAATCTGTTATTTTTATAGGTCCAGCCATAGTTTACATTTACAAAGCTTTCACATAAGGCTCATTCCAGTTCTACATCTCAGACTCATTTATCAATTTTTGACAACTGAACAGAGAGCCGTGCCGTTACTGAAGTTAATAGCATAAGACTGCTGAAGGAGAAAACTAATAGATACAGAGAATGTCTTCTCAGAAACTGACTCAACATTCCTGTAGCAGATTGTCTTCAAAGAAATAGAAGGTGGTGGTTTATGGCTGCCTATGCTCTGCTGCTGCTGCTGCTGCTGCTAAGTCGCTTCAGCTGTGTCCGACTCTGTGTGACCCCATAGATGGCAGCCCACCAGGCTCCCCCGTCCCTGGGATTCTCCAGGCAAGAACACTGGAGTGGGTTGCCATTTCCTTCAATGCATGAAAGTAAAAAGTGAAAGTGAAGTCGCTCAGTCGTGTCCGACTCCTAGCGACCCCACAGACTGCAGCCTACCAGGCTCCTCCGTCCATGGGATTTTCCAGGCAAGAGTACTGGAGTGGGGTGCCATTGCCTTCTCCTAATACACTCTAAATCCACCTAGAACATAACCAATCTGTGGTGGTGAAGTAGTCTAACCCAAATCTCTAAAAGCTTCCTTTTTTCCTAAACTACCTTTCATCTGCATCTTAGTCTATTCTTAGGAAGACCAAGGAACTAGTTTACGAGAACACATATCCTCTTAGGCAATATATAATGAGGGACTAAACAGCTTAGAAATGAAATAGCTAGAACTGTTGACAGTGACTTGAGGTAGAACACCACAGAGAGTACACTCCCTCAAGAATCTACCGTAACATTTCAAATACAGACAGCTACAGTTACAATGGACAAAATACATCCGTACAGTCTTCTTTTTGCCATCAGAAAAATCTGCTTGCAAAATGAATTAGATCTACCTGTGAACAGAATTAACCACTCCATCCTTGTGTTGAATAAACACTGTGTTTACACCTCTGCTACAGCAGGCATTACATTATAACTATAAATGATGGCTATTTTCACATCCTTGGAACCCAACACATTGCCAGACACATAATGGATGCTTCATAAATGTTCAGTCTGAATGAGTAAGCTGGTTTTAGATTATGTTTTTAATAAAAAGCAACTAAAGAATCAACAGATGAATGGATAAACAAATTATGTTATATACATATAAGGAATATTACTCAATCATAAGGAGTGAAGTATTGATAGATGCTCCGTGAACTACAAAAAGGTTATTTAAGTAAAAGAAATCAGACATGGAAGACCACACACTGTGTGACTCCACTGATATGAAATTAAGGCATAGCTCAGAGATACTGCACGTTCAGTTCCAGACCACAGCAGAAAAGCAATATTGCAATAAACTGAGTCACATCAATTTTTCAGTTTCATATGTTTACACTGTACTGTAGTCTATTAATTAAGTCTGCAACAGCATTATGTCTAAGTAAATAATATATATACCTTAATTTAAAAATAATTTATTGCTAAAAACTAACCATCATCTGAACCTTCAGCAAATTTTTGCTGGTGCAGGGTCTCACTTTGATGTTGATGGCTGCTGAGTAATTAGGATGGTGGTTGCTGAAGGTCATGGAGGCTGTGTTAATTTCTTAAAATAAGACAATAATAAAGTCTGCCTCATGGACTGGCTCTTTCACGAACGATTTCTCTGTAGCATGTGATAGTCTGATACCATTTTACCCATGGTTCCGTTCAGTTGCTCAGTCGTTTCCGACTCTTTGCGACCACATGAATCGCAGCACGCCAGGCCTCCCTGTCCATCACCAACTCCCGGAGTTCACCCAAACTGATGTCCATCGAGTCGGTGATGCCATCCAGCCATCTCATCCTCTGTCGTCCCCTTCTCCTCCTGCCCCCAATCCCTCCCAGCATCAGAGTCTTTTCCAAGGAGTCAACTCTTCGCATGAGGTGGCCAAAGTACTGGAGTTTCAACTTTAGCATCATTCCTTCCAAAGAGAACTTCCCAAATTGGAGTCAGTTCTCTCAAACCCTGTGTGCTCAGTAGCTCAGTCATGTCCAACTTGTTGGACTGTAACCTGTCGGGCTCCTCTGTCCATGGGATTCTCCAGGCAAGAATACTGGAGTGGGTTGCCATTTCCTGCTCCAGGGGGTCTTCCTGACCCAGGGATCAAACTTGCCTCTCCTGCATCTCCTACACTGGCAGGTGGATTCTTTACCACTGTGCCACCCGGGAAGCCCCTCAAACTGCCCTGCTGTATTCACTAAGTTTACATAACATTCTGAATCCTGCACTGCCATTTTCAACAGTCTTCACAACATCTTCACTGGGGTGGAGTTCATTTCAAGAAACCACTTTCTTTACTCCTTCATACAAAGCAACTCTTCATCTGTTAAAGTTAGATCAGAAGACTTCACAATTCAGTCACATCTTTAGGCTCCACTTCTGATTCTAGTTCTCTTGTTATTTCCACCACATCTTCAGTTACTTCCTCCACTGAAGTCTTCAACCAACCAAGGTCATCCATGAGGACTGGAATCCACTTCTTCCAAATTCCTGTGTATGTTGATTTTTTTGACCTCTTCCCTTCAATCACAAACGTTCTTAATAGCTTCTAGAATGGTGAATCCTTTCCAGAAGTTTTTCAATTTGCCCAGATTCATCAAAGGAATTATTATCTGCGGCAGCTACAGCCTTTTGAAATCTTTTTATTTGGCTACACTGGGTTTTAGTTGCAACACGTGGGATCTTCAATCTCTGTTGCAGCATGCAGGATCTTTAGCTGTGGCCATGTGAACTCTTAGTTGTGGCATGTGAGATTTAGGTGAGATTTAGTTCCCTGACCAGGGATGGAACTGGGCGCCCTCATTGGGAACGCCGAGTCTTAGCCACTGGACCACCAGAGAAATCCCTGAGAGGTATTTCTTAAATAATAAGACTTGAAATTCAAAATAACTCCTTGATCTGTGGGCGACAGAATGGATGTTGTGTTAGCTAGCAGGAAAACAATATTCATCTCACTGTATGTCTCCATGAGAACTCTTGGGTGTTAGGTATGTAATCAATGATTATTAATATTTCGAAAGCAATCCTTTCTTTTCTGAGCAACAGGTCTCAACAGTGAGCTTAAAACATTCAGTGAACGATGTTGGAAACAGATGTGCTGTCATCCGGGCTTTGTTTTTCCATTTATGGGCACAGGCCCTACTTCATAAGGACCCTAGGATTTTAGGAATAGTAAACGAATACTGGCTTCAACTTAAAGTCATCAGCTGCACTAGCCCCTAACTCAGCCTATTCCTGAAGCCAGACATTGACTTCTCTCCGGCTGTGAAAGTCCTAGATGGTATTGTCTTCCAATAGAAGGCTGTTTTGTCTACAAGGAAAATCCTTGTTTAGTGTAGCCACCGTTATCAATTATCTTATCCAGATCTGCTAGGTAACTCGCTACAGCATCTACATCAGCATTTGCAGCTTCACCTTGCATTCTTATGGTATGAAGATGGCTTCTTTACATATACCTTATGAACCAACTTCTGCTAACTTCAAACTTTTCTTATGCAGCTTTCTTACCTCTCTCAGCCTTCACGGAACTGGAGAGGGCCTTGCTCTGAATCAGGCTTTGGCTAAAGGAAATGTGACGGCTGGTTTGATCATCTATCCAGACCGCTAAAACTTTCTCCATATCAACCATAAGGCAGTTTCACCTTCTTCTCATTCATGTGTTCACTGGAGTAGCACTTTTAATTTCCTTCAGTAACTTTTCCTTTACATTTACAACCTGGCTAACTGTTTGGTACAGGAGGCTAAGCTTTGGACATGTCTTCCTCACTGAGCTTAATCATTTCTAGCTTTTGATTTCACTTGAACTCTTTCAACTCTTCCTTTCATTTGAACACTTAAGAGACTATTGTAAGGCAATTAATTGGCTTAATTTCAATACTGTTGTATCTCGGGGAATTGGGAGGCTCAAGTAAAGGGAGAGTAATGGAGAAGAGCTCGTCAGGGGGCAGTGAGAATATACACACTTATCAATTAAGTTTGCAGACTTATCTAAGTACAGTTTGTGTCACCTCAAAACAATCACAACTGATCACCATAACAAATATGATAATGAAAAAGTATGAAATACTGTGAGAATTACCAAAATGTGACACAAAAACACCAAGTGAGCAAATGCTGTTAGAAAAATGGCACCAAAAAGACTTGCTAGATGCAGGATTGCCACAAATTTTCAATTTGGAAAAAAAAAAAAATGCAGTAAAGCAAAGCACAATAAAATGAGGTATATTTGCATCCAGAATAGGAAAAGCATCCATAGAAACAGAAAGCAGACTGGTGGTTAGCAGGAGGGACAGTGGATGAGTAACTGCTTAAAGAGTACAGGGTTTCCGTTTTGGGTGGTAAAAATGTTTTGAAACTGAGTTTCCCTAGGGCATACTTCTTCATAAGCATAAATAAATATCAAAGAAAAAGTTCAGTATCTTTTATACTGAACACTAACTCACACAACAAAACTAATAGTGTAAAATGTTGACAAGGAGCATGTGCATTTAAGGATTCTGACTTACATGAAATTCACTATTCATCACGGGCTAGTTCTCTGAGACCAAGCAACGGTTTGGGTTTTTTGGCTCCTTATCTCTGGATGCAATAGATTTAACAATTATTAGAATCAATGGATTTCACTAGGTTCAGAAGGCCAGCAGAAATTTTTATTGTGATAAAACATACATATTAGAAACATGTATGTTAGAAAATTTTTATTGTGGCAAAACATACACAATGTAAAATTTGCCATTTTAATCATTTTTAAGAGTGCAGTTCAGCAGCATTAAGTACATTCACACTGTTGTACAGCCACTGCCACCATCCATCTCCAGAACTTTTTCACCTTTCCAAAAGTAAACTCTGTGAGCAATAAACAGTAACTTCCCATCCCCCACTCCCACCCTAGGCAACTACCACTTTCTTTGTCTAAGAGCTTGACTTCTCTGCTAAGTCGCTTCAGTCGTATGCGACTCTGTGCAACCCCATAGATGGCAGCCCACCAGGCTCCCCCGTCCCTGGGATTCTCCAGGCAAGAACACTGGAGTGGGTTGCCATTTCCTTCTCCAATGCATGAAAGTGAAAAGTGAAAGGGAAGTCGCTCAGTCGTGTCTGACTCTTTGCGGCCCCATGGACTGCAGCCTACCAGGCTCCTCCGTCCATGGGCTTTTCCAGGCAAGAGTACTGGAGTGGGGTGCCATCGCCTTCTCCAAGACCTCATATAAGTGGGAATTATACAACATCCATTCTTTTGTGTCTGGTTTATTGCACTTGGCATAATATCTTCAAGGTTCATCCATGTTGTAGCATATGTCAAAATGTCCTTTTTAAAAACTTTAATTTATTTATGGCTGCACTTGGTCTTCATTGCTTTCAGTGGGCTTTCTCTAGTTGTGGCAAATGGGGGCTACTCTCTACTTGTGGTACTTCTCTCTTACTGCGGACTACGGGTTCTAGGGCTCTCGGCTTAGCTGCCCAGTGGCATGTGGAAGATGTGGCAATCTTCCCAGACCAGGGATCGAACCTGTGTCCCCTGAATTGGCAGGCAAATTCGTAACCACTAGATCACCAAGGAGATCCAAAATTTCCTTCTTTTTGAGGCTAAATAATATTCCATTGTGTGTATATACCATTTTGTTTATCCATTCATCTGCTGATGGATATTTGAGTATAGTACTACCTTTTGGTAGAAAGTGAAGAGGAACTAAAAAGCCTCTTGATGAAAGCGAAAGTGGAGAGTGAAAAAGTTGGCTTAAAGCTCAACATTCAGAAAACGAAGATCATGGCATCTGGTCCCATCACTTCATGGAAAATAGATGGGGAAACAGTGGAAACAGTGTCAGACTTTATTTTTTTGGGCTCCAAGATCACTGCAGATGGTGACTTCAGCCATGAAATTAAAAAGACGCTTACTCCTTGGAAGGAAAGTTATGTCCAACCTAGATAGCATATTGAAAAGCAGAGACATTACTTTGCCAACAAAGGTCGGTCTAGTCAAGGCTATGGTTTTCCAGTGGTCATGTATGGATGTGAGAGTTGGACTGTGAAGAAGGCTGAGTGCTGAAGAATTGATGCTTTTGAACTGTGGTGTTGGAGAAGACTCTTGAGAGTCCCTTGGACTGCAAGGAGATCCAACCAGTCCATTCTGAAGGAGATCAGCCCTGGAATTTCTTTGGAAGGAATGATGCTAAAGCTGAAACTCCAGTACTTTGGCCACCTCATGCGAAGAGTTGACTCCTTGGAAAAGACTCTGATGCTGGGAGGGATTGGGGGCAGGAGGAAAAGGGGATGACAGAGGATGAGATGGCTGGATGGCATCACTGACTCGATGGACGTGAGTCTGAGCGAACTCTGGGAGTTGGTGATGGACAAGGAGGCCTGGCGTGCTGCGATTCACGGGGTCGCAAAGAGTCGGACACGATTGAGCGACTGAACTGAACTGAACTACCTTTTGGCTACTGTGTATAATTATATGGCAAATAAAAGTGTGGTTATAAAAAGGCTGGGTTCATGCTCAGTCTCTAAATCATGTCCAATTCTTTGCAATCCTATGGACTGTAGTCCCCCTGGCTCCTCTGTCCATGGGATTCTCCAGGCAAGAATACTGGAGTGGGTTGCTATTTCCTTCTCCAGGGGATCTTCCCAATTCAGGGAGCGAACCCAAACACAGGTTCTGCATTGTGTCTCCTGCATTGGCAGGTGGATTCTTTATCACTGAGCCATCTAGGAAGGCCTATAAACAGATTTCAAACGATTCAAAAATATTTGTATAGAATTGACTAGACTCAGTAATCTGTAAGCCAATTAGCAAATTTTTTCTATTTTGTACCAACTGGGTTTAAAATTAATAGAGAAGTATATATACAAAATGTAGAAAATAAAGAGATAAAGCTATAATAAATAAATGTACTTTTACATATTACTTGTAAGACAATGCAGCTGGCTATTCTAAAGGAACACCTAGATGCCCTTCCTGCCAAGTATGGGACTGAACAAGTCAGTTTAACATGAACACGATTTCACTATACACAAATTAGGTAACCAATGACCCCTCACTCATAAAAGTCATTTACAAATGACTCTGTACATAGCAGTTATATATATCAGAGAAAAATGGAAACACTAGAGTCAAGATCAAATTAACATTTGTGATTAGGCCCCTTTTACCCCACACATTCAAGCCAAATAGCCCTCACAAGTCTACAGTTAAAAGGTGCAAAGAAAACAAAGGTCACTATGAACATATCACTTATAAAACTAGTTCCAATTCAAACAATGTGCTTTCATTTCCTCTTGCAGCAAACAAGGATAATAGAAATACTTGTATCATTGTTATGAGTAATAAAGTGAAATGACACCAATAAAGCTTGAAAATTGCTTAGCAGTTAGTAATAAGCAATCCACCTAAGTGTTCTCATCATTATTATATTTCCCATAGATACCAGCAATTATCTACAACCATCCTAGAGACTTGTCGATCTCTCCACTCATATAGATGTTTTCAAGATAGATGTAATCAAACAATGCAATGTTAATCAACTATAAAATGAAAATAACACATCTCACAACGATACAGAATTTCATTATGTTAATGAAAACACTATGTTTAAAATGACGGTAAGACACAAAATAGCAATTGAAGTAGGGATGGGAACATCCAAACATGTATTTTAACACCAGCATCTCCAATTTCATTTACCAATAAATTTCCCCAGGAACCCTATGATGGCACACACCAGGACTGTTTACTTCCCCCAGCTTTATCTACTAGCAATACACATTCTTCTCCACCTAGAAAATTCCTACTCACTGTCCTCAGAATCTCAGTTCACATGTTACTTCCTGTAATCTTTCCCATACCCCCCTGAACGTTCTCTCCTTTCATGGCCCCACAGCACTGAACTGACGGACTGTCCTCAGTACTCAGGCTGTACTACATTAAGTTCCGTAAGCATGTCTTCTGCTAGACTCTTAAGTTCTTTGAAAGCACGGGCTATGTTTTCAGTGTCCAGCACAGTGCATGACATAAAAGACACACAAGATGCATGATAAATTGAACTGAATCCTAGATTTTAGAACTGGGAAGGGCCAAAAAAAGAACATTTATTTTCAGACGCAAAAAGGAGACTCAAAGAAGAATGAGTGACTTGCCCAAGTCACAGAGACAGTGGTTGTGACAAGACTACCACTGAAGTTTTCTTTCCCAGTAAAATTCGTGAGGACAGTACAGGGTGTCTCCTTCACTGTTCCAAACTGGTTCCTCATGCACAGAACGGGGATATACAAGAGATCCTCAAGTAGGTGCTTTTCTATTACAAACACTATAAATGTCAATCCATAAATGTTGAGAAACAGACAAATGCTAGTTTAATTTTTGCACCATTCTTATATCAATTCCCAAATAAGAATTCAGAGAAATAAGCAGAATCACCTCGTACAGCATCATATTATATGAAAGCAATGTATGTCAAACATTTTGCTTTTTGGCTTTAGCGCATTTAAACCGAAGCCTGTTTCCAGGCTTACAGGTTTTGAGAAGCCTGTCTACACAAACTGAATAGTGAGATAACTAAAACTGATACTGTACACCAACATGCAAAAACATTATTTATACAGTACAGGCTATGTCAAACGCTAATAAAATGCAAGTGACAACTTGCCTTTGGGGAAACTAGACACAAGGATTCACATTTTGAGGAAGTTCAAGTTCACCAACCAACAGCTACACCACGATTTGCTGCCAGCATGGAGAAGCGCTAAGGAGAATGCCTACTTCCAATATGTAAAAGACCTGGATTTTATCAATGGGGAAGTCAGTAAAAGAGCCAGGGCGCCCAATGAACAAATGTTAAAGGAAACAAGCAGTCTCTTTTTTGTCTCTCAGAATTAATGGATATCAGATAGTATGAGTCCTTCCAGGAAATTCACCTAAGCCAGTCCCTAGAATTCTCTGACACACACTGCAATCTAAGAGGCCTATGAGGCTAAAAAAGGCCCGGGCACTATTAAGGACCCTCCAGAAGGTATTTCTTGCACAAGAAAGGGACACGAAAGCACTACCAGGCACAAAGGTGGAACCGTCAGCAAGGGAGCAGCCTTTGGGCGGGTCCCAACGCCACCTCTGAGCCTCAGGCCCTCCGTACGCCCCCGTTCCAGCCAGACGCCCAGACCCAGCACTAGAGATCCCCTCAAGGCGGGGCAGTGGCCAACTCCACTCAGAGGGCTCGCAGGCCCTTACTGACTCTCAGAGCTACGGAGCGAATACACCCCCTCAAAGAGCAACGGCCATGGCCAGGCGCCGCCGCGCCCCCGATCCCGGATCGGCCCGCCTGCGGCCTTCCCCGGCCTGTCCCCCAACCCGTAGGCCAAGCCTGGCTGGTATTAGCCCCGACCCGGCTGCTGGGCCCCGACTCCGCCTGCACGGTTCCAAACGGTGGGAGCGAGCAGTGGCTGGGAAAAGGGTCAGCCCGGGGCCCGACGCCCCTCAGCACTCACCATGGCGACTCCTCTAAGGCTGCAGCGAGAAGCACCCACCCCGCGCGGAGCCTCCCGCGGTCAGGTGACTCTGCGGCCCCTCCAAGCCCCGCCCCCTCTAGCTCCGCCTTCGGACCCAGCAGACTGCTCCTCGATTGGTCCCCTAACTCCCGCGTATTTATTGGTCCCTGTCACTTCACGGTGGACTGACGGACCTAGGCGCCAGCCAATCTCTCCACAGTGTGTGAGAGGGCGGGGCAGTGCGGAGTAGCGGGGAAGCTCTCGGCGGCAGGAAGGGGCAGCCGGAGAGAAAGGCAGTGTTACAGTCTCTCTAAAAGGGAGAAATGGAATGAGTGGGAGCTACCCCCGCACATTCACTTTTTGCCTTGACGTGTGTACTCGCAGCGCGCACACGCAGAAGGATGGCCAGGATTGGTTTGCGGGGCAGCCGTAACTTCTAGTCCCAACCAATCCAGATGCATCGGTGGGGGGTGGGGGGAGGGGCGGCCCAGCCTTAACTGGCGAGCACAGCGTCTGTGCGCGGGTTTCTTCTGGGCTCAGCTGTGGGTGTCGTCCTAGTCCGCGCCATGGAGTCTGGTCTGATTAGGCGTTTAGCCCCGCGCCTGGGCATCGCCGAACAGGAGGTGCTGAGGTGAGTCAGGCTGCGCACGCCCCAGTAGCCCTGCGCCCTCCTCAAATGGGGCCCCATGCTTTTCCCGCGCAAGGCATGATTTAGGCCCTATGTCAAGAAAATCCTACCGGCAATAGGCTCTGTGAGCGGGCCGGAGGGGCGAGGGGCCCCTGGGACCAGCTAGCACTGTGAGATGCACGGTGGTGGGAAAAGGAGAGAGGCGGAGAACTTGGGTCGTTTCCCTGAAACTTACTGAGAGTGCGTTTACGGCAGAGGCAGATGGGATACAGACCCCAAGGAGGGCAGTGTCTGGTGGCCACGACAGGCGGGAAACGAAATAGGATGGGTGTGCAGAGCCGCCGCGGGTGGGGCGGAGCGCGGCCTGTGCCTGCTTTTAATTTAAACAAACAAACAAAAAAACTTTCCAGAAAGCCTCGAAGGGGTTGCTGTTTGCGCTGAGACTCGATTGATAGAAGCTGCCAGCCACAGCAAGATGTGGGAAGAGGGCCCAAGCTGGCACAGCAAACTGTACAAAAGCCCGGAGATGGGAAGGGCCTTTGCAAGATCCAGGGTTAGAAATAAAGTATTTCTAAATACTTTAAGCTCTGGAGTGCAGGACTTAACTCTGGAGGGCAGGGCTAGGTCGGGTGCCTGGGCTATGGATTAGTTGAGGGAAGGGAAGGAGCACTTCTTAAAAGACAGGAAGTATGGCCTTCTGCACTCTTAATCATTTGGAACAGTGGTTCTCAAAGTGTAGTCCCTGGACCAGCAGCATCAATATTTTCTTGTCACTTGGTAGAAATGCACATTCTTGGGCCCCACTCTAGACCTACCGATCAGAAACTTGGGGCTTGTTTTCACATGCTCCAAGGTGACTGTCATGTACAGTAAAGTTTGAGAACCACTGATTTAAAGGAAGGAGGAACCCTGGTCTCACCTGCCTGCCTCTGTCTGTCATAGTTCATGCTTGTTCCAGTAATGGAAGGCTGAAAGAAGGGTTGGCCTTTTTTGGAGGATTTCAAGAACTTAATTCTTCCTGAAAGGATTGGAGCACAGTGATGTTTGGACTCAGGGGGTTAGAACCCTGTCCTCTCTCAAAGGATGTGAGTTTCATTCCCAGCCCCAAATAAACGTGCATAAGAGTTAGGGTCAGAATGAAATCCACCAGGCTGAATTTATTGCTTACCAAAGTATTGGGCAAACTTCTGAAAAAGATAAAGTTTTAGTGAATGTGTTGCTCAGGAAAGCGGAGGAGTACTTGCGACTGTCGCATGTGAAGTGTGTTGGCCTGTCTGCACGAACCACAGAAACCAGCAATGCAGTCATGTGCCTGGACCTTGCAGCTTCCTGCATGAAGTGCCCCTTGGACAGAGTAAGTAGGTCCCAAATGTCTGAATTATCTGGTGTGGCACTGAAGTCTAATCATATGTTTTCATCTCTGGTTGTACTAGCCCCTGTCACTGTTTTAGGATTTTCATCTAGAATATGTTATTCTAGATGAAGTTTAGAACCATTCTGAAAAGTTGGAGAAAAAAACTTTTTTGCAACGATCTCTTTACTACGTACTTTCCCTGAGCACTTCTTTCCTTATTCACACCCATCTATCAAATTGCCACTAGCATCCTCCTCCTAAATCACATACTTTAAAACCACTGTATTATTTTGCTTCCAATGTCACAGTGGTTGAGAGCCAAGCTATGGCAAGACTCACATGTTAAGACCAGATCTCAGCACCACCAGTTACTAGTTCTGTGAGTCTCTTGTTTCCTCATCTATCAAGTGGGATAAGAGGTATCCATTTCACTGGATAATTGTAAGGAAGAAACACAATGTACTATATGTAGCACTCTTAACACAGTGCCTGTCACATAATGCTACACTGATAAAATGGTGGCATTGTAAACACCATTGGCTTCCAGTGGGTTGGCTCCCCATTACCATCAAACTCTCCAGCCTCTCTTGATCCCTGCTAACCTCAAGCTACAGTATCCACTTAACAGACCATGCACCTTAATGACTGGCTTTGTAAATGCACTGCCTTTTTTTTTTAAACCTGGGATGCTCTTCTAGCAGGCTCCTGTTTGTCTTACAATGACCTCACTTTGCTGTCACATTTCATTAAGCTTTTCTTCCCCAGGCAGAGTCGGTGTCCCTCAGTTGTTGTCCCTCCTATTTCTCTCCCAGTCTCTGTCTCCTATCCCTTTTGCACACACTCACCCTCTCCATGCCTCCACGCCACTACTTCCCTCCTTCGTTTTTCCAATGGATTACAAATTGGCACCTTTGTTAAAATAAGTAACCATATATACATCTTCTATGTTTTTTAATTCGTGGACTTCCCACGTGGCACTCACTAGTGGTAAAGAATCCACCTGCCAATGCAGGGCACACAAGAGACACGGGTTCTCTCCCTGGGTTGGGAAGATTCCCTGGAGTAGAAGATGGTACCCCAGTCCAGTATTCTTGCCTGGAAAATTTCATGGGCAGAGGAACCTGGCAGTCCATGAGACCTCAAAGAGTCAGACACAACTGAGCGCCCACACACGCATGCATGCACACACACACACTTTTTAGTTCACAGCTCGGCATTGGTAGCGCTATGTTGTATTTTAAATCATCTGCACACACATGTGACATGACTGCCTTTCTATAGGTATGAGCTTATTGCAAGCAGTAGTTAACTTGCCTGACATGGTTACTGATTTTTGAGTAAATGAAGCTAAACCTTTAGGTAGAGTGACTTGCCACAGAAATAATTAATTTTGAAAAGCTGACTTATTAAACAAGTGTTAAAGGTACTGATATAGAGCACTTATGATTTTTATGATTCTTTTTCCTTTCAAAGGCTTACTTAATTAAACTTTCTGGCTTGAACAAGAAGATGTATCAGAGTTGTCTTAAATCTTTTGAGTGTTTATTGGGCCTGAACTCAAATATTGGAATAAGAGACCTAGCAGTACAGTTTAGCTGCACAGAAGCAGTGAACTTGGCTTCAAAGATACTGCAAAGGTATGAGGCATATAATTAAAACTCAGTACTGATACATAAAGTGAAAGTATCCAATGTCCTGGTAATTTTCAGTTTAAAAAATAATGCTGAAGTGACAGAATGTATTTCTTTTACATTTAAAGTGACACATTTATGAGCTTGTATTTGCATTTTCAGTCCCTTTGAAACAATATTTTCTAACAAATAACTCTGTGAACACTGCTTTTACTTAGCTATGAGTCCAGTCTTCCACAAACACAGCAAGTGGATCTTGACTTATCCAGGCCGCTTTTCACCACTGCTGCCCTGCTCTCAGCTTGCAAGTAAGTGTTCCTTTTACCATTCAGGAAAGTCTATAATTTATAAGTAAATTTCTCATTCCCAAAGAATACTTCTAATTTAGTTGATTTCAACTCAAAGCATATTTTCCTAAATAACAATAGTGGCCAAGTGACCCGAGTCTCAGTTTATCCCATAACAGATCTGACAGCTAGGAATTAGTGTTGCCCGAAGGCTACTTGCCAATGTATATAAGCTGGGTAATCTGATTTCAGAGTCTGCCTTTTATAAATCATGAAATCTGTCATTAAAATAGCATTTAGTTGTGATTTTCCAGTCACATTTTTGAAGTATTGATTACAACTCTTTTTCAAGTAATTTATAAAACAATTCAGTAATAAATTCTTAATTTGAATCTTTGGGGTTATCTATATGTATACTGACTGAAATGTTACCCTGGAAATATTGGTAATTGCTATCTTCATCTAAAGTTGTCTTGTTTTATCTTGCTAGAAAACTCCTCAGAAAACAAAATTAGTTGGCTGGTAGACAATAGGTTTTTTACTGCAGAGAAGGCAATGGCACCCCACTCCAGTACTCCAGTACTCTTGCCTGGAAAATCCCATGGACGGATGGGTTTGGCTCCATTAGCTACTATTAGTGATTAATTGGCCTTAATAGAAAATGCCCTTTAATTCAATAAAACTATATGGAAGGAACATGGCTATTATAGAAAACAGTATGGACAGCCTTACTTTTGAAACCAGGTTTCACTGAGCAAAAAAAGATTCAAATAGGTCTGTTATCTGAAATAAGAAGCTTACTTTGTGTTTTTCATTAGTGGTTGTTGTGAATTGTTATCTGGGAGGAAGTTTTTGGAGGTGAGAGTGATTTATATTCTTGTAGTAGCATAAACATAAGCATCTTGTGTTAAAGTGAATTAAATATTTTAACATGCTGTAATTGACACTCAGCAAATTAGTTAATATCTGAGATTTACTAGAAAGAGTTCTATAAGGCATGAAGCACTACAGTAGATGTCTTTCATGTGTCCTGTTTGTTACATAACAGATAACGTATATATTTTAATTCTCACAGTACAATGAATAACTAAATACATAGCTTTAAAAGGTAAGTTTACATGATTTTTAGCTAATGATATGTGTGTGAAGTAAAGGGAAAATTAAACAGTTGGGAGCTCTTCATAAAGCCTGAGTGGAAAGGAAATAAGTTGATAACTGATTGGCCAAAAAAGATAACAGTACTGATCTTAAGAACAGCAATTTATCAAATTCTTTTGTAGGATTCTAAAGCTAAAGGTGGACAGAAATAAAATGGCAGCCACATCTGGAGTAAAAAAGGCCATATTTGATCGACTCTGTAAACAGTTAGAAAAGATTGGGCAGCAGATCGACAGTGAGTAATTCATTCTGTGTTTCAAGAATGTGTCACTTGAAAATGTAAACCTGCTGGTAAAAGTTAAATATTTTCAAACTTGCAAACTAGCTCCTTTCTATTTACTATAGATGAGATCAATTTTTAGTAAGAAAATTACTGTTTATTTTCAGTAACAAAACTAGTTTGTTTTCAAATAAATAGCTTAATAATTAAAAACAACAATAAATGCTGTAATTCTGTAAATTCATGCTTAGAGAGTAGATTCTCCCTTTTGAAGTCTGACAAGAAAAGCCAAAGAAAAGAGAAGGCAAGATAATTTCCCTTCTCCTTATCCTAGTATTTGGCCATTTGCAATATCTAATTTATATTTCTGATCCAAAATACACCCCAAAACTGAAATTAAAGATAGGAGAAAAGTGAACTCAGATGATATATATATATATATATATATATAAAATACATATATATATATTTGTTTGTTTGTTTGTTTTTTTCCCCCTAAAGGAGAAGCTGGAGATTCAGTTACTCCACCACAGAAGAAAAAGAAGACAGTGATTGAACCTTCAGCAAAGGGTGAGGCATGCTAATACTAGATGAAAATTGAAATTTGTACAACAGGATTAGTGTACAATGGATTTAATGCAGTGAATAGCCCTTTGCTGCTGTAGCAGCTTGCCTTAACAAGAGTCAGAGTCTACATTTGCAGCAACATGGATGGACCTAGAAATTATCATACTAAACAAAATAAGTCAGAGAAAGACAAATACCAATGATATCCCTTATAGATGGAGTCTAAAATATGACACAAATGACTTTATTTATGAAACAGACAGACTCACAGACACAGAGAACAGACTTGTGGTTGCCAAGGGGAAAGGGGTGCAGGAGAGGGTTGGATTGGGAGTTTGTGACTATCAGATGCAAACTATATATAAAGGATGGATAAACAACAAGGTCCTAATGTATAGCAGGTATAGCAGGGAACTATATTCAGTGTCCTGTGATAAACCATAATGGAAAAGAATGTGGAAAAGTGTATATATATATATGTGTGTGTGTGTGTGTGTAACTGAATCACTTCGTTGTACACCAGAAACTGTCACAACATTGTAAATCAACTATACTTCATTTAAAAATAAAGAGTGAGATTTTAGCTAAATCCTGTCAGTTAATCATTGATAATACCAGTTTTCCAAGCAGTAGTTTACACAAGTACTGTGTGATTAAGATTATATCTGATGGCCAATAAACACATGAAAAGATGCTCAATGTCACTATTAGAAGAAAGAAAGTGTTAGTTGCTCAGTTGGGTCCAATTCTGTTTGACCCCATGGACTGTAGCCCACCAGGCTCCTCTGTCCATGGGATTCTCCAGGCAAGAATACTGGAGTGAGTTGCCATTTCCTCCTCCAGGGGATCTTCCCAACCCAGGGATTGAAGCCAGGTCTCCCACTTTGTAGGCAGATTCTTTACCATCTGAGCCACCAGGGAATCAAAACTTCAATGAGGTATCACCTCCTGCTAGTCAGAATGGCCATCATCAAAAAATCTACAAACAATAAATGGTAGAGTTGGCGTGGAGAAAAGGGAACCCTTCTACACTGTTGGGGATGTAAACTGATAACAACCATTATGGAGAATAGTATGGCGATTCCTTAAAAAGCTAGGAATAAATCTACCACATGACCCAGCAGCCCCACTACTGGGCATATACCCTGAGAAAACCATAATTGAAAAAGGCACATGTACCCCAGTGTTCATAGCAGCGTTGTTTACAATAGCTAGGACAGGGAAGCAACTTAGATGTCCTTCGACAGATGAATAAAGATGTGGTGTAAAAAAAAAAACAAAAAAACAAAACAAAAAAGATGTGGGGGGGTGTGTGTGTATATATATACACACACACACATATATACATACAATGGAATATTACTCAGCCATAAAAAAGAACACATCTGAGTCACTTGTGAGGTGGATGAACCTAGAGCCTGTTATACAGAGTGAAGTAAGTCAGAGAAAAACAAATATAGTATCAGTTCAGTCACTCAGTCATGTCTGACTCTGCGACCCCATGGACTGCAGCACACCAGGCTTCCCTGTCCATCACCAACTCCTGGAGCTTACTCAAATTCAAGTCCATCGAGTTGGTGATGCCATTTGAAAGCAGATATATGGAATCTAGAAATATGATATTGATGAGCCTTGCAGAGAAGGATTGGAGACACAGATGTAGAGAACACAGTCAGGGAGGGAGAGAGTAGGACGAATGGAGAAAGTAACATCAACATATATACACTATCAGGTGTAAGATGGGTAGCTGGTAAGAAGTTGTGTAGCATAGGAAGCCCGGTCTGGTGTTCTGTGATGACCTGGAGGGATGGGATGTGGGGAGGGGAGGGAATGGATGTATAATTATGACTGATTTGCATTGTTGTATGGCAGAAATCGACACAACACTGTAATTTTTCTTAATATTTAAATTTAAAAAATAGAAGAAAAAGAATACATCTGAAGACAAACTGTTAAGGTTCAAATCCTGCTTTATCACCTACTGACTGTGCAGTTTTAGGAAAGTGACAATTTCTGTCAATGTCAATTTCCTAATCTATAAAATATGATTAATGCTAGCACCTGTTTGATAGAATTGTGGTGAAGACTGAATGAGATAATACAATTCAAGTGCTCGGTTCAAGGTTTGATAAATGTTAACTATCATCAAGAAGTCTTGAAGTGCTTGGAGTATAAGGGAGAGTGAAAAACCGATGTGTTAAGTTCTGTTTCCAGTTTTCATTTTGGTATCTTATTCCTTGTTGTTACCTTAATTAAGATAGACATTTTAAAGTGAATAAGCTCACTTCTTTCTTTTTGTTTTTTTGTGTTTTTTTTTTTTAATTTTATTTTATTTTTAAACTTTACATAATTGTATTAGTTTTGCCAAATATCAAAATGAATCCGCCACAGGTATACATGTGTTCCCCATCCTGAACCCTCCTCCCTCCTCCCTCCCCATTCCATCCCTCTGGGTCGTCTTATAACATAAGGATTTTGAAACATTAAAAAAGTTTTTTTTCTCTCATAGAAATAGAGAATGTAGTAGAGACCCTACATAAACCGCAAAAAGATGAAGATCTGACACAAGATTATGAAGAATGGAAAAGGAACATTTTGGAAAATGCTGCCAGAGCACAGAAGGCTGCAACACAGTGATTTCAGCTTCCAGACGAACTTGTTCTGCAAACCAGCAGTGCATCTGCCACCTCAAGGGAAATGTGAGGACTTTGGAAATTTGTGTAAACTTTTAAAACAAAGATCCTATTCTTAACGGCAAAGAAGCCAGCCTTGGGGCTGAGCAGGATGGCTCTGATAATGGGCAGCAAATTCATTAGATCAACCACAGTGCCTGGTTGACTCAGCCTTGGCTCCCCACAGGTCTGCAGTCTGCAAAATGTAATTGAAGCCATTTTGCTTTTTTGTTTTGTTTTAAGCAAAAGACAGTCTTCTGCCCTATCCATAATATGAAATTCAGGCTGAATGGAGTCTAAAGATTTTACTTAAGTTTTTGTGTAAATCTCTTGGTTTGAATAAATCCATTTATGGTACAATCTTAAGTTAATAAATATTATTTTTATATGCATTCAAAGTGTACTTGTTATCAGTTTGGGAGAATTCTTGTGATGCCAAAAGCTGTCTTCTCTAATGGGAAAAAAGACCCAGGTTGCTGAACTGAACCATACTGCTCCCCAGAACACAACTCTTGAATCAGGCTTTCTGGTTTTAAAACCCTGCTTAGCTCTTATCACCTGGGAAACCTTGAACAAGTTAATTAGCTTCTTTATCCTTCATCCAGTTATCCCTATAGCCAAAATGGTAAAGAATCTGCCTGCAATGCAGGTTCGATCCCTGGGTCAGGAAGATCCCCTGGAGAAGGAAATGGTAATCCACTCCAGTATTCTTGCCTGGAGAATCCCACGGACAGAGGAGCCTGGCGGGCTACAGTCCATGGGGTCACAAAGAGTTGGTCATGGCTAAGTGACTAACACACATCCTTCATCTATAAGTAGGAATACAAGAGATGTCTACCTCATAGAATAATTGGAGGAGTATCTGAGCCAATACATGTAAAGCATTTAGTGTAGCTCCTGGTAAAAGTATTTAGTAAGTATTAAAATATAGAAACACTTATAGAGGTCTCACATAATTATATATTAACATCACATTAAAAAATTAAGAAACAAACCAGGGTGTGACAACATGGATGGGCCTAGAGAGTGTTAAACTAAGTAAGTCAGAGAAAGAAAAATACCGTATGATCTCACATGTGGAATCTAAAAACAAACAGAAACAGAGTTGGATACAGAGAACAAATCGGTGGTTGCCAGAGGGGAGGAGGGTCGAGAGAATGAGTGAAATAGATGAGGGAGATTAAAAGGCACAGACTACGTGTTATAAATAAGTCATGGGGATGTAATATACAGCATAGGGAGTACGGTCAATAATGTAATCACTGTATGATGACAAATAGTAACTAGACTGGTGTCATTTCATAATGTATAGACATATCATCACTATATTGTACCCCTGAAACATATATATATTGTAAGTCAATTATACTTTAAAAAAGAGAGATCAAGATTTATTTTCTTTGCTATCTACATACTGAAAAATATAACCTTACTAAATACTACTTATTTTACAACTACGGAGAAGGACGGGGAAGATAAGTTGCTAGCAGTTCTAAGGCATCATGCCAGACGTGATTTTAACTAAAGTTAAGAACACATGATCTAAGTAAACATTTCCATGAAGAATGCAATAAAGTGATTGCATCTAAATTGTTTAAAGCTATTTAGGATGGTATCAGTAATAATAGTTGTTGCTTTCTACTTGCTATAAATAAGGTATAATACCTGCTACATAGAACAGAAGTAGCTAAAGGAGTCATTTTTTCCCCAGCCCCTTTTAATTCTAAACACTTAGCAAGCTGTTGTGGTTAAAGGCCATAATCAAATGATCCCCAAACAGGTATAATATCCCACAGCCCTGTGGTAGATGGGAATGAATGTGAGCTTTGGAACCACATGCAGTTATGTTTAAATTCTGACTTTGCCACTGAGAGCCTAAGGAAATTTCACAACCTTACTGAGCTTCAGTTTCCTTGTTTAAAAAATAAATATATTATCTACCTTGTGAGAATTGAAGGTAATGTTTGTAAAGTGTGTGATACTTAGAAGGCATTCACTAAATAGTACTTCTGTCATTACTTTGATCTAAAATGGGTGAGTCTTTTCCTCATTTATTTTAAGAAGGTATGTAATCTGGTTTTGGTGCCAAGATTTAAATTCTAGCTTTGCATCAAAATGAAAGCACACTCATTTTAAAAAAATAAATTGTGGTAAAATACACATGTAGTTTGCTATCTTAGCAGTTAAGTCAATATAGTCAGCAATGCTGTAGTGCTTCCCCGGTGGCTCAGTGGTGAAGGATCTGCCTGCCAATGCAGGTGATACAGTTTCGATCCCTGGGTGTGGAAGATCCCCTGGAGAAGGAAGGCAACCCCTTCCAGTATTGCCTAGGAAATCCCATGGACAGAGGAGCATGTTGGGCTGCAGTCCATGGGTCACACAAGAGTCAGATGCAATTTAGTGACTAAAAAAAACAGTAGTGTTTAGTACATTCACGTTATGTGATCTCCAGAACTGATCTCCAGAACTCTTCACCCCATAAAGCTGACTCTACTCATGAAACCCATTAACAACTCCCATTCCTCCCTCCCTCAGCCTCAGACAACCACCATTCTACCTCTGAATTTGACTAATCTAGCTAGATACTTCATCTAAGTGGAATTATACAGTATTTTTGTGTGTGTTTTTTTCACTTAGCATAATGTCCTTGAGGTTCATCCATATTGTGGCATATGTCAGAATTTCTTTCCTTTTTTGAGGCTGAATAATTTTCCATTGTGTGGATATACCACACTGTGTTTATCCAATTATCTGTCAATGAACATGTAGGTTGCTTTCACCTCTTGGCTGTTGTGAATAGTGCTGCTATAGATGTGTGTGTGTGTGTGTGTGTGTATAGTGTTTCTTGGAGACCCTGCTTTCTATTCTTCCGGGCGTTTACCCAGAAGTGACATTGCTAGGTCATATGATAATTCTATTTAAAATTTTTTGAGGACCCACCATACTGTTTTCCATAGCAACTGCATCATATTACATTCCGACCAACAGTGCGCAAGAGTTCCAATTTCTCCACATCCTTGCCAACACTTATTTTCTGCTTCTTTTTCTTTTTTGGTCAGTAGCCATCCTAAATTGGTATGAGGTGGTATCTCACTGTGGTTTTGATTTGCATTCCCCTGATGATTAGTGAGCACTTTTTCATGAGCTTATTGGCCACTTAGGAAAATGTCTGTTGAAATCCTTGCCTATTTTTTACTATGGATTTTTGTTGCTGTTGAGTTGTTCTTTATATAGTGTAAATATTAAGCCTCTATTTAAAAAATGATTGAAAATATTTTCTCCCATTCCTAAAGTTGCCTTTTTGCTGTTAATTTCATGAGAATAAATCTTAGTACTATTTGTGACCTTTCTTATGCCTTAAAAGCAAACAATGGTAATTATTTTGATTATTTGGTAGAATAAGATAAGCAAACCAAGAATAAGTTCTTGGTTATTTCTTTTGTTTTCTTTCTTTAAATTTATTTTTAACTGGAGGATAATTGCTTTACAATTTTGTGTTGGTTTCTGCTATACATCAAAATGAATCACCTTTCAACTATTAGGTTGGTGCAAAAGTAATTGTGGTTTTTTTATTGTTAAAATTTGCTGTTTGATATTGGAATATATTCTTAAATAAATGTGGTTATGTTACACATTATTTTAATGCACATTTCTTGCTTTATTTATTTTTTTTGCTAATGACATTACTTGCTGTTTATTTTCAATTATGGAAATGATGTTAGACAAAAAGCAAATTTGAGCAATTTTCTTACCCGAGTTCAAAATGGGTTTTAAAGCAGCAGAGATAACACGAAACATCAACAATGCATTTGGCCCAGGAACTGCTAAGGAACATACAGTGCAGTGGTGGTTCAAGAAATTTTGCAAAGGAGACGAGAGCCTTGAATATGAAGAGCATAGTGGCTGGCCATTGGAAGTTGACAATCACCAATTGACAGCCATCATTGAAGCTGATCCCCTTACAACTACACAAGAAGTTGCTGAAGAATTCAACATCGACCATTCTATGGTCATTCAGCATTTAAAGCAAATTGGAAAGGTGAAAAAGCTCAATAAATGGGTGGTGCCTCATACTGCTGCTGCTAAGGCGCTTCAGTCGTGTCCGACTCTGTGCAACTCCATAGATGGCAGCCCAACAGGCTCCGCCCTCCCTGGGATTCTCCAGGCAAGAACACTGGAGTGGGTTGCCATTTCTTTCTCCAATGCATGAAAAATGAAAAGTGAAAGTGAAGTCGCTAATCGCAGTCATGTCCGACTCTTAGCGACCCTATGGACTGCAGCCTACCAGGCTCCTCCATCCATGGGATTTTCCAGGCAAGGGTACTGGAGTGGGATGCCATTGCCTTCTCTGGGGTGCCTCATGAGCTAACTACAAATCAAAAAAAAAATCATCATTTTGAACTGTCATTTTCTCTTATTCTGTGCAACAACAATGAACCATTTCTCAATTGGATCGTGGCATGCCATGAAAAGTGGATTTTATATGACATCCAGTGATGATCAGCTCAGTGGTTGGACCAAGAAGAAGCTCCAAAGCACTTTCCAAAGCCAAACTTGCACCAAAAAATACTCATGGTCACTGATTGTTGGTCTGCTGCCAGTCTGATCCACTACAACTGTTTGAATCCCTGCAAAACCATTACATCTGAGAAGCAGGTCGATGAGATGCACCAAAAACTGAAACACCCGCAGCTGACATTGGTCAACAGAAAGGACCCAATTCTTCTCCACAACAATGGCCCACTGCACATCACACAACCAACACTTCATAAATTGAACAAGACCAAGAACAAGAGGGCAGAGGAGTAGGTGGACATGGAGTACATCTCTCTCCACGGATACATCAGGAGTACACCTTCATACACAGAAGTGCATGCAGACCACCAGCTGAGAGTGGACAGGAGTACCTGACCAGTGGAAAAGAATATATAGAACCACGCAAAACTCAGTAGGATGAAGGAACTAGGGGGAAAAACAGAAGTGTTAGTAGGACTTGACCTGCCCTCAGCAGGTGGGGGAACTAAAGCAGGGGTCCAATCCCCACATCGGGGCAATTGTCTGAGTCAGAAGAGAAACATTTAAGGCTGAGAGTGAAACAGTTAATCTGTGGCCGCCTAAATGGAATGAGAATCAGATAGTCCTTGCCACAGCCATACATACCCCAGACAGGAACGCTAGTCCCCTGGAAGGTGCAGTGGCTGGGAGCTGGAGTTTACAGATTGTGGCACAATCCCAGGCCAAGGGCTGCTGTTGACTGGAGAGATGGATTGAGGGGATGTGAGGGAGGAGATCATGGTGGGAAATGCTGGTGGAGGAAAGCCGGCAGCCATGGAAGCAAGGTGATACTGCTGAGTCATGTGTAGGAGGTGGATCCACCACCATAGCCTGTCTCTCCCCACATTCCAGCATCGGTAGCTGAACAATAGAGAGGCTGGCCCATCAAACGCCTGATGCTACAGAGTAGGACCCCAGCCAGGGGGACCCCTCTATGTGCCTGACGTGCTGAACAACAGAGAAGGGCCCCAAGTAAGGGAGCCTTCTAAGTGCCTGAATGGGTAGAGCTATGGAAAAAGACTGGCAGAGAGGCCTTCTGATTGCCAGCTACAAGAGGCTTGAAAAAAGACTCTGATGCTATAACTCCTATGCTGGAGGCAGTCCACGTGCTTGCACACTTGGTGCCACCAGGGTTCCTGCAAGCCGAGCAGCCACACCACCTTCATGCTCAACTCTCACTGGGGCAGAGCTGCCAAAGGCAAAAAAAGTCTTGCGTCTATGTGCACAGGGTCGCTTCGGGCATGTCCAACTCTTTGCGACCCTGTAGACTGTGGCCTGCCAGCCTTCCACAAACCACTGAACCAACCTTAGGAGGGCAGAAACCAAAAGGAAGAAAGAAAGAAAGGAAGAAAGAATTTCTTCAAGGAAAGAATTCAACTTTCCTTGAAGCCTGGGAAAAGGAGACCTCAAACACAGTAAGTTTAAAAAAAAAGAAAGAAAAGGCAGAGAAATGCTACACAAATAAAGGAACAAACTATAAATACAGAAGTCCAAATAAATGAAGAGGAAATAGGCAAACTACCTGAAAAAGAATTCAGAATAATAATAGTAAATAGTAAAGATGATCAAAAACCTTGAAAACAAAATGGAGAAAACGTAAGAATCAACGAACAAAGACCTGGAAGAATTAAAGAATACATATACAGAGACAAGCAACACAATTACTGAAATTAAAAATACTCTAGAAGGAATCAATAGCAGAATATCTGAAGCAGAAGAATGAATCAGTGAGCTGGAAGATTAAATGGTGGAAATAACTTCTGCAGGGCAGAATAAAGTAAAAAGAATGAAAAAAATTAAGGATAGCCTCAGAGACCTCTGGGACAATATCAAATGCACCAACATTTGAATTATAGGGGTCCCAGAGGAAGAAGAGAAAAAGAAAGGGTATGAGAAAATTTTGAAGAGATTATAGTTCAAAATTTCCCCAACATGGAAAAGAAAATAGTCAATCAAATCCAAGAGCCACAAAGAGTCCCATACAGGATAAACCCATGGAGAAACACACCAAGACACTTACTGATCAAATAAAGACCAAACATAAAGAAAGACTATTAAGAGCAGCAAGAAGCAAAAAGTAATAGACAAGGGAAATTCTATACACTTAATAGCTGATCTTTTAGCAGAAACTCTGCAGGCCAGAAGGGAATGGCAGAATATATTTAAAATACTTAAAGGGAAAAATCTACAACCAAGATTACTATACCTGGCAAGGATCTCATTCAAAATTTATGGAGAAATAAAAAGCTTTTCAGACAAGCAAAAGTTAAGATAATTCAAACCAAACCAGCTTTACAACAAATGTTAAAGGGACTTATATAGTCAAGAAATACAAGAGAATAAAAAACATCTACAAAAGTACCCCATACGATTAAGAAAATGGCAACAGGAACATATATATCAATAATTACTTTAAATGTAAATGGATTAAATGCTCTAACCAAAAGATACAGGCTGGCTGAATGGATACAGAAACAAGACCCATTTATATGTGCTGTCTATGAGAAACCCACTTCAGACCTAAAGACACATATAGACTGAAAGTGAGAGGATGGAAAAATATATTCCATGCAAATGGAAAGCAAAAGAAAGCTGGAGGAGCAATCTTCATATCAGACAAAATACACCTTAAAGAAGATTACGAGAGATAAGGAAGGACACTACATAATGATCAAGGGATCAATCCAAGAGGAAGCCATAACAATTGTAAATATCTATGTGCACCCACCATAGGAGCACCTCAAAATATAAGACAAACACTAACAGACACAAAAGGAGAAGTTGACAGTATCACAGTAAGAGTAGAAGACTTTAACACCCTATGCACACCAATGGACAGATCATCAAAACAGAAAATTAATAAGGAAACACAAGTCTTATATGATACATTAGATAAGCTGGATCTCATTGATATCTTCAGGACATTCCATCCAAATGCAGAAGAGTCCACATTCTTCTCAAGTGCACATGGAACATTCTCCAGGATAGACCACATCTTGGGTCACAAATCAAACCTCAGTAAATTTAAGAAAATTAAGATTGTATCAGGCATCTTCTCCAACCACAATGCTATGAGACTAGATATCAATTACAAGAAAAAAGCTGTAAGAAACACAAATACCTGGAGATTAAATAACACGTTTCTAAATAACCAACAGGTTACTGAAGAAATCAAAAGGGAAATCAAAAAAATTCTAGAAACAAATGACAATGAAAACACAACAACTCAAAACCTGTGGGATGCAGCAAAAGCAGTTCTAAGAGGGAAGTTTACAGCAATTCAATGCTACCTCAAGAAACAAGAAAAACATCGAATAGACAACCTAACTTCACACCTAAAACAACTGGAAAAAGAACAAAAACCCCCCAAAATTAGTAGAGGGAAAGAAATTATAAAGATCCGAGCAGAAATAAATGAAAAAGAAATGAAAGACACAATAGTAAAGATTAATAAAACTAAAAGCTGGTTCTTTGAGAAGATAAACAAAATTGACAAACCTTTAGCCAGACTGATCAAGAAAAAAAGAGAGAAGAATCACATCAACAAAATTAGAAATGAAGAAGAAGAGGTTACAATAGACAATGCACAAATACAAAGGATTATAAGAGACTATTATGAACAAATATATGGCAATGAAATAGATAAACTGGAAGAAATGGACAGATTCAATCTTCCAAGACAGAACCAGGAAGAAATAGAAATTATGGACAACTCAATTACAAGCACTGAAATTGAAGCTGTGATAAAAAATCTCCCAAAAAAACAAAAGCCCAGGATCAGATAACGTCACAGGAGAATTCTATCAAACATTTAGAGAAGAGCTAATGCCTATCCTTCTAAAACTCTTTCAAAAAATTGCAGAGGAAGGACACTTCCAAACTCATTCTACGAGGCCATCATCACCCTGATACCAAAACCAGACAACGACAACACAAAAAAGAAAACTACAGGCCAATATCGGAGAAGACAATGGCACCCCACTCCGGTACTCTTTTTTTTTTTTTATAACTAAAGAACATTTATTTGTTTTTCACCAAGACTTTATCTTGAGGACGTAACTAAACTGCGCCTCCACTCCCCACCCCAACTTGAAGGAGGATTAGTACAGTGGATGTTATAAAGCAGGTATGAACAGTTTGAGGGACTGGAACCAACGTTAACTGACAAAAACCAACTTCCATCTAAATCATCATAAAAATGTTTAAGTAAAAAAAAAGGGGGGGCAAAGGGGTTTTCAGATTGAACAAGATCATCACATTTTATCTAATACATTCAATTCTGGCTAGGGTATGCCAAAATGGAAACAGGATAACTATAATACAGAACTTCCACTACAGCACACTGCACACACCTGTGTTTCAAGCCCACCCCCGTCCCCCTAATGCTTGCAAACTCAACTATTTCCCAGCCTGTTGGGCCTGTCGACGAAGGAGCACGTAGATCTCTTTAATCCAATCTTTGTTATAAGGCTGGTATGTCTGGGTATCAGCTCGGTAAACAAGGCAGCTGAGGTCTGCCAGGTCATCAATAAAATCAAACAACTGACTGATATCGTATGTGATAGAGGGGCTGTTGGGATTCATTCTCTTCAGATGTTCTTCATACATTTTACAAACACCTTCCATACACTCATTCACAGATTCATAGTCAGCGTAAGTTCTGCCTTCTGGCCTCTTGGTAGGCTGTACCAGCAAGATGGTGTGAGACATCGCGCCAAAGTCTCCCGCTGCAGCCGATGCCGACTCCGCCGCCGCACACCCACTCCAGTACTCTTGCCTGGAGAATCCCAGGGACAGAGGAGCCTAGTGGGCTGCCGTCTATGGGGTCGCACAGAGTCGGACACGACTGAAGCGACTTAGCAGCAGCAGCAGCAGCAGAACGTATTACACAGAGTGAAGTAAGTCATAAAGAGAAAGAGAAATATCATATTCTAACTCATATTTACGGAATCTAGAAAAATGGTACTGAAGAATTTATTTACAGGGCAACAATGGAGAAACAGACATAGAGAATAGACTTATGGACATGGGGAGAGGGGAGGAGAGGGTGAGATGTATGAAAAGACCTGGAAACTTATATTACCATATGTAAAATAGATCGCCAACAGGAATTTGCTGTATGGCTCAGGAAACTCAAACAGGGGCTCTGTACCACCCTAAAGGGGTGGGATAGGCAGGGAGATGGGAGGGAGGTTCAATAGGGAGGGAATATATGTATACCTATGGCTGATTCATGTTGAGGTCTGGCAGAAAACAACAAAATTCTGTAAAGCGATTATCTTTCAATAAAAAATAAACTAAAAAAAATTTGAATGAATTGGGCTATGAAGTTTTGCCTCATCTGCCATATTTACCTGGCCTCTCGCCAACAAACTACCACTACTTCAAGCATCTCAACAATTTTTTGCAGGGAAAACACTTCCACAACCATCAGGAGGCAGAAAATGCTTTCCAAGAGTTCGTCGAATCCCGAAGCATGGACTTCTATGCTACAGGAATAAACAAACATTTATTTCTTGTTGGCAAAAATGTGTTGCTTGTAATGGTTCCTATTTTGATTAATAAAGATATGTTTGAGTCTAGTTAAAATGATTTAAAATTCACGATCTGAGATAGCAATTACGTTTGCACCAACCTAATAGTTGTGGGGTAGGGGAATTGCCTTAACATAGTCTTGTCCAAATGCTCTCCTGGACCTGGAATCCTTTACAATTTTTAAACTCATTCATTCCCCAGCAATGGAAGCTTTCTACTTACTGGGTTCATATATTCCAGTGCTGTTGTAAAGATTTTTGGAAGCTCATTTCTTTAACAGCTCCTCTTGGCTTATTTAACTGATTAAAAAATGCTTTATCATGAAAGTTTTCAAATATATACAACAAATGTGTGTCCCTTTACTAGAGGAAAATACACTGATAGCCCATACTGACTACCCAAACCCAACAGTTAAGATTTTGCCACACTTGCTTCACTATTATCTCCCTTTTTCTTGAAGTCATTTAATCCACATTATAAACACATTGTTATCATACCTCACAATATTAATACAAATAGAAGTTCTGCCATCAAATATACAATTTAGAATTAAATTTCCCTAAATGTCTCTGAAATATCTTTATTGTTTATTTGCTCAAATCAGGGTCAAGACAGGGTCCACACTTGACAAGAGGTGGCTAATTTTTAATTATAAAAGCAATACATGCTCATTGTTAAAAAAATTCAAATAATTCAGAAATAACGTGAAAAGTAGAATTCCCTCTCTCCCCATCTCCCAATTTCCACGTTCCACTGTTAAGGTTCTTGCATAACCTAGAAAATTTTAACACATATATAAACATGTCTTCACAAATAGGATAATACCATATATATGTTCCATAATTTTTTCATAATAAAAATCAGTACATCAAGGTCTATCTTTAACAGCTACAAGGCAACCTCCTATACGTATGTGGCAAAATTTAAACTCATACTGATAATCGCATGTAGGTTGTGTTCATTGGGCCGTTTTGCTACAGTAAATGTTACTTTGCATACACCTCTGCCCACTGGTTCAAATATTGCTGAGAGATAAATTTCTAGAAATGGAATTGCTGGGTGAAAGTGTGGGCATGACTTTTATTTGGATTGGATACTTGATATTCATCTTTATATTCATCAAGAGTAAAAAATTCTGTTTTTCTCACACTCCCACTAAATCTGATAGATAAAATGTGGGTCATGACTACCTTTCAGATTTCCTCTGCTAGGCAGTTTTCTTTCTTTTTTAAAAATTTTATTTTATATTGGATCTCTCAGCAGTTTTTAAGGACTGTTCGTTCAAATTAAAAACTCCCATTAGAAATAGTTAATACTAGCAAAGCATCAGTCTAAAAAATTTTTGAGTTCAGTACATACCAGCAGAGAACTAAAAATATCCAGAAAATTTTTAATAATATATCCAGAAAATTAAAGCTTCATAAAAACTCCCTCACATTTCAAATAAGGGAGGCTAACTTCTGCAGTAACTCTCACTTGTGTGGGTCTGGCCTAAACAAATCCCCTCAAAGGAACTTTGGAGAAAAGTTGTTTCTTTAGGTAGAGAATTACAGCATATATGGGAAAATTAAAATTTGATAACTATTAGATTTTCCCTGGATCTGTCCTGTCATATAGAAGCCACAAACCAAGTGACTAAATGCACTTAAAATGTGGTTAATGCAACTGTAAAACTGAATTCCTAATTCCTAATTTTTATTAAATGTAAAAATACTAGAAAATATTTAAGATGCTTTGAATAACTTGAGCATGTGAATATATTTTTCCACAGTAAATTTTATGAAATCTAAATACAAATTATGTCTGATAAAAACCTAGAATCTGAACTGACATGTATTTTAAGTATAAAATACACACCAGATTTTGGAGACTTAATATGAAAAAAAGAATATAAAATAGCTTATCAATAATTTTTATAATGATTAGATATTGAAATGTTTGATATATTATGCTAAATAAATTATTGAAATTAATTTTACCAGATTTTTTTAAAAGAGAAGCTATCAGACATTTTAAAATTATGTATTTGACTCATATATTTCTGTTAGGCAGTGGTGTTCTAGATTAGAATAACTAACTGGGGAGACTCCTTTTTTCTGGGGAGAAGATTCATAGCATTCCCTGCCACTGTGGAGGGGAAGAATAACCATACTATAGATAGAACTATAGATATCCTCTAGCTCTTTCTGAGGCTGCTTTCAAAACACCTTAAAGCATTTTACTAAGTCACTGTTACTGGCCCATGAAAGAGAGATTTCCAGCAGCCATCCCTTCTGATATTCATCCACTAGCCAGTCAGCTTGCAGCAGGCGGAGGTGTGCCGGTACTGAAAATCTTAGCTTCCTAACAGGCGTTAGTGTTCCCGAGGAACATTATAACTGAAGAAATGCATCAGGAGGATTAATCTCTCCATCTTCTGCCCTTCTCCCCACACCCACGTCCTCTACTTAAAAAAAAAAAAAAAAAAAAAGTATTATGGGACAAAAAAATGTGAAACTGTTGCATGGCTAATTACAAACTAAAAGTAAAAACTGCTGACCCAAGAAGGTCATGGGGAATACCATGAAAATCAAGTTAGCAGTGAGGAAATTAAAAGGAATATTTACTTTTGAATAATAAAGCATTCCTTGTTACTCATTTCATGAAGTTAGTTAAGTGACAGTTCTATCCCCATAAAGCAGGAGAGCAGTTTTCATTTGACTTCTCACGATCCATCGTTTCTGTGTTTCTCTCAGAAAGCTAAACACCATTGCACTCTCTTTTCACATATTACATATCAGTTTCCAGACTTACTAGACCATAGATTCATAACTGAGAAAGACAGGTCAGGATGGAGACTGCCAGTGTCAGGACAGGGCAGAATTAGGAGAGGCTACAGGTCTGCATGTTTTGATTCTCGAAAGGGAGTACAAGCTAAAACAAGTTTGAGAATCTCTGCCCTAAATTTACATTGCTTCACACTAGAGCAACAAATATCGTACAAAATGTCAGCTTACTTTTGAGCAAATCAAAATGCTAGGAATTCTTTGCACTGGAGGAGGTAACACTGACTAACATGCCCTGTGTGATAGTCCACTGGGCTCTTTAATCAAAGTAAGCTGACTTTAAAGTTGACATATACAAAGTAGGAGCTTTCCTATGCTATGCTAAGTCACTTCAGTCGTGTCTGACTCTGTGTGACCCCATAGACAGTAGCCAACCAGGCTCCCCCGTCCCTGGGATTCTCCAGGCAACAACACTGGAGTGGGTTGCCATTTCCTTCTCCAATGCATGAAAGTGAAAAGTGAAAGTGAAGTTGCTCAGTCGTGTCCGACTCTTAGCGACCCCATGGACTGCAGCCTACCAGGCTCCTCCGTCCATGGGATTTTCCAGGCAAGAGTACTGGAGTGGGGTGTCATTGCCTTCTCCGAGGAGCTTTCCTACCTACTACTTAAAGCATGCCTATACTTATCACCAAAAGTAGGTACACTTGAAAAGTAACCACATCATTTCAACTCAGTGATCTTACAAACCAGAAAAAATTCTTAGGTCACTTTCTTACAGCCACTTTTCATCCACAAGGAAGGCAACAGTCGTAACATTTTTGAAACAAAATAAGTAGAAAGCCACATTATTAAGAATCTTCAGTCATGATTTCACCAGCAGTCCCAGTAATTTCTAGGCCCACGGGAGCAGCAGAGTTGAGGATTAGGGACAAGTTGGAAATTTCCTTAACCTGTTGGCAGCAGTCACCACGTAGAAGTGTTTCTTAAGCGGGGGAGAGAAAAAAAAAGAGGAGGGAAGCATATTTTTAGTCCATTTATTTAAAGAAGAAACAATAAAAGGACTTGCTTAAGTTTAGCCACTTGAGTTTGTTTAAAACTGATAACTAAAGGGGAAAAGAAGATTCTAGGAAAACTATAGTAAAACAGTCACATGACTTTCAGGGGCATATCTGGAGCAAGTTTGAAGTGAGAAAATATGTTCTCCTGCCCTTTTCATGTGAAAAATGGAGCACTCTAGAATGGTATTTTTTAAATTGTAATTCACAACTCACCATTGAGTCATGAAATCAAATTCATGGAGCATGATTAGAAAATTTTTAATGAAACCAAATATCATAGAGTAGAAAATATCAGAGCTCATCATACTCTGTGGAGCAAAAGTCACAATATTTTTGTTTAACACATGTGTGAGTATACATATACTTGTATGCTGGCTTTATTGAGGATCTAAGCCAACATCAAAATATTGGAAAGTCACTTCTCTGGGGGACAACTTTTTTTAAGATACATTTTACATCCATGGTTCCAAAGAGTTCTCAAAATTATAAAGCTTTTAAAGCCTAATAGGGCTTCCCTGGTGGCTCAAATGGTAAAGAATCTGCCTGCAACATTGCAGGAGACTCAAGTTCAATATCTGGGTTGGGAAGATCCCCTGGAGAAGGGAATGGCTACCCACTCCAGTATTCTTGCCTGGAGGATTCTATGGACAGAGGACCCTGGTGGCCTACAGTCCACAAGGTCACAAATTGTCGGACAAAACTGAGTGGCTAACACTTTCACTTCCAGGCTTTCCTAGGCCCTCTTTCTGAAATGTGGAGGAATCAGCCTCAAACTACAGGCAGTTAGTTCTGATCACTTCACTGCAATGGTCATTGAGAACATATGTTCAAACTTCACGCTGTCACTTCAAGTGTTCACATAAGTATGAATTAAATGCTACTTTTATGCCAGTTGTTTTTGTTCTGAGGCATTTTTTAAATCAAGGTAATAGATTTTGACATGAGGCTTTTTTCTCCCTAAATAATCTATTTAGAATCAAAATGTGAGTAAAAAACTTAGTACACTTCTTTCACAGGACATTTAAAGAAGACAAGTGCTGCTTTTACTAAAAGAAAAACAGATACCTTCCATTTCCTCTGTGCCATGTATTTCTGCAGCAATAGTTGGGATTTGAGATGAACTTTCGATTTTGAAGCTTTAGCAGGCAAATTATTCAGCCACTCATGTTTCAGGCACTGTGTGGCACTCATTCTGCAGCTGTGAAATCAAACAGCAGGTGAGACTTTTAGGTGGGGTTGCCTTTTCTGGCTGTCCAAAATCTGTTCAATTGGTAGGAAGCTGAGTCAGTGGAAGAGATTAATCATTTGGGCAGATTCATGCCACATACTAAAAAAAGACACCCTCCTACCTAAAATTCCCATCCTTAAAAGTGCAAGAATGTCGTCAGCAAAATGTTCCCAGCCCTCTATGGAAGATGTATTTCCCACTGATTAATTACCACCTCCCACAGTAGAGCTGGGGAATTGAGGCAGGACAGAAGAGGGGCCAGGTGAGCCTGGAATTGCTCTCAAGAAGTAAAAGAACTTCATAGAGAATAATGTCAACTTGTTCTTCTGAATTAGAAATATTTTTCATCACACATAACTTTTCACAGTCAGGAAGAAACAAAACAGTCATGGCAAGGGAACGAGAGCTACCTCAGAGCCCAGATCTTGGGCCTTACTACTTGTAGTTATTCCCGTATGTCTGAGTACTGGAAAACTCAGTGCTCCAACCCATGACCTTGATAAACCTACTGAAAAGTAAGTAGGTCTTCATCTCCAAGAAATAAGGTTTTATGTCTTTCATTCTGGGCAATAACAACTGCATGTCTCAACTTTTTTTCAATATTAGCCTATCAAAAGTGATAACTTGGAAATAGGCCTGATTTATAAATATGGTCCTTTCTAAAACTCTGTCTAGATTTTACGATCCTAGTCACTTGTTTCTTGATTGATTTCCTTTGTCCCTTTCCCTGCTACCTTTTTCTCCCAAAGAAGTAGCAGACTAAGAAATCCTGGACAGAACTGGTCTATAGGATAGAAGGACCATTCACTTCAGCAGCCCCACCCAGTACAGCGTGATTTCCACAGCATCCAGATGGATGGTCACCATCAGAATGGATCACGGGTGATAAGCAATAAAGGGTACCTCTTCTCTTTGACCAGCAACCGAGAGACAAAGTCCTTGGCCTCCTCTGACAGCCCTTCAAAAGTATCAGCATCAAAATCCCAGTTACAGTTCACAATGAAATTCATGGTCTCTGCGTCTGTTTCTCCTAGAAATGGGGACAAGCCACTGAGTCTACAGAGGAGAGAAAGGACCGTCAGTATGTGGAATCCACACCTGCCAACACACATTGACAAACAGAGAAGACTCTTACAAGGTCAAGCAAAGCTAACCAGAACCAAGAAGGTTCGAAAGAAAAGCACCCGCCGTTGCCTCTCCATAGGAGAAATCCCCAGCACTCAGTAGAGGAAGTGGAAGGACTGGGAAATTGATGGCAGGAAGGGTGTTGGAAAAAGTCCCTTATCATGCTTACTGCATTCCCTCTTGTTTAGTCGCTCAGGTGTGGCCAACTCTTTGCGACTCCATGGACTGTAGCCCACCAGGCTCCTCTATCCATGGGATTTCCCAGCCTAGAATACTGGAATGGGTTGCCATTTTCTTCTCCAACATTCCCTCTTACCCTGAGTAAATTGGGGCCCAACCCAATATGCCCATTTGTCATGTACATTTGACTGAATTTTAAAATAGCTTGGCATGTCTCTGAGACTACCCAGACCTCAGAGGCCAAAGGAAAAGTGGCTTTACTAGGCTCATCTAGAGGAGGGCAAAGAGACAGGACCACCTCGATGGCTGGCCTTGGGCCTCAGTATTCCCCCACCTGGTGCAGCATACGCGCAAAGTACAGGAAACAGTACTAATAGTAATAGTAATAGTAATAATAAGACTAGGAGCAAAGCTTGATTTTGCCGTGCCCCTGAGGAAATAGCTGAGAGAATTGGAGAGAGAGAATGTTAAGTCTGTGGTTGGCTCTCCTCTCAGCCCATCCTACCTCTACTTCCTCAGCCCAGAGAAAACGGGGAGCAGAGGGACAAGGTTAGATGACGCGTGAGCTGAGCCCTGCTCTGTCAGCCCCTCTCCTTACCACTTCAGTGCACTCCAGCCCCACTTGTACTGCAGCACCTCTATTTCTTCACCAGAGGGCTCTCTCTCTAGTGGAAGCTGATTTATCAACCTGGAGGTTTCAGGGAATTAATAACTCTGGGACCAGCCCACTAGCAGCAACTGATTAGAGCCAGTGTATAAATACTCCAACTCCCTCCCCCCTCAGTCGAACTAGCTCTGAGCGGGTCCCACAGTGGGTCCCCTGTTCCCCACAGGATTAAACTCCAGTTACCCACAGCTGCAACTGACTCCACAACACACAGCTTGCTAGTTGCCTTCCTTCCCCATTTCACTTCCCCACTTCTCGGTGTTTCTCTTGGGGACACCTCCCCAATAAACTGCTCGCACTCAGATTTTTGCTGCTTCTAAGGATACCCAAACTAAGACAAATGACCTCCATCCCCAGTGGGAAACCAGGCCCCTGGGCACTCACAGCATGTAGGTGATGACTCCCACACTCCACATGTCCGTCGGGAACGAGACAAACTCATAATTGACGACTTCTGGGGCCAGGAACTCAGGAGTGCCAAAGTTCACCTTCAGCTTCTCCCGAGGCTTGTATCTGGGGAAGAAGGGTGCAGAGCACAATGGAAGTGAGCGCCGAGAGAAGCTGGGGATGCCAGGCTAATTCTCGTTGGGAGCTAAATACGCCTCAACCCTTGGTGTCAGCCATGTTTTCTAGACCTCACATCCCGTGTGGTTCACTGAGAAGTCATCACACCCTCAGGCCCTAAATGCAGACTTTCCTAAGTCACTGGGGAAAATAAGAAAACCACAGTCTTCCTCCTCCAGGTATTTACAATCTGAAATGGAGGGACTATCAATATATCTTATTTGGCCTCCAGTCACATGAATGAGGGCTTCCCTTGTGGCTCAGCTGGTAAAGAATCCACCTGCAATGCGGGAGACCTGGGTTTGATCCCCTGGCGAAGGGAAAGGCTACCCACTCCAGGATTCTAGCCTGGAGAATTCCATGGATACAGTTCATGGGGCCGTGGAATCAGACATGATTGACTGACTTTCACCCACTCACTCACTCACATGAGTGAGCAAAAACTGGGTAGAAGCTGTGTGGGGAGCACTGCTCTGTTGTGCAACATGGTTAAAGGGAAGATGGTATGAGTTATAGAAAGAGGCAAAATGCTCAGCATCACTGATCATCAAATCAAACCACAGGGAAATACAAATCAAAACCACAATGAAATCATACCCACACCATCAGAAAAAACAGAACATAGCAACTGCTGGCTAGGATATGATGAAATTAGAACGCTTAATAGTGGAAATGTAAAATGATGCAGTTACTATGGAAAACAGTGTGGCAGTTCTTCAAAATCTTTTTTAAGAACTACCATATGATCCAGGAATCCTGCTTCTGGCTATATATCCAAAAAAATTAAAAGCAGTGTCTTGAAGTCATATTTATACACCCACATTCGTGGCAGCAGTAGTTAAAACTAGCCAAAAGGTGAAAGCAACCCAAGTGTCCATCAACAGATTAATGTATAAGCAAAATCTGGTATATACATACAATAGAATATCATTCAGCTTTAAAAAGAAAGAAAATTCTAACACATGCTGTAATTTGGATGAACCTCAAAGACATTACAGTAAGTGAAATAAGCCAGTCACAAAAAGAGAAATACTGTATGATTCCACTTATATGAGGTTCCCAGAGTAGTTAGTTCAGAGACAGAAGGTAGGATGATGGTTTCCAGGTGCTGGAGGCCGGAGGAAAATGAGGGGTATTTGTTTAATGGGCATAGAGTCTCAGTTTTGCAAGATAAAAAGAGCTCTGGAAATCGGTTGCACAACAATATGAACATAGTTAAAGATGCTTGCTCCTTGGAAGAAAAGCTATGACAAACCTAGACAGCATATTAAGAAGCAGAAGACATCACTTTGTTGACAAAGTTCTGTATAGTCAAGCTATGGTTTTTCCAGTAGTCATGTATGGATGTGAGAGCTGGACCATAAAGAAGGCTGAGCACCAAAGAATTGATGTTTTTGAACTGTGGTGTTGGAGAAGACTCTTGAGAGTCCCTTGGACAACAAGGAGATCAAACCAGTCAATTCTAAAGGAAATCAACCCTAAATATTCATTGCAAGGACTGATGCTGAAACTGAAACTCCAATACTTTGGCCACCTGATGCAAAGAGCTAACTCACTGGAAAAGGTCCTGATGCTGGTAAAGATTGAGGGCAGGAGGAGAAGGGGGCAAGAGTGGATGAGATGATTGGGTTGCATCATTGACATAATTGACATGAGTTTGAGCAAACTCTGGGACAGAGTGAGGGAAGCCTGGGGTGCTGCAGTCCATGGGGCCACAAAGAGTCAGATATATCTGAGTGATTGAACAACAACTGTAACTATTCTTAGTAATTGCTAACATGGTAAATTTTATGTTACATGTGTTTTATAAAATTACAAAAAAAGATTAGGAAAATTATTCTGGACATGAAGTTTAAGGGAGACTAGGAAGATAATTCGGAGAAGGCGATGGCACCCCACTCCAGTACTTTTGCCTGGAGAATCCCATGGACGGAGGAGCCTGGTGGGCTGCAGTCCATGGGGTCGCTAGGAGTCAGACACGACTGAGTGACTTCACTTTTACTTTTCACTTTCATGCATTGGAGAAGGAAATGGCAACCCACTCCAGTGTTCTTGCCTGGAGAATCCCAGGGACGGGGGAGCCTGGTGGGCTGCCGTCTATGGGGTAGCATAGAGTTGGACATGACTGAAGTGACTTAGCAGCAGCAGCAGCAGGAAGATAATTGATTGCTGTGTGGAGAAATTTGATTTTTGCTGAATGACAAAAGTTGATTTTTAGAATCATTCTTGAAAGAGAAGAAAATCCCTAGCTAAAACTTAATGGGCAGCAACAAAGGTGTCCTTCAGTTGGTGAGTGGATAATATAAAGTATGGTACATCCAGACAATGGAATAGTATTCAACACAGAAAAAAAATAAAGAAAAGAAATAAAGAACCATCAAGTCGTGAAAAGACATGTAAGCATGCTAGGTCACTTTAGTCGTGTCTGACTCTTTGCAACCCTATGGAATGTAGCCCAACAGGCTCCTCTGTCCATGGAATTCTCCAGGCAAGAATACTGGAGTGGATTGCCATGCCCTGGTGGCTCAGATGGTAAAGCATCTGTCTACAGTGCGGGAGACCTGGGTTCAATCCCTGGGTTGGGAAGATCCCCTGGAGAAGGAAATGGCAATCCACTCCAGTACGCTTGCCTGGAAAATCCCATGGACAGAGGAGCCTGGTAGGCTACAGTCCATGGGGTCGCAAAGAGTCGGACATGACTGAGCGACTTCACTTTCACTTTCTACAGGGGATCTTCCTGACCCAGGGATTGAACCCACATCTCTTGCATTGGCAGGTGAGTTCTTTACCACTAAAGCCATCTGGGAAGCCCTGAAAAGACATGAAAGAACCTTAAAAGCATATTGCCAAATGAAAGAAGCCAGTCTGAAAAGGTTACATACTGTGTGATTCCAAATATATGACATTCTGGTAAGGGCAAAACTATGGAGACAATAAAAAGATCACGATTGCCAGGGTTAGGGAGGAGGAACGATAAATAGGTGAAGCACAGAGGATTTTAAGGGCAGTGAAGATACTCTGTTGATGAATATATGCCATCATACATCATTTGTCCAAACCCATTTGTTGTTGTTCAGCTGCTAAGTTGTGTCAGTCTCTTTGTGACCCCATGGACTGCAGCAACCCAGGCTTCTCTATCCTTCACTATCTCCCAGAGTTTGTTCAGTCAATTATGTTGATGATGCAACCCAACTATTTCATCTTCTGTTGCCCTCTTCTCCTCCTGCCCTCAATCTTTCCCAGCATCAGGGTCTTTTCTAATGAGTCAGCTTTTGCCATCAGGTGGCCAAAGTACTATAGCTTCAGCTTCAGCATCAGTCCTTGCAATGAATATTCAGGGTTGATTTCCTTTAGGATTGACTGGTTTGATCTCCTTGCTGTTCAAGGGACTCTCAAGAGTCTTCTCCAGCACCACAATTTGAAAGCATCAATTCTTCGGCACTCAGACTTCTTTATGGTCCAAATCTCACATCCATACATGACTACTGGAAAAACCATAGTTTTGACTATATGGACCTTTATTGGCAGAGTGATGTCTCTGTTTTTAAATACACTGTCTAGGTTTGTCATAGCTTTCCTTCCAAGGACCAAGTGTCTTTTAATTTAATGGCTGTAGTCACCATCTGCAATAGTTTTGGAGCCACCCAAAATAAAATCTGTCACTGTTTCCACTTTTTCCCTTTCTATTTGCCATGAAGTGATGAGCCCAGATGCCTTGATCTTAGTTTTTTGATGAGTTTTAAGGCAGATTTTTTCACTCTCCGAGTCTTTCACCCTCATCAAGAAGCTCTTTAGTTCCTTTCACTTTCGGCCATTAGAGTGGTATCATCTGCCTATCTGAGGTTGTTGATATTTCTCCTGGCAATCTTGATTCCAGCTTGTGATTCGTCCATCCTGTCATTTCACATGATATACTCTTCGTGGTGGTGGTGGTTTAGTCGCTAAGTTGTGTCTGACTCTTGCGACCCCATGGACTGTAGCCCGCCAGGCGTTGCCCCCGCCCCCCGCCACCCCATCCATGGGATTCTCCAGGCAAGAATACTGGAGTGGGTTGCCATTTCCTTTTCCAATACTCTTCGTGAGAACATCACTAATCCAAACCCACAAAATGTACAATGTCAAGAGTGCATCTTAATTTAAACTATGGGCTTTGGGTGATTATGATGTGTCAAAATAGGCTTATCATTGTTGATGATGTGGGAGGCTTTGCATATGTGGGAAAGGGGATAAATGGAAAATCCCTGTTCCTTCCCCCAATTTTGATATGCACCTAAAACTCCTCCAGAAGTTAAATATTTATTTAAAAAAATCAGTGAATACTTTCTTTTTGCAGATACCATGTTAAAAGTTTTATTTATATAAACTTTCATTCCCATAACAGCACCATGAAGTAAGTCTACTGTCCCCATTTTACAGATGGGGAAATTGAGAGAGAAGAATAAAATAAATATTCTGCTGATGTGGCCCAACAGGGATATGAGTTTTCAAAATACAGTCTCCTCTCTTTCAAATTTGCCAAGAGCTGGGCAAATGCAAACCCTGAGCCAACACAGCCCACACCCATCCAGCGAAAGTGCACCAAAGATCACCTTGGTGGCTGAGTGGTGGCAGGAAGCCAGGGAGGGGAGGAAAGTGAAAGCCTTCCTCCGGCAGCCTGTTCCTCCCCTGCACTGGCACCTGCCTGGAGCCTCAGAGCCAAGCAGCCAAACTGAGAGGAGCAGCCTTCCTCTTGGGTACAGAAGGTCCAGGCTCTCAGCCCCCAGACACCACTTTCCTAGGACGCATTCTTATTTCTGCTGCTTCATCTGCCCCACATCCACTTCTTGTATCATGTGGCTTTGTAGTTCCTTCCACTAGAGATGGCATATTTTACCCCACCCCATTGATGCTGAGCTTGGCCAGGTGAGTTGCTTTGGCTAGTGGTATGTGGGTAGAAGTGATAGGGGGCTAGTTCCAAGCTAGGCTGTAGGACTGTGCCCTCCTGCTCCTCGGCCATCACCATGGGAAGAGAATGAGAGACACCTGGGAAAGACCTGTCCTCACTGACCTGCATCCAAGCCCAGTTCAGCTCAGCCTAGATCAGAAACTCCCTACCAGTGGTGTGTGGGTAAAAGTTTAACAACCAGCCATCTGATTTTTTTTTAAAATCCTGATTTTTAGCATCTGCCAATGGTGTAAATATTGATTTCACCATGCCTGATTTTAAAGTTCTATCAGGATGTCACTGAATAAAGAGTTGAGAAGAGATAGGCCATAGCACACTATTTTATAGTCTTTCCACAATAAGAATAACAATAGGCATAAATAACCTCATGAGCATAAATAACAGTGAAATGTAGTAAAATAATTAGGAATTATTAAGTTTTTAGCATGTAATATCTTGGACTTCCCTGGTGGTACAGTGGATAAGAATCTGCCTACCCATGCAGGGGACAGAGGTTTGATCCCTGGTCTGGGAAGATCCCACATGCCACGCAGCAACTAAGCCCATACGCCACAGCTACTCAGCCCATGCTCTGGGTCCCACAAGCTGAAATACTGAGCCCACGTGCTGCAGTTACTGAAGCTTCTGCACCCTAGAGCTGGTGCTCTGCAACAAAAGAAGCCAACACAGTGAGAAGCCCGAGCACCACTAGACCATGGCCCCCACTCTCTGCAACTAGAGGAAGGCCGCATTCAGCCATGAAGACCCAGAACAACCAAAGATGAAAATAAATAACATAAAATTGTGATATCTTTGTTTCAATATAATTTCTTTAATTGTACATTTATACAATTTAATTTTTAATAATGGTCATGTTTAACAACTGGCTTACAAGATTCCTTATCATGATCTAGTGTAAGTTGAGTCCATCAAACTAATTCCCCAGCTGACTCAAAAATGTGCGGAGGAAAATAATTGTTTTAAGTCACTGTGACTTGTTATACAGCAAGGAGTGTATATGGGTGTGACTCGTTATACAACAATACTGTGGCAATAGTTAACCAATCCATCCACCCCAAAGTTGGGTCAAAGTATCTAAGATTCCCTTTCCAAATTCCCAGAGCAAGGCCCTCTGTAACCATAAGGTCACATATGCAGTCACAGTCCGTAAGGTTTGGGACAAGCACCTCCTTGCCCTGACAAAGGATCTGATTAAATGTGCTTAGATTCCAATCTGAGCCCAAGACTGGGAGTCAGGAGGCACATCCCTGCACCCAAAATTCTGGAGACCAAGCTTAAACAAGCTATTTCCCATTTGTCTCCATCCTCAACCCTTTGATATGTCCTTACTTAGACCCACTGATGACTCTTACCACCCAGCCTGCTGTTAAAAGTGGTCCCTCTTGCTGGATGTCAGAGCCTCTGAAGATCTGTATGGCCCCTCTCTACTGAGGGCCATACCTCCACTCACAATCTCAGAGCCTTCTCACAGCTCCACCCAGAAATACAACTGTACTTTCTACAGTTCTTGTTGGGGGAAATTTTGTCATTTCCTCCCTCTTTACAAACATTTAAACTATTCCGGAGCATAAGGCATACTCTCTCAACACACGTAGTCCCCCCCAGAGGTCCCTCCTCTTAAAATCACACTGCCCAGTAAGCAGGCCAATTTGCCAAATAATCCTTTGGCTGAGTGACCAGTTTGCCAGACTGCTGAGGATGTTTTTGATGTTTTCCTTTCATCTCACAGCCAGAACCTATGAACCTGGGGGCCCAGCTCCACCGAGGGCCATTTCCTGAGCACCGTGTTTTTTCTGACACCTACGCTTCTCCAGTGCCCTGCACATGCCCTCAGCACCCACTGGCCCACCTGAAGCTCCTGCCTTCCCCAGGTCAGCCTGCTCACACGCACAGCACATCCTATTCTCAGCCCCCGAGTCACACCAGCCCTCTTGCCTCCCCTCCACGCAGAGTCGTGCTGGAGCCAGTTGTCACAAGTGCGTGAAGGCCAGCTGTGCACATCTCCTCTCAGCTCTGTACTCAGTGATGTCACATTGGCAGCTTGAAATCAGCCAAAGTTAGCAAAGGTTACAGATCAATCCCATCCCGTCTCCCGCTCCAGCTGCAGCGGGCTGTTAAACGTTTACCAGCACTATCGCCTGCAGGTAACAAAACTTGGTCCATTCCTCTCTTCTGGCTGCTCAGAAAAGCCTTCTCAGACTCCAGGGACCTCAGGTGGTTACTTCTTGCTCTGAATCCACAATGTGTCACTGTAAATCCTCATTTGGCAATTGGTCATCTGACATTTGGGAGGGTCCTGCATACACGCTAGCGTGTGCAGTCTCAGTGAAGAACATACTGTCCCGCAGTGAGGGAACAGTGGTTCTTGTGGAAAAGTGAAACTGAAATTGTTAGTCGCTCAGTTGTGTCCAACTCTTTGTGACCCCATGGACTATAGCCTGTCAGGGTCCCTTGTCATTTCACCAGGCAAGAGTGGGTTGCCATGCCCTTCTCCAGGAAATCGTCCTGACCCAAGGATCGAACCTGGGTCTCCCGCATTGCAAGCAGACTATGCTGTCTGAGCCACGAGGGAACACCGGTTCTGGTGGGGGTGGGGCAAAGAAAGTCTTAGCTATTACAATGGCCTGTGGCTCTCCAAAGGGCCACAGTACGTAAACAGATACATGGTACACCTGTGGCATCATGAAGATGGAACCTGGGGATTAGGAAAGAAATGGTTAAAAAGGCTCTTTGTGGAGCAGGCAGAGACATGAAAACTAGGTTGAGAAGCATGCCCTGGTGCATAAGATATGCAAGTGTACAGGATGCATCCCAATTTTATACAACATTACTCAGAAAAATATTAAGCGATTTTTTTTTTACATTATGGGTTGAGTGTAATTTTTAAGGTTTTGGTTTGGGGGGCTTGGTATTGTTAATGAAATACAATACACTGTGTAATGAGGATCCTGAAGGTAGAGTGGGATGATAAGAGCTTCCCTCTGCTGTTACTCTAACAACCCTGCACTTGGCCTCCCATCCATCATGTGGAGCACTGAAAATGCACCTTTCACACCTACACAGAGATAACATCGACCACTTCAACCAGTGGAGTGGTGACCTAGGAAGACCACCACTGTGGTTTTGAAGGCCACCTCTGGGAGGCAGGTGCTGGACACCAGAGGCTGAACTCAGGCAAGCAGCTCTGCCTCCGTGGAGATGAGAGTCTCCTTTCTCCCCTTATGGAGAGAGCGGAAGATGCTGCAAGGCTCATAAAGTGAGAAAACAACTTCTTTGTGGAAAATGATCATTAGGGAAAATTTCAAGATTTGATTATTCAGCTGTGGTGTGAAGACCTATCTAGAAAGTATGTGATTCTCAGAGACATGTCATTTCCTGGTAGAAATAGAATTCTGGAGGAAGCATGGAGGATGAGCACGTATTTATTTCCATCTTTATAAACTGTGGAAAGTGTTAACTGTTAGTCGCTCAGTCATGTCTGACTCTTTGCAACCCCAATGGACCATAGCCCACCAGGCTCCTCTGTCCATGGACTTCTCCAGGCAAGAATACTGGAGTGGATTGCCATTCTTTTCTCCAAGGGATCTTCCTGACCCAGGGATTGAACCCAGGTTTCCTGCATTGCAGGCAGATATCTGTGTGTGTGTGTGGTGGGGGGCGAGTTTGAACTTTTCTCTTTTGCTTATTTTTAAATTGAAGGATAATTGCTTTACAAAATTTTGTTGTGCAGGCAGATTTTTTACCATCTGAGCCACCAGGGAAGCACTATAGATGGTGGATGTCCTCCCCAATGCCAAGGGTCTGCTACAGCCACACCATTGGGTATGCATGCCATGGACAAGAGCCCTGCAGAGGCATGGTGTTTATTACACATGACACAGGACAGGATCCAACAGTAAAGTATAGATAGTATCTATCTATACTTCACTAGGCTTGCATTCTAAGGGACTTAAAGTTTTTTTTAAATTACATATAATGTTCACTGTATGCACTAAAACTTGAGAACCTAACCACCCTCATAGGATGGTTCTGCACTGTTGATGTAGTATCTCATTTAAACTTCATAACTGCCCAGATCAACAGTCACTGCATTATATCACCATTTTACCAAGACTGAGCCCAGTCCTGAGCACCCAGAACCTCTTATCCATGGCACCATCCTGCACAGTCACACACTTTCCTGTCTAACCTTGCCATTTTCTGGAAGGCAGAGTTGCTAATGAATGTATCACACATCCTGGCCCCAGGAGACCTGGGGAGTGAATAGAAATGAGCTGCCCAGCACCCCATTCAGTGACCTCCTTTAACTACCACTCCCCTCTGCTCACACAAGTGGTTTGAAGTATAGTTAATTCTTTTCTTAAATTTTATTTTAGTTGGAGGATAATTTCTTTATGGTGTTGTGTTGGTTTCTGCCATATAACAACGTAAATCCGCCATAAGTATATACATATGTCCCCTGCCTCTTGAATCTCCCTCCCACCACACCATCCCAGCCCTCTGGGTTGTCCCAGAGCACTGGGTTGAGCTCCCTGTGTTCTATAGCAACTTCCTACTAGCTATCTATTTTGTATGTGGCAATATATGTGTTTCGCGCTATTCTCAAATCGTCCCACCTTCTCCTTTCCCTGTTGTGCCCACAAGTCTGTTCTTTATGTCTCTGTCTATTACTGCCTTGCAAATCATCACTACCATTTTTCTATATTCCATATATTTGTGTTAATATACAATATTCATTTTTCTCCTTCTGACCTATTTCACTTTGTAGAACAGGCTCTCACACTGCTAAGAATGGCCATCATCAAAAAACAATACATGCTGGAGAGGATGTGAAGAAAAGGGAACCCTCTTGCACTGCTGATAGGAATGTAAATTGATACAGCCACAATGGAGAACACTATGGAAATTCCTTAAAAAAAACTGGGAATAAAACCACCATATGACCCAGCAATCCCACTACTGGGCATATACCCTGAGAAAACCACAATTCAAAAAGATTCATGTACCCCAATGTTCATTGCAGCACTATTTACACTAGCCAGGACATGGAAGCAACCTAGATGTCCATCGACAGATGAATGGATAAGGAAGCTGTGGTACATATACACAATGGAATATTTTGTTGCTCAGTTGCTAAGTAATGGAACATTACTCAGTCATGCTGCTGCTACTGCTGGTAAGTCACTTCGGTCATGTCCGACTCTGTGTGACCCCATAGACGGCAGGCAGCCCACCAGGCTCCCCCATCCCTGGGATTCTCCAGGCAAGAACACTGGAGTGGGTTGCCATTTCCTTCTCCAATGCATGAAAGTGAAAAGTGAAAGTGAAGTCGCTCAGTCGTGTCCGACAATCAGCGACCCCGTGGACTGCAGCCTTCCAGGCTCCTCCATCTATGGGATTTTCCAGGCAAGAGTACTATAAATGGAGAAACGGAGCCTGCAGCATAAAGCTGTCCCCTGTGGTAGTAAGGAGGGTAGTAACAAGGCCGTCTACATAGTTTTTGTGAAGGCCACCAACCTTATAAGAGAGCTTGCTCATATTAGTCTTCAAAATTCAAAAACTGGCTGAGTTGTGGGTAGCCATATCCAAGAGAGCTATCAAGAGTCCCCAAGCAGTTCTGTTGAAGTACCAAAATACAACTCCCTTACCTTCTGGCCAGCCCAAAGTCAATGATCTTAATTTGGTGTCCTGTCTGATTGACACACAGTATGTTCTCAGGCTGGGAAAGAAAAAGAAGTTTGCTTAGCTTAATCAACAACTAGGAAGGTCTGAGCTCCCCCACTTATTTGTCAATAGGCCTCAGTTCCCAAGCCTCCAAGGGAAAGCCCTACAGGGCAGCCCTTGAGGGATGGATAGATAGTGAAAATAAATGATGCGGGCTAGTGTGAGACAATAAGGAGTGCTGTGAACTATGAGACCCGGAGAACTCCTGCCATGTATAAAGGGCAGCCACTGCTCAGCTCCAGCCACTGGAACTCCACCACACAGAAATGTAGGTCCAGTCACTAGAGTTCCTCAGTCCTCAAGGGATCCCAGAAATTCAAGTTTACGTAAAACCTCCATGCTTTTAAATGTTGACAACTGAATCCAATTTAAACACATATTTATCATGTGTGGGAGTCAAACATATCTGGGATGTAGATTGGGCCCATGAGCTGCTTGTTTGAGACCACTGGCTTGGGGTGGTGGTTCCAAACCTTGGCTGCATACTAGCATCATCAGGGGAGCCCTCGAAAGTCTTAACAGCCAGGCCCCAGTCCTGACCAGTTAAATCAGAATCTCGAGTGTGGGACCACATGTGGAGCGGTCTGGTCAAGGAGATCAGAGCTGCCAAACGCCATCCTGCCGTTTTGCGGTGAAAGCTGTGACCCACGGAATGGAGGTAATGGACTTGACATGCTCCTCTTAAGTCTTTCATATCAGCTTGGAGGCCCTGAGGAAGACTGGAATATTCTTGCTGCTTGTGGCAGACAGATTCGAAGGTGGGGAGGGGTTGAGGGCAGATGGAAGGCTTATAGAACAAAGGACCTGGAGACCTGAGATCAGGGCCTGCAGTCCAGGGGTCCATGACCAGGGTCTGTAGCCCTAGATGAGTACTTTCCCATTCCAGAAATCTCAGTGTCTGCATCTGTAAAATGAGAATAATAACCTCTTCCTGCCTTCCTCCTGGGAAGGTGTAAAGATCAAATGATATAATAATGCATTAAAGACTTTACAGCTTGTGAAGCAAATATATCAGGCACTAGTTCTCCCAATAGAAGATTTTATTGCTACTTATGTTACAATGGGGTTGTGAAACTCCTCAGATAGGTTCAGAAAAATGATGATTAAAAATCTTCAGGCCTTCTTTATAAGATTTAGAATAACACTGTCCAATAGAAATATAATGTGAGCTACATACATAATTCAAAAAATTCTAATAGCCACATTAAAAAAGTAACAAGAAATAGGTGAACTTAATTTTCATAAAAGCATTATTGAAATATAAATAATAAAGATGTGATCATAAAAATTACCATTTTAAAGTATACAATTCAGTGGTTTTTCAGTACATAGTTTACCACTCTAGTTTTAGAACATTTTCATCACTTCAGGAAAAAAAAAACATACTCATCAGCAGTCATTCTCCATCCTCCTTACTTACAACTCCTATGTATTTTCTATCTCTGTAGATTTGCCTGTTCTGGGAATTTCATATAAATGGAATCATAAATACATATGTGACCTTTTGCATCTGACTTCTTTCACTCAGCATAATTTCTTCAGGGTTCATCCGTATATCGATACTTGATTCCTTTTCATGGCTGAATAATAATCTTTATAAAGACAATATACCTACCATATTTTGTTTACCTGTTCATCACATAGTAAACATTGGTGTTGTTTCTACTTTTTGGCTGCTAAGGACATTTGTGTACAAGTTTTTGTGTTGACTTGTGTTTTCAGTTCTTGAGAATATACCTAGAAGTGAAATTGCTGGTCGTATGATAACTCCATGTTTAACATTATAGAAACTACCAAATTGTTTTCTAAAGTGGATGCATAACTTTACAATCCCACCAGCAATGTCTGAGAGTTCCAGTTTCTCTAAATCCTAGCCAACACTTGTTTGCCATTTTTACTTTTTATTTTAGTTAATCCAATGGGTCTGAAATAGTATCTCATTGTAGTTTTGATTTACATTTCTCTCTTGACTAATGATGTTAAAAATCTTTTCATATGCTTATTGGCCATTTAAAAATCCTCATTAGACAAATGTTTATTCAAATTTATCTTTCTCATTGAGTTGTAAGTGTTCTTTATACACCCTAGGTACAAGTCCTTTATCAGATAAACGATTTGAAAATATTTTCTCCCATATGTGGGCTGTCATTTCATTTTCATGATGGTGTCCTTTGAAGCATAAAGATTTTTAAAATTTGATGAAATCTAAATTTATCAACTTTTCTATCTTGTGTTTTTTTAGTCAGATATAATTTACTCCTACACTATCTTCTAACAATTTTATAGTTTTAGCTCTGACATTTAGGTCTATGACCATTTGAGTTAACTTTTGTTTATAGAATGAGGTGGGGCTTCAACTTTTATGTGGATCTCAAGCATGGTGTCCCAGCATCATTTATTGCAAAGACTACTCTTTCCCCACTGAACTGTCATGGCACTGTTCTCAAACATCCATTGATCACAAATAAAAGGGTTTAAGTCTAGACTCTTAATTGCATCCCATTGATATGTCTGCCCATCCTTACATCATAACACATTTTTTATTTATGTAGCTTGGTAGTAGATTTTGAAGTCAGGAAATGTGCATCCTCCAACTTTGTTCATCATCTTCTTTTTTTTTTGTTGTTCCTCTTTTTCAAGATTGTTTTTGCTCTCCTGGGTCCCAAGAATTTCCATCTGAATTTTACGATTAGATTATTAATTTCTGCAAAGAAGTCAGCTATGAGTCTGACAAGACTACATTGAACATATAGATCATTTTGGAGAGTATTGTCATCTTAATAACATTAAGTTTTCTGACCTATGGGATGTCTTTCCATTTACTTATGTCATCTTTAACTTCTTTCAACAATGTTTCATAGTTATCAGAATATAAAGTTTATACATCTTTGGTTAAATTCATTTCTAAGTACTTTATTCTTTCCGATGTTACTGTAAATGAAATGATTTTCTTAATTTTATTTATAGAATGTTGATTGCTAATGTATGGAAATACAATTGATTTTTACATCTTAGATCCTGCAATATTGCTGAACTCATTTATTAGTTCTAATAGTTTCTCTCTAGCCTCCTTAGGATTTGCTATATACAAAATCAAGTCATCTGTGAATAGAATTTTACTTCTTCCTCTCCAATCTGGATACCTTTTATTTATTTTCTTGCCTAATTGCCCTGGTTAGAACAAGTATAATGATTAATAGAAATGGTAATAATAAACATCCTTGTCTAGTTCCTGATCTTAAAAGGAAAGCATTCAACCTTTTACCATTAAGTTTATTATTACCTGGGGGATTTTCATAGGTGGCCTTTATCAAGCTAAGGAAGTTCTATATCTAATTTGCTTAGTGTTTTCATCATGAAAAGGTGTTCAATTTTGTCATGTGCTTTTTCTGCAGCTACTAAAATGATCAGGTGATATCATCCTTTATTCTTTTAATGTGACATATTACATTGATTGATTTTCTTATGTTAAACCAACTTTGCTTTATTGGAACAAATCCCAGTTTGTGATGTGTATAATCCTTTTTATATGTTGCTATACTCAGTTTAGTAATATTTTATTGAGAATATTTACATCTCTATTCATAAGGGGTATTGTACTGTAGTTTCATCATAGGAAGTGAGGTCTGCCTGGTTTGGGGATGAGGATAAGTTTGGTCTTCTAAAATGAGTGAGAAAATGTTTCTTTCTCTTCTAATTTTAAACATTTTGTGAAGGATTGGTGTTAACTCTTTAGACATTTGATAGCCATATGGGCCTAGGATTTTTTTATGGGTAGTTTTTATACTAGTTTGACTGTTTTACTTGTTATAAGTCTATTCAGATTTTCTGTTCCTTTTTGAGCCAGTTTTCAGATGTTTGTGCCTTTTAGGGAATTTCCATTTTATCTATATTATCTAATCTACTGGCATATAAGTTTTCATAATATTCTCTTATAATCTTTTTTTAATTTTGGTAAGGCTGGGAGTGATGTCCCCTCTTTCATTCCATTTATTTTATTTTTTCATTTCATTCATTTTAGTAACTGAGTCTTCTCTCTTTCTCTCTAATTCAAGATAGCTAAGGATTTGTCAACTTATTCATCTTTTCAAAGAACCAACTTCTTTTCACTGATTTTCTCTACTGTTTCTCTGTTTTCTGTTTCAATTACTTCTGCTCTAATCTTTCTTATTTCCCTCTTTCTACTTGCTTTGAGTTTAACTTGCTTTTCTTTTTCTAGCTTCTTAAGGTGGAATATTAGATTATTAAATCTTTTGAACATATAAGAGTTTGCAGCAACAAATTTCATCTCTAGTTTAGATGCACCCCAAAAGTGTTAGCATGTTGTGTTCTCATCTTCATTCATCTCAAAGTATTTTCTAAAACTTAATCTTAATAATAATTTTATTTAGTGAAATATATCAAAATATTATCATTTTAATAGGTTACCCAAATAAAAATATTTATGAGATACTTTCAATCATTTTTATTATATTGCCTTTGAGGTCCAGTGTGTATTTTACATTTATAGCACATCTTAATTCAGACACTAAAGTTTCATCAGAAGTACTTTACATATTCTTTACCACTGAGCCACCTGGGAAACCCTTTATTTGTATTCAGATTGCATGAAATTGATAGTTTTTGAAAAGCAAATTAACATGTTGAAGTTGTTCTAAATATACTTTATGGTTTTTAATAATTTAATCATATCAGCTTTTTATTTAATTAAAAACTAATAAAATTTAAACTTTAGTTCCTCAGTCACACTAGTTATGTTTCAAGTGAAATATTAAAATATTTCATATTTTAATTCAACCAACATTCCTAGGAGGTAGATATTATTAATCTCCACTTGTCAGTTGATGAGCTTATGCAAGACCAATCAACAAGATCAAGGAACTTATGTAAGATCTCCTGGTCAGGAAGAGGCTGGACCAGCACAAGCTCTGCCCCTGGCTGGGAAGCAGACCTTGGCAGTGACTGTCTCCTGCTCTAGTGTCACAGGTATTGTCCCAAAGGCGGTTCGTTGATCCTGAATCACAGAACAGAATCCTAGGTTCTCTTAACTGCTCATGCCCCAGAAAGCTGGTCCAGAGGCTCTGGAATTAGCTCCAGTGAGCAGGGAAGTTTGAGGCTGATTCCTCACCATCTCTACCATTTTTCACAGTACCACAGTCTGATGCCAATCCAGAAAGATAGTCAGAAGGAGCAGTGTGCAAACATGTAGGTCCAACCAACCCACTTCCCATCTTCTGTAGAGAGCCACTGAGATTCCCGACAGAGGTTGTAGAGAAAAATCCTCCTGTTGCCCCAGTGGAGTGAAAAACCACAGAAATGGCCACCATGCAAATCAAAACCACAATGAGATATCATTTTATTCCTGTTAAGATGAATGTCATCCAAAAACAAGAGATAACAAGTGTCAGTGAGGATGTGGAGAAAAGGCAACCTTTGTGCACTGTTGCTGGGAGTGCAAACTGGTGCAGCCACTGTGCAAAACAGTGTGGTGTTGCCTCAAAAAATTAAAAATAGGACTACCATGCGATCTAGCAATTCCACTTCTGGGTATATATCCAAAGGCAACCAAATCACTACCTTGAAGAGATATCTGCACCCCGATATTCACTGCAGCATTATTTACAATAGTCAAGTGTCCATCAACAGATGAATAATTTTTTAATGTGTTATATATACACAACAGAATATTATTCAGCCATAAAAAAGAAAGAAATTCTGCCATTTGCAACAACATGGAATTTGACAACATTATGCAGAGTGAAATAAATCAGACATAGAAAAACACTTACTGTATGATCTCAGTTATAAGTAGAATCTATTAAAAAAATCACCCAGAACTCATACGAACAAATGAGTGGTTTGTTTAGGGAACAAATTAGTGGTTGCCAGAGGTGGGGAGGGGGAGGGTTTGGGGAAACTGGTTAAGGTGGTCAAAAGGTACAAACTTCCAGCTATAAAATAAAAGTCCTGAGGATATAATGTACTGCATGCTGACTGTAGTTAACACTGCAGTATTATATATATGAAAGCTGTTAAGTGAGGAGATCTTGAAAGTTCTTATCACAAGAAAAGAAACTGTAACTATGTGAGGTGGTATAATTAACTAAACTTACTGTGGAATCATTTTGCAATGTATACATATATCAACAATTATGTTTCTACTTTAAACAAAAACAATGTTACCTGTCAATTATATCTTGATAAAACTGGAAACAAACTTTACAGATAAGGTGACTCAGATGGTAAAGAATCTGCATGCAGGAGATCCGGGTTTGATCCCTGGGTTGGGGAGATGTCCTGGAGAAGGGAATGGCTACCCACTCCAGTATTCTTGCCTGGAGAGAGTATTCTTGTCCATGGACAGAGTAGCCAGGTGGGCTACAGTCCATGGGATCGCAAAGAGTCAGACACGACTGAGCAACTAACATTTTCATTTTTCACTTTTCAGACTCACCAAAAAAGAGACAGAGAGAGAGGAATTTATTGCTAACAAACTGGACAACCTAGAAGAAATGAATTAATTCCTAGAATTGTAACAACTAGATAAGACCAAATCATGAAGAAATAGGAAATCTGAACAGACTAATTACTAGTAATCAAAAATATCCCAAAAAACAAAAGTCAAGAATCAAATGGCTTCACTGGTGAATTTTACCAATCATTAAAAAATTGGTATCAATCTTTCTCAAACTCTACCAAAAAATATAAGAGGAGGAAATACTTCCAAACTCATTTTATAAGTGCAGTGTTACCCTGATACCAAAACCAGACAAGGATATTACAAGAAAAGAAAATTACAGGCCAATATACCTGATAAGAATAGATGTATAAATCCTCAACAAAATATTAGCAAATCAAGTTCAACAATACATAAAAAGATTATACACCACGATCAAATGATATTTATTCTAGGGATGCAAAGATGGTTTAATGTATGCAAACCAGTCAGTGTGATACAGCACATTAACAAAATGAAAAATAAAAATCATACTATCATCTCAATAGATACAGTGCTGCTGCTGCTGCTAAGTCGCTTCAGTCGTGTCCGACTCTGTGTGACCCCATAGACGGTGGCCCACCAGGCTCCCCTGTCCCTGGGATTCTCCAGGCAAGAACACTGGAGTGGGTTGCCATTTCCTTCTCCAATGCATGAAAGGGAAAAGTGAAAGTGAAGTTGCTCAGTTGTGTCCGACTCTTCGCGACCCCATGGACTGCAGCCTACCAGGCTCCTCCGTCCATGGGATTTTCCAGGCAAGAGTACTGGAGTGGGGTGCCATTGCCTTCTCCAATAGATACAGCAAAAACACCTAAAAAAATTCAATATCCATTTCATGATAAAAACTCTCAACAAACTAGGTACAGAGGGACTATACCTTAACGTAATAAAGATCATATATGACAAGTCCATAAATAATATTCTCAATGGTAAAAAGCTGGAAGCTTTTCCTCTAAGATCAGGAGCAAGACAAGGATGCTCACTCTCACTACTTTTATTCAACAGAGTATTGGAAGTCATAGACAGAGTAATGAGGTGATAAAAAGAAATAAAAAGCATCCAACTCAGAAAGAAGTAAAACTGTCACTATTTGCAGATGACACGATATTAAGTCTTGACCAAAATACTGTTAGAACTTAAAAACAAATTCAGTATATTTTCAGAATACAAAAGCAATATACAAAAAATCAGTTGCATATCTATACACTAAAAAGAAACTATCAGGAAAGAGAAATTAAGAAAACAGTCTTACTTACAGTTGATCAAAAAAATACTTAGGAATAAATTTAACAAGTTAGTGAAAGCTCTATATACTAAAAACTGTAAGACGTTGATGAAAGAAGTTAAAGAAGACAAATAAATGGAAAGATATCCTGCGCTCTTCGTTGGAAGGATTAATATTAAAATGTCCTTACTATTAAATGTCCTTACTACCCACAGCAATCTACAAATTTAAGGCAATGCCTATCAAAATTCCAGTGGCAATTTTCACAGAAATACAGTGAACAATCTAAAATCTGTATGGAACTACAAAAGACTCCAAATAGCCAAAGCAATCTTGGGGAAGAAAAACAAAATTGGAGGCACCACACTTCCTGATTTCAAACTGTTACAAAACTATACTAATCAAAATAGTGTGATATCAGCATAAAAAGAAACAAACAGATCAATGGAACAGAACAGACAACTGAGAAATAAACTATGTATCAAAAAGAAAGAAAAGAATGGCCACCACATGCTTACTTTTCATCAAGTAGACAAAAGAAGCTGCAATGCATTCATTCAATGGACTGTATGATGGCCCTTAAAAAGTATCAGACACGATGTCCACACTATACTTAAAAAGGCAAGTTTAAAAATGGAATGTACAGTAAGCTCCCCTTTGAGTGTTTTCCATGCCAACGTGCTAATACAGAAGACCTCTCAGCACAGAGGCTGGCTGAGAAGAACTTTCACTGTGCATTTTAAATATTTCTATATTGTCTATATTTGTTAGTACATGCATGTGTTTCAATTTTAATTTTTTAAAAACTAATTTTTGAGTTTTTTTATAGGGAAAAAAAGTTGTTTCATTTGATCTTTAAAGAACACTTAATGAGGTAGCTATTTTCCACATCTCACAGATGGAGACACTGAGGCTATGAGACTTGGCCCGCCCTAGACTCCAGAACTAGGCCATGGCAGAGCCAGGAAAGGAAGCCAGGACTGTGTGATGACAGAGCTCTCAAAGATGAGCGAGCCGCAGAGGCTCAGGAACATGGGCACCCACCCGCCACACGCCCAGGGCGGAGCCTGACCTTGAGATCCAAGTGCAGGACATAATGCTGATGGAGGTAATGGACACCCTCGCAGATCTGCTTGGTGAACAAGACCACGTCCAGTTCAGTCAGGTGGTACTTCTCTTCTGTGATCCGGTCAAAGAGCTCACCCCCATCCACGCTGCCAGGGCAAAAGGAGAGGCAGACACTGACTGAGCAAGGCTCTCAGAGGACTGGTCTACTCATCACCAGGTGAGACGAGGGCACCACTCTCATCTGGGGTTTTATGGGGGGGCAGGCGGGGGAACCTTTACTCTGGTCTATTCCCAGCTCAGAGTGTGGGTGATAAGAAGAAAGCAATGGACCAAATGGGAGACTGGGGCTTGTCTGCAGTACTGATCACCTAGGCTCACTCTGGATACTCACTGTCAATACTCCAGACCCAGGTTATAAACTCATTGGCCTACAGGGGCCAATTAGTACTTACATGGCAAGAATCTAAGTGGACAAATCAGACCAGATGTGAGACAAAAGTTTTCTTGGAATACACAGCCTTTAGTCTAACTTTTGTTTTTCTATTTTTTAGAGAGGCATGACATGACAAAAGTTTCACTCTCCTCAGTTGCACCAGAAGGAAAACAGCAACACAAGCATGCTAATAAATGTCCCCTGAGCCCCTGGCCTCAGCAATACGGGTGGTTGAAAGTGGTGGGGACTGTAGCAAATGGGAAATTGGTCGCCCTGTCTACAAAGGTCAGTTACCACAAGCTCCATCATACTATTTCCAGCTGAGAATGCAGACCCAGCATTACTAGATCTTTTATATGTGCAAGAAAAATCAGGCACCTAGGTTTTAATGTGAACTTTTCCCATTTCCAACTGTTAGCACTAAATCAAAATTACTAAAAATTGTGTAGGCCAAAATAATATCCACAGGTCAAGCCAGGCTCACTGGTCACTGGTTTCTGACAAATGGCCTTGTCCTCTGTGTTTTATGTTGGAGGTCGGGTAGAGGAAGTGATGACATTTCCTGGGTGTCACAGAGAGGGCAAAGGGAGAGTTTTGCTGCAACCTTGGCTCCTAGCCCCACCCTGAGCCCTGGCCCTGCCTCCCACTCACTACTCCATGACGAGGGTAAAGCTGTTCTTGCTCTCAAAGGCGTCGTAGAGCTGGATCAGGTTCACATGGCTGAGCTGGTTCATGATGTTAATCTCATTCTTGACATCCTCCTTGTGAAGCCAACAGGGAGAGGAGTTTCCAAGAAATGGGTTAGGAAGAGCAGTCAGTTGCATCTCCCAAGAC